>NC_136634.1:4030631-4585631 GCF_949748355.1 Melanostigma gelatinosum
AACGGTCAAAGTCCCGTTAGAAATGTAACAAGTGGTTCAACACCTGGCAGAAGTGTGACGTCACATTACTCCGGAGTTCTACATGAGGAACCTGCAGCAGGTTGAGAAGTTGAACCACTGGAGGTCAGTAAAAGCAGCTTTTCAGCGGCTGTGAAAGCGCGCCGTTTCTCCTCGTGTTGCTTTTTGCAGCTGGAAAATGTAACTGTCCTCTTCATGTCTGTGTGTTGGATTGCTAACATTGTTCTCATTCCCTGGGGAACACGCCAACGGATTACATTGGCGTCACGTAAAGATATATACCAATGCCTTTAGTAAAAATGGGGATTATCAGCAGGATTACAATTGTAGAATAAAGGGTTGTACTTCAGGACACGAGTCTCACACAATGGCCTCTAACGTTCGTGAAAGAAATGCTTTCGTTGGATGGAAACATTATTTTGTGTGGAAATCAGAAAAGGGGAACAACATCCCAGAACAGTGCCAGTTATCATACAGCAGGATGTTTTGCACACTTTCCAGTTACCGGAAATCAAGATGATTTCTTATTGCCAGGAGCGCAACAATGAATCGGTTCAAAACAGAATGCAGGACAAACCAAGAGTTTTGCTCGTCTGTTCATCTTTACTTAGTTTATGTGGGTACCGCTGCGGCTCCAGGTTAGAATCTGGTCCTTGGATGACGACAGCATTTTAACTTTAACTTTAACTGGCAGTCATGTTGTTCCCCTTTGTTACTTTACAATCAAAATAATGACCAAATTTCAGCATTTTTCTTTTCTCTGCATTTGCATATTTAGTATTGCGGTAATTAGAAGTAATCATGTTACTGATTACTTCTAAGCTGCTCCTCCTCTACTCAATTAACTAATCAACTCTATTGGGAAATGAGTGAGACCAAGACGCTGTTCAATTTATTCATGGCAGGAGTTTGTAGCTTTAGGGAGAACTAATTCAAGCAGATACGTATATGTGGCCGAAATGTGTTTCACAAAAGAAAAGACCTTTTAATAGAAACACCTTTAAGCACTAAAGGTGCTGAAGGAAACTCGTGTCAGACTAACGTGAAGACGACAGCAGCACCAGGTGAAATATGTCCAGAGATTCAATGGCCATCCATTTCATGAATGTATTATCTCAATCATTATGCACAAAGTCAGTTTCAAAGTAGGACACGCTGTAAACGAGAGCAGAGGGATCAGTGAACTGTGTTTGGCATCAATGTTATTGAGGCTGACAGTTGCTCACTGAGAGAAACTAGTTAAACTATCTCAAACAAACATGGAGGACCTCTGAGCACGGGCCTATCATTATCTGACTCTTACTACACTGTTACACTTGCAAAATAATCAAATACTGTATCAACTAAATACAAGTGGTTACTTGAGGTACAGTAATATTTGATACAGTGAAAATCTTCAGGATTATAACTTTAATTTAAACCTAAAATCAAGTCCCACCACTCAAACGGTCCCTTGAAGACTGTGCAGACTGTGCAGACTGTGCAGACTGGACAGACTGTGCAGACTGTGCAGACTGTGCAGACTGTGGTCAGTGTGTTGTTGCTGTTACCTGGTTGAATCAGCCGTAACATGCCCTCGTGTTCAGCCACCTTGTGCTTCCAGGTCTTGGTGTTGTTGGTTGCGTCTTCCAGCTTCTTCATCACCGTCTGTTCACACAAGAAAACACAGAGAGACGTTGTTGACAGGTAATAGGTTTGAGAACCTCATTTCTGATTTAAACATAGATCATTTTGAAACACTGTATGTACTGGAACAAATGTAAATAAAAATGCAATGTCTTGATTTACCATCATGTCTAAATAGCTGCCTATCATCCAGCAGTCAAACAGTGACACCGTGTGGTAGAGAAAGGTACTACTTTACGAAGAACGATGTAAATGTAGACGGATATAAAGTCAAAATGTCTTAAATGCTACAAAAACACTGAACAAAATCCTTAATACAGTAATAGCAATGGTGGGGAGTTCCTGTGTATGTTAGAATGACTTCATATTATTGTTTTCTGTATTAATAAGTGCATTTTAAATACCAATGTATTGGGGTCTTGGAAGAACCATGGACTAAAGGTCACGCACAGCGGCTCAAACAAACAGCTTCATTCTCTGAGGATGGCTTTACTCCACGATGAGCAAACACTTGTTTGCTGCTTTGTTAATGTTCTGACAGAAAATGAGTCTGTTTTATAAATCTTTGCCATTTCTTTTCTTCCCTTTATGTAATATTTGCACCATGTGCTTTGTTAAAGATGCACTCCCCGATTGTGTTACAAGGTGAGTTCCCAAATATAAACCGTGAGCTGGACGGAAAGTTTGAGAACTGGTGGCGGTAATCTGGGAGTGCTCCTTTAACCAACAACTGGCATTTCATACACGAGATGATGGATGATGGATGATGGATGACGGATGGGGTGGAGCTGCACATAACTATTCTCACTCAGGTTTTGTTCCTGCAGGTTCCTCCTGAGCCATACTGTGACAGAGTTTACTGTAAATTGATTTAGAAACAACCACATTGCTCTTGTGGACCTGCCGGTCCCTCCGCCTCCACCACTCAGCTGACCTGGTACTGCTCCACCGCCCCCTGCCGCTCTTGTTCCAGCTGGTCCAGCTGTTTCATGGCAGCCTGCAGGGCGCTCTCCTTGGCCAGACGCTCCTTCTCCAGCTCCTGTTTCTCGGCCTCCGTCTCCGAGATGGCGCGCTGCTGCCGCAGGTGGAACTCCTCCAACTCGACCCTCTTTGTGGCCTCCTCCTCCAGTAACCTGCTCCACACAGACGTGGGTCAGTACAATGGGCCTGTACATTGGTTTCTCATTCACGGCTGGTCTGAGCTTTCATTACAGTGTCACATAAAACAATGTGAATGATGAGGCGTTTAGTACGTTCATTTCCCTCCTTTTTAAACATGTTTTGCTCTTTCCACCATCAACACAATCTATGTGTGTATGTATAACAACTCTAATGTCTGAATCAAAGCGGTGTGAAAGAGGTCGGGCTAAAGTTCAACAGGCCGAGTCATAAAATGAAACAACGAATGTGTTGTTCAGTAAGGTGGAGGTGATGTGTCAGTGTGTCAGCAGGTGGTGCTGGAGTGCAATTATCTTTTAAGATGATGGTTGAAGTAAATGTAAGAGTTCACTTCTAGACAAATGTAATTTGCATTGTTTGTATTCTGAATTAAACACACTTCGTATAGAAAGGCAGCCAGAGGTTTAAATAACCAAAATGTAAGACCACTGTTGTATTCTTTGATTAATGGATGTTTTGGTTTTTGACTTGCATCAAATATAAAACTTGACAGAAAATCGGGCAAGCACTGTAGCACATAGCACACAGGAACTACAGTGGTGCTGCTGACAAGGTAGAAAATAAATGTTTCTGGTCTCTAGTCTCACATGTGACTCAAATCAGCCCTTTGTTTCCCTAAACCGAAAAAGACCTCGTTATGGTACGAAGTGTGGAAGAAAGCATCCAGTAAATGGCTCATATTATCCCATGATAATGGACCGGTCGCTGTCATTTTAACACGGTGGTTTAATTCAAGGACCCTGAGCAGCACAGCAGTCAAACGTGAGGTGGAAAGCAAACGTCAGCAGAGAGGGAGGACGTGTGGTGGAGAGGGAAGTAGAAGCTGAATGTCTGGCTGTGTGTGAGACTCAATAAACCAGGAGCAGAATCTACACATGGGCCTGTTTACATGTGGCTCTATGACAAACTGGACGTAAAATGTGTCACATCTGACGTGGACCACTTTGACTTGATGAGAACAAGCAGCTTGCTACATCTGCAAAATGATGCATCTTCTGGTGACCGTAGTGGCCACAGGTTTGACAAGCTGAATACAAAAAGCCGTAGGTTTGCGTGGTACTCAGTTAACTTGGGGCATTATGTGCGGTTTTAGCGTGTTGAAGTGCAGTTAAACCACATGCACCACCGACTCAAACTGCCGCTGTCCTTGTCTGTTTTTGGAGCGCACCAAGAGGCCACATTTAGCCACAATTCAATAAATAATGTGGGTTTTTTTATCAAGCGTGAAGGCAAAACAATAGCGTCATTGAAGTCCCTCCTGTGGCCACATTTAAGAAAACCAGTGAAAGAAGAGCAGGTCTTATGGATTCTGGGTCGTCTCTCTAAACGACCGAGTTGCACAGCTCATATTCGGTCGTTAGTTTGCTCCGTCACTATATTTACATACTCCCATTAATATTACCTGCTAACAACCACATAAAAACAACGACTTTCCTCAAGCTCCAACTCTGTGCACCCAAAGTAGAGACGAAGACTTTCAGCGTGGAAGATTTAATTTCCGCCACAATAACCCTTCATTGTTTTCCTCAGGTGCCGGTGATATTTGTGCACATCTTGGTGATACATTTCTCTGTGTATTGACCGACCGTGCCTGCAGCCTGCGCACGGCCTCCTCCTCCTGTCTGGCGCGCTTCTCGTCCTCCAGAGCGTCCTCCAGCTGACGGTACATGTCCTCCAGCTCTCGGACCCGCTGCAGGTACTGCTCCAGCTCCGTGGACTTCTGGGCCACCTGCTCCTCCATCTTCTGCCGTACCTGTTGAACCGGGAAACGCACGGAGAAAGGCTTTATCTGAAAGGTCAACATCAACTGTTTAAGAAGTTGTTTTCAAAGACTCGCAGCCGACCCAACGTTAGTATGTACAGATATGTGCATTGGACACGTGTGTTGAGGCTCGGTTGTATTGCAATGTTTTCACACTCGAGTCCCTTCATGAAAAAAAGCCACGTCACTGGTGGAAGACAAACATCTACTGGAACACCACATCCACGCTGTGCACTGAGCATGTCCAGATGTTATCATCAGACGCAGTGAAGAGGTCTTTTTGGTGCTTACATTTACCAAACACGCATCTCCAGTCACACTCAAGCAGCAAAGCCTGTCAATATTAAGCTACATAGAAACGTCTTAACCACACACTGAATTATTAAATGTGTACTGAGGACATCAACTAAAAATAACTTCTGCTGATTCAGCATCACTCTGAGCTGTAGTCTTAACTTTAAGTCCATTTCAAGTTGTTCTCCCGAGTATCTTTTTCACATTTCATTTAATCTGACACCTGTAGATAAATGTTACATTTTAAATATTGTACTTGTACAAAAAGAGGAAGATTTAGGTTGCTCTTGCTCCACCACTTGTTCTGACATAATGACTCAGTGGAAGACGAGGAGGAGAACATACCGTTTTCTCTCTCTCCAGGTCCGTCTTGTAGCGGTCCTGGAGTTCAGTTTGGGTCTGAAGGCGCCTTTGTTCTTCTTCTGCTGCATTAGTCGCTGCCTCCTCCAGAGCCTGGCCGAAAGAAAAAAGGTCAGCGGTTCCAAGTAGATGAAAGTTTACTTTCTGTAAACAGGTTTTTTCACCCTTAAATTCATGTGAAATATAGAAAATAAAGAAGGTTAAACATCTCAACTCATGTTACAGGGAGTTTAAATGGAGAGGGAACTACACTTTGTTACACTAATCCTTTTGTTTTAGTTTGAAGACCAAGAAGCAAGCAGTGGCTTACAGGTATTAAATGGAAATAGTTATTAAAATGTAATACTTTTATTTAATAAAGAAAGAGATCCAAGCTCTAAAGAGGAATTGAGAGTGAATACCAGTAGTGGCCTCTGATAAAATAATGCAGAAATGCAGATTTAAAAAGGAAAAACTGAAATTCAAAAAGGTAAACTAAAACTGAGTTTAATGTAATGAATCTCTGTCTTCTAGCCCTGAAAACAATAACTGCAACAAACTGCATCTATAAGACTATAAAAC
Source organism: Melanostigma gelatinosum (assembly GCF_949748355.1). Taxonomy (NCBI): domain Eukaryota; kingdom Metazoa; phylum Chordata; class Actinopteri; order Perciformes; family Zoarcidae; genus Melanostigma; species Melanostigma gelatinosum. The sequence goes on from NC_136634.1 coordinate 4,036,432, forward strand.
AACCAACGTTGGTTGTTTTCATCTCAATAAACTGACGACAGATTGTAATCAATTGTTGTAAATTTGTGTCTAAATAGTTTCTGCTGCAAAAAAAAAAACCATGAAAGGATTTTTGTCGAGTCAAAACACTTAAACTCTGCTTCTATATGTTCATCAGAGGAGACCTGTCCTCCCCTGATCTTCACATTCATACACAACTCATTCATGCTTTAACCTGCAAAGACGACGTCGACTGTTGGTACGCACCCCAAAACAGTGATGTTTAAATGTTGCCGTTACAGTCGGAGGCAGACATCGCTACACAATCGTGCCTTTACAATGGAGAAGTACATTATGTGGTTTGACTGCAGGGTGAAAGTTCAACTGACCCGTCAACATCACAAACAAGTGTGAAAATGTATTCAACGGACAACAAGGAGCAGATGAACCTCCACGAGAAACAAAAAGGAAGTTAGTGAAGTCTTGGGAGGCGAAGAGTCCTAAACATCTTTGAGCTGGAAGGAAAATGATACCGCGAAGCATGAACAACGTAAAACGTTTCACATTGTCATTATGAACTGACGTATTACTGCAAAGTACCAAAATCACTCAAAACATAAAGCGACTAAAAACTAAAAAGTCTTAATTTACGAGATAAACGTGAAGTACACAGACTCTTCAGTACTGCTTCTTCAAACTGTTAATCTTTGTACACCTAACTTGTCCACTATATATTTTAAATAGTTCAGTGTGAACTCAGTTTGTCTTCTTTTATTTGTCCTATTTTTGGGAGTTTTGTGTTTTTTTCTCCCGTCTTCTTTCATTTAAAAACACCTTCTAGTGGTGCGGGGGAACGTTCAGCAGAACTTTGATCTCACAGTGTCTTTCAGTTAAACATCATTTCTACTTCACCGCTTTTTCATTTTGTTTTTTGACAGAAGTTAAAAAAACTTGTCTCCATTGTTTGGTACATTAAAGCAGATGCCACAGGGGAAGTTACTCATTACGTTACGTTTTACGGGTGGTTGAGCTGTAACCTCATGTTGACTCGTGTGTGTCACCCAACTGTGAACCGTCTTAAGACTGAGACAGTCTACTATTAGACAGACAGACGGACGGACGGACGGACGGACGGACGGACGGACGGACAGATACATACACACACATACACACACACACACTATATAAAAGGGAGGGATTCAACCAAAAAACACTCTGAAAATAATACTTTTGCATTTAAAACTGCATTTAAACCTTTATTAGCGTACTAAAAATCAGATAACTGAATTGTTGAAGTTAAATATGTAAAGATATAGTACGTTTTAATCCTGACGTCCTTTTAACCATCACACAAAGAGATTGCTCTGATGTCATTGGAGGACAAATATGTCTGGCTCAAACACACTGCAATAAAACTATATGTCTTCCTTTTATCGTTATATATTTTAAGTGAGGCTCAAGGGTTAACCTCACAGCCGTCGACAGTGTTAACAGGAAGCAGCCATTAGTGACAGTCTCATCAGACAGGAGTGTGAATCAGGTTGAGGGAGATTTACTGGAAAAACATGTGTCATGAGGCTAACGTGTTGCTCCGCCTCCTTCAATACACATTCCTCTGTTTGCAGCCGACAGACTATTCATCAGAAGGAGCTGATCTATTGTTGGCATTCATGAACTGGGACTGAGGTGACCTACTATAACTGTGTGTGTGTGTGTGTGTGTGTGTGTGTGTGTGTGTGTGTCTGAAACCAGCGGTTTGTCATTGTTGAGCTCTGTACAGAAAGTACACATCATTCTTAGCTTGTTGAAAAGTTGTGACGTTACCGCCGAGGAATGTGGTTGAATCAGTTTCGAGGCTTTTGTTGTGATGACATCAGCAGTACTCATTGTAACTGCAGCGATGAGGAGAATACTGATTGATAACACTATAAATAGACATCTATATATAGACAGTGAGGATTTTAATGCAGGACTTTTCCTTGTAAGAGTATTTTTACACTGTAGGATCACTGACCTGATATCATGATGCTGAACACGGAAACGCTGCACAACGCTTTATAATATTATAAAGAAGAGAAACTTATCACGGCGGTCATTGTTTTATCTCATCACAAGGTAAACGGTAGAAATATGGTACAAAGTTGTCGTCGTCGACTTCATTGCCAAACACATTCCAGTGAATCCCTGGACCGCCCTTTCCTTTTTATTTTTGTTTGCTGGTGACATCTGCAGATAACGCTGTCGGTGTAACTACTGTGCAGCAGAAACACCAGGACACCGTTCATAATGACCCGTTAACATGCTGCGTTTCATTTGCTCTTTAATTACCGATACAACTGTGCGTTTGCTTTTGTCTCGGAGTGGAATGTTTTACGAGGCTCTTATCTCTGCATGTTTATTTTGGCTTGAATCAGAGTCTCTTACGTCAGTGTTCTTCTTTTGTATAAAACATATTGTACATTTAAATAATGGGAAAATAAACTTGCACAACTGATGCTCATTTTCCATTTTGGCCCAAAGAAAAAGCATCAACATGTCTTAAGTTATACTTCGTCCTCTGTCCACCAGAGACTGAGGGGAATCTGTCACAGGTTCAGTTTTTAGCACGTCATGTGATCAGGGATCCCTCCTGCCCTTCTCCAGTCAGAGAAACACTTCCACGCTGAGCTATTGTTCATTCAGGATACTACAAACAGGAACTGATCTCGCTCCTGAGCAGACGGGATTCACAGACGCAACATTTAACGTGCGTCGTGTTGTGTTTTTTCCCCCCTCACCTTCCTCATGTCCTCCAGTTCCAGCTGTTTTGCTTCATTGGCCAACTGCAGCTCGTTCATCCTCAGCTCCAGCTCCTCCTGCTCGGCCTGCTGCTTGAGACGAAGCTCCCGCCGCTTCTGCCGAGCCTCGCGGTGCGGCGCCGGCCGGCCCTGACGCAGCAGACTCACGCAGGTCTGAACGGCTGAGGGGGGGAAACAGGTAGAACTTATAAAAAGGTCCAGATAATGAAGCGCTGTGACGCTTTAGATTAATAATGGGATCAAATATGATATAGTCACCATCAATATCCTTCGTATTAGAGCTGAAACCATCAGTCGATTAATAGATTAGTGAGTAGTCAAAGTAAAAGTTTATTCAATTCGTTAATGAGTGATTGAATTATTGGGAAAAAGGAAACTGGAGGTTCAGAATATAATTCAATATTCCGATTCTGATTCATGTTCCCGTTATTAGACTTTGATTTATTTCATTCAGTATATTCACATTTATTTTGTCCTCGTCAATTTTCATTTATTCTATTTTGAAAACGCTTCCTTTCTCTTTTTAATTTGCTTATTTTTTATACTGTTTTATATCTGTGAATGTACATTAATATAATTTTTTTTATATTTCATATGAATAAAATGAGCTGTGGAAACAATACACTGTGTATGATCGTCTTTGGCTCAATAGAAATATTAAAAACATGATAAGTAATAAGAGGAATGACGTCACTACTCACCCAGAATCCACTCGTGCTTCCTCTTCTTGTCCGACGCGCTGATTTCAAAGCTCTTATGTGACGACTTGAGGAAGAAGAGACACTTCTTTCCATCTTTATCTGGTAGCGGCTGCAGAGAAACAACACCAGCTTATAAATACACAAAGAACACAGGAGCAAACGTGACGAGCACAACAATCAGTCTTGTGTTTGTAACGGTTTCTTCATCAGCGAGAAAGAGAATGAAATGCAGTCGGCAAACTGAAAAACAAATATGTATTTTCATCCTCAGGACTTTTCTCTTTTATTAACTGAACTTCTTACATGGGAAACAAACCCCTAATCTGACCGGATAGCTAATCATTATGCCTGGTTAGCCAACATCACTGTACCGTGTTAAACACATTTGATTTGATTGACTCATGAAGCAGCGCCAGCTTTGGACTTCGATTTGTGTATCAGATGCACGTAATATTCTCTGATTATTACATTTTGTTACAGGTCATACAGGTGATAAAATAGTAAAACAGATGAACATTATCGTCAGTAAATAAGTAAATTAATAAGAATTCAAATTTAAAAAAAATACCAAATAAAATAATGAAAGATCTTTTTTTAGTTAAAGGGGGTAGGAGGGTTGTAATGATGCCTTTAGTATTGTAAACACATTGACGGAGGCTATATGTCTGATATTGTGTACACCCTGCGCTCATATTAAATTGATCACTATGAAGGCGAGCAGGCTGAGAGAGTTTTGGTAAAAAGCTGCAGCTTCTTGCCTCCGCGCTGCAGTTTCCGTCCAGTAAAATATCTCCTTTCTGATCCGCCAGGTCCTCGCCGACGTAGTAAGAGATGGAGTTTGGCTTCAGCATGAACCAGCGCTCCGTCCAGTTCTTCCTCTTGTGACCTTTCTTCATCATGTAGCCCTGCAGAGAGAGAGCGAGAGCGAGAGAGAGGACATGAATCAGGGTAATTTAAAACACAAAATATTCTAAATATAGCGTAAACTGATATACATTTTTCTAGGTGGCTAAATTTCATATTGCTGCACATTGTTTTGTCCGTTCCTCTAAACTGGGGAAGTGCCGACATCCGTCTACTGTATGTGACCCACTGGATTATTTGAAGTGGGGTTCTGTACTTATCTATAATCAAACTCTCCTAAACCTTTGTGCTCTTCTTCAGCTCACTTTGACAATCAGGAATGTTTCCTTCGTTGTTTTTCTCTACATGACCACAGTAACACATTCACTCCAGTCTTTCACATGAAAATCCACAGACACATGACCGCAAAGTCTTAGTTCCTTATTTCATATCTTGCATGTATTGCAAAGCGCAGTTTTAGCTCTGATTTCTTGTCTTGATGTTTTATGAAACATATTTTCATTTAATTTGCAGCTTTTTGCATATTTTCTTTGTGTGTATTAAGATATTTTTGTTATAAGTGCATTTTATTCTTACAAAATATGTAAACTTCTCAGCTGAAGTGATGTGTTGCTGCTCGTGTCTCATTTGCAACAGAAGCCGGTGACACAAAGCTGCAAACCGAAACGTGCCGCTGCGTGACCGGCTACGAATCAAAGCATCAACCAATACTTCAAGCGGGTTTGTCCGTCTTTGTTTTTTAGGATGATGACGCCAGAAAACGGAGACAAGTTATTATCTTCCACCATTTGTCATCATGTGACCAAAAGCGTCACACATGATTCCACCTGACCTGAGGTCCCATCTATTGACTGAAGACCCGTAAGATGCGGTTTAAAGCTCTGGAAGAAGCCAGTAAGTGAACCTTTGAGTTGAGAGAACAGAGCGGCACATTGTTTGACGATGGCTAGAAATAAGAGGCCTGCTCTTGTTGACTTGTTTCAGTCGTACATAGATGCCTCTGTTATCTTTGTAAACTTCACATGTGCTTGACAGGAATAGTAACGGAGCTCAGCCGACGTTCAGTCACGGAGGCCGGCTCCTCCCTCTGTGCAGGTGTGCCGCCCACCTGTTTGAGCACGTCCACGATGAGCTCCTGGTAGACCTCGTTGACGCCCATGGAGAGCGCCTGGCGGTCGATGCCCTTGCTGAAGTGACCCGACCCCACCAGGGTGATGAGCTCCCAGGCGTTCAGACTCTGCTGCTTCATGTTCAGCTGCAGCTTGTAGTCCTCGAAGCGCTCCTCCACCCAGCTGCCCCCGATCGCCTCCGTCAGCTTACGCAGGAAGTACTCAATCTGTGAGCGGCGACAAATCACCACGTTAGTGCGCACACACACACACACACACAGAAAGTAAAACAATCTGATTTTCTACTTTTTCATTAAAGCGGTTCATGTCTATTGAAGACAACTGTCCCCGTCCTGTGTTTTTCCCACTAGGCATCTCTACGCGGGCTGATTGGAGCACATGAATCGACATTTCTTCCTGTGATTCAGCTCTGATGTTTGTTGTGCCGAACAATAAATCTTCCAGCGTTTGTGAAAGAACAGGAAGCTGGAAACTTCCTTTTCTGCTCTTGAGCAACAGGCGTTTTCTAACACGGAACAGTGCGACTAAAGTCCAGCTCCCAGTTGGTGTCCGTAGATGAGTGGAAGTTAACGCCGACAAACTCCGGCTAATTTGCTTCTACGTCGGACAGTTACATTAACAACTTCCCCCATTTTGGACAAAGTGCTTTTCCAATATAATGACCAAGTAGTCTGTTACTGTTGACAATAGATGGTATAATAAAGTGGGAGATTTATTAGACAGAACACAGAGTTCAGACGTTACTTCCCAGTTGACAGTGGATGAATTAGGACCCTTAAATCTGGACCTAACATCAGCTTTCCTACTGCAAAAAAACACAGTTTCCAGATCAGAATTGTTTTTAAAATCGTACAATTCTTGAGTTTGGAAGAAAAATATTCTGGTGTTTCGAGCAGAGAACAAACTTCAGTAATGTTAGCATTAAAAACAAGACTTTATGGAAAACATCCAGCTACGTTTACATCAAATGTTCGGTCACATTCTCACAGTTGAGAATCTGCAGCGCTTCAAATGTTTTCACTTGATGAAATATAATTCGAAGCTACAGATTCTTTTTACCCGCTCTTCACCGACTCCAAGGCCTGAATCATGTTCGTCAACTGCTGTATGAGGCGGACGTGGAGCTTTCTTAACGAAATGACTTTTGGTTTTAAAATGAGTCACCAATGGTTTTATTAGACACAAAATAGCAGCGGTGGAGAAGTATTCAGATCCTTTACTTTAAGTTAAAGTAAAGGTACCAACATCCTCTCACGGCTCACCTCCTCAGTGACGACGGTCAGCGGGTATCGGTCCTCGGACAGGAAGTTGAAGACGCACCAGATCTTGAAGGCGTCGTCGGTGGAGATGAGCAGCTGGCTTTGATCCAGATTCTTCCTGTTGCTCAACGTCCAGCACATCTTGTTGAAGTCGTGAAGGTCAAAGTTACCCGTCACCTGAGGCAGAATGACAACAACAACTCTGGTGAGTCAGCTGCTTTTTCTAGGAAGCAGTTTGAGTTTGTGACGAGACAGACGGACGAGCAGAACCGACGAGCTGCAGATGTTTCCATCAGTGGAACATGTTGCTCAGTCGCTTCAAACCCTTTCTGGCTTTTAATCTTTAAAGTGAAGCTCACCAGTTTCATGTTTCTAGAAGTTGTGAGCATAAAAATGTGAGTCTTGGATTCTGCTTACTTCAATAGTCTCCAAGAGACCCGTAACTTAGTATTTAAATTTTAAAAAAAAGCAAAGAAGTCTGTTGTCTGTTTAAATTGTTATACATCAAACTACCACTCAGGTTTATGACCCTGAATTTGGGAACCACTGCACCACAGAACTGTATTAATCCCGAAGAGATTATTTGTATGTTCGTGTATTAGAAACAGGCACCAGCCAGATATAGATATGCTTTTAATAAACATGTTGTGATTTCTGTGAGAGAGTGTGTAACGTCACATGCTGAGCCACCAGTAAAGACCCGATAAACACACCTTCATATTTATATACGTTGACGGTATATTTTACCCTCCCAGATTGATGACACGAATTCTGTCGATGCAAAACTGTCAGAACAAATGTGAAGTGATGTCTTTCAGAAAAACAATTTAAATCTCTAGAGATCAAATTCCAGAGTGAAATGGGAGGAAAGCTCTTGAATAAAAAGAAAAGGTACAATGGTTGCTCTGGGGGAGCAATGTTCTCCTCGAGCCGGTGAACGGGAGCGTCTCCATGGAGACTCCTAGCAGTCGTGTGGATGAGAAGCACATCTCGTCCGGTTGGCGGTCGTCCCGTCAAACAAGCCCCCAGCAAAAAAAACAACAACAACAAAACAGCTCCCAACGCTCCCGCCCATCTGAGACTGAACTCACCAAGCGTCGCATTGTAAAACTCCACTGCGGTCGTAACGATGGTGCTTTGAGCAGCCAGTGATGCAGAACCTGCTTTCATACCTCAACATGTTCTACTCCACACGGACACATTATAATATGTTACGTAATAAACAGATGAGTCATGTATGAGAGCAGCAATAACATCAGTGATAAATCTACCGGATTTGCTCTTTTATCTTGTGTAATGAACAACAGTTTATTTCAATTGACGCTAAGAAGGTGTTGTAAAGGTATCAGGAGTGCACTATCATTATCAACAATCATGTGGTTGTTATTATTATTACTCTAACAAAAAAAACAGTGTTCCCACACGATGTAAACATTAAAGTAAAAGGTATTTTCAATGAATTTGTAACTCGTATTAAATCTCAATAATAAAAAACAGAAATGTGTAAAATGTTATTTGTCAAAATTAGACATCTCACTTCATAACTAAAAATATTTTCATATATATATATATATATATATATATATATATATATATATATATATATATATATATATATATATATATATATATATATATATATATATATATATTTTTTTTTTTTTTTTCTTTGAACATAAGTGCACTCGAGGTAATTTAGTCGTTTTCTAAAAACCTTAAAGCTCTGATGTTGATCCTATGACGTAAAGATCACAAGTCAGAAATTGATGGTTTTAAGTATTCTGATATTTCTATGGTGTTAGGCTTATCATGTGTGTCTTTATCAATCATAAATGAACAAATGACTGAGGTCTGTATGTGTGAGAGCAGAGAGACGTTCAGCTCAAGTCAGCAAACTGCAGTTGGAGTGAACTTTTCTAAAGCTACACAGGATCTGATGTAACTCTCTGTTGTGTTAGTTTAAGAGTGAGCCTGTGTGGAAACCTGGGCAGGATTTTTAAAGTGATCCAGAACTCTGTGAAACAACTCCTCTGCTGTTGAATGTTACCGAAAAACAATGTTTGTAGTGTAGTCCTTGGATTGTTAATCATTTTCCCTAAAGAGAAGCTGTTACAGTTTGAATGTATTTTATAACTTCACAGCTCTCAAATCACTGCTGCAGAATAAAATACTGCTGTATAATCCCAAAATATAAGTAAACACAGCGTACACTGTGGCTGAGATGTGCATTGATTCTGGTTCGACTAAATATTAGAAACGACTCCGGACTCTGACTGATAAGAAGTGAGTTGTATTAGCTGGGATCAGGTTTAGCTAATAAACTAAAAGAAGTGCACTGAAGTCACAGTTCACTTGAGACAGGGACTCGAACCAGACTGAAGTCATAAAAATGAGGATTTTAAGACACTTTGACAGCACAATGAGCAGGATTTGTCGGTTGTTTGTAAACAAACATTGACAGTTGGCCCCGCCTCCTCGGCTCAACAAGGCCAACGGTGCTCATAACCTCAGAGTCACTCTAGTTGTGGACAAAGCTCGTTAGCTTTGTCCGTTTGGTGCTTCGCCTCACGATATATTTTTTTGTTCCTGTATCCACCATTTTTGTAGCTTCCTCTTGGATGCGTGCTCACAACCTGTCACCTGGTCGCTGCGTTTTTATAGAAGTTAACGCCCAGAAACAGCCTGAACACAAAAAATGTTTTTGTAGCAGTCACAAAAACTTGCTCTACGAGTCTTTAAGTTTTGACATTAATCCAAGCTGCTGTTTTACACGCTTTTAAAAACAGCGCTGACATTAGATACCAACTCAAATCAAACTAAAGTCAGTCCTCCTGTCGCTACTCAGCAGCATTAGTGTGTCTCACGTGAGGAGGAGGAGGAGGAGGAGGAGGAGGAGGAGGAGGAGGAGGAGGAGGAGGAGGAGGGGGGGGCTGCTGCTTGCTGGTTTGAATGAGTCAGCGCTGACTGACTGGTTTGTTCTTCGTCTTACATTACTGTGTCATGCTCGTCTTGTTTTTCTTTGTCCTTGTGGCTCGCTGGCTCTCTCTCTTTCTATCACTCCCTCCATCACACTCCCTCTCTCTCTCTACACTGAAACAATGAGGGCCTTGTCAGTGCTGCCTCCCCTCCTTCTGCAATGCCGCCTGTTCATTAGGATTCAGGCTCCAGCTTGATGTCCTGCAACCTGCAGAGGCATTTACAACTCGCACAGAAACTAGAACTAAACGGACTCAAACTGAAAAGGAGACAAACATGTTTGGTGGGAAAAATCCGCAAGACAATGAAAAAAGGGCTCGTTACCAGTTGAACTGGACTATCAGCTGTTAAATCAAAAGTGTTGCTAATTAAATATTCACCAGCAGTGATGAGGACAGGCAGGTGCTCAGAAATGATTTAGATGAAAGTTGTGAAAGGGGAAATGAGTCAAGATGTTTGAATCGCTCCAAAGCACAAAATGACCAAAACAACCTGCAGGTGTTCTTTTTATTCAATTTAGGGTCAGTTCACCTAAATTACATAAACTGTATATGTAGTGAAACCGTGCTTCTATTACTTCTATTTTTTTAGGATAAACTGAATGATTATTTCTTATGTTACATAAACATGAGTTGATCTAATAAGTGAGTCGTCACAGAAAACAGGACTGTTTTCATTACCTCGTGAAAAAGCCACTGCGGAGATACACGACGACATGTTCCTCACTGAACTCCAGGCGTATCTAGCAGTTAAGTTTTGGTTTAATTTGTTCACATTTTGAGCGATCTGTCTTTGAGATTTTCTGCCTCCCTCCCAATAATATCAAACAACATCTATAGAACCACTACAACTCTCTGGATGAATACCACATCACTCGTGTTACTGAAGGAGCCACACTGCTTGAATTATTAGACCTATAAAAAGTCAAAGCTATTGTCAGCCGTGTAGAAACATTATTCAGTAAAATGTTGAAGTACGGAGTCAGAATAAGACTTGTAACTTGGCCTCAAGACTGAAGTCACCAGTTCCTCAGACTTTCACCACAAGTTGTTTACATTAAACTCAAGAAGAGGACAGAAATGCATCATAAATATCAGAACCACAACACGAGCACAACAATGTGCCGTTTGAGTGAAGCAGGTCTGCAGCTGGTCACAGTGCTGAGTGACCGTTGGTATTTCAGGGTCACAGAGGATCACTTGTTTCAACGCCTCAGCGAACCACAAAGTGCTGAGTCGTCAGCTTCAACTTCACTGCTGCCAAGTCAACAGTCTTCAGTGTTCCTCGTCACTAAAGCTCCACGATCACGCCACGTCTGTGACCGTCTGTCCTCAGATAAGGTAAAATGCATCTTATTTTCTGCTGCGTTGTTACTGACGAGTGAAGATGACACACACACACACACACACACACACACACTAATAATAGCATTACTTCCAGAGATGGAAGAAGTATTCAGATCCTTTACTTGAATCCTACTTTAAGCAGGAAGATTTTCTCCTCACATAAGAAAACACTTCATCCTTAAGTCAGAAAGCAAAAACAAACAAAAAAATCGCACCATTTGCAGATTTGGTGTTTTCACTGGACAAGAAGGGGTAAAAAGTACAATAACTGTCTCTGAGGTGTAGTGGAGTAGAAGTATATAAAGCTGCCAAATAGTCAAGTAAAGTAGAACGACGTAAAAGTTGCACAGTATATTCCATTCATGACATTCCACCACTGCTTACTTAACATCTGTGTCACACACACAAAAACAAGTGTGACTTTTTCTGTTTTTCAAAAAAAAAAAAATTCAACTCCATTCATGTGTAAAATAAGACTCCTGTTGTTCTGCCTTTTTGGTATCTAGTTACATCACACACACACACTCACACACACACACAGTTTCCTTGTGTGACCGGGTGGAGTTTCCTCAGGAGTGAGGGCAGTTGAATATACGACCGACGCCCTCTTCTCTCTTTCTCCACGGCCGGTCACCTCCACTTCAATGGGTGGGTGGGATAGTTGAGTGTGTGTGGAAAAGTACATAAGATTTGGGGGGGGGGTTGACATCTGCCCGTGACGTCCTGAACCTAAATCCAGGATTTACATTTCCTTAAAGAGCAGTGAAGAGCGGAGTTCAACCTCTTAAATGTCAACAACCCAGAAACGATGTGCAGTTCATCTCAAACCCACAGAACTGTTATTATTACGAAATATGCCCAGCTGAATTTTGGGGGAAATGTGTATAAAATGGGGCACAAGACATCTGGGTCTAACGTTAATGTATTTTGTTCAGAGTAACCATCATGTAGCTTCAATGAACATATAAAAACTGTGACAGTGACAATTTAACAACCGAGCAAAGAGAGGACACGGTACGTTAAAGGGTTAAACCGCGTCGTGCTGCGTCACACAGACGTGACGTCGTTGCCAGTTAAACAGGTCATACAACTTTCTTTGAATCGACCGACATGTCTTAAGAGTTAGAACAAGGAACTAATGAGGCAACTTTAAAGATTCTAAATAAACCCTGAAGTTGCTGAGTCTTTCAGTCTTGAATGAAAAAAGAAAAAGCCAGATGAATCATTTCTGGTTGAAACGTTTCACCATTAACGAGGAGAACTCGACAGCACAACTGAGACGTTAAAGTACCACAGCTCATAAAAGAGGTCTTTCATCACCAAAACAAACACATGCAGCCGCTGACACACTAACTGTAACTATTACATTCACAACATTCAAATTCAACCACAAGATCCATCACGGAAATACAGAATACAGCTAACTATTCTATACGAGTAAACCTAAAATATGAATCATCTGAAGATCTGTATACAACGTGCACATGTCTGACTGATGCAAACTATCAATAAACAAATGAAAAAGAATACATTGAAGTAATGATAATAATCATGGAATGACCATAAAACCTCTTTAAAACAACAACCGCTGACTCGCATGTCAGAACCACGGAGCGTTATTGTTTCCTCATACGGAGAAACCTCTGCATCTCCTCGTGTGGGGGAAGCATCCTAAATGTTTGCGTACCTTATCCAGGATGAACTTGCTCAGGTAGGGCATGTAGCCCTGGTTGGAGACGGGACCCTCGTCGTCGTCTTTGAAGTGCTCCTCCAGAGCCACCGGGTCATGTGGGATCTTCATCACTGTGCATAAGTTGTGGGACAGCACCTGGAGGGATGGTATGATAATCATAGATTAAGATAAATAATCTGTCAATAGTTTAATTCATTTATTCATTATTTCATCTACAAAACAGTGAAAATGCCAACAATGTCCAAGAGTTTGAGGTGAGAACTTCAAATATCAGCAAACGTTCACAGATAATCTGGAACCAGAAGATGTTTGACTACAAGGACTAATTAATAAAGTGTCACTATTATAGATTACTTTATTATGATATGAAGCTGAAGGATCTCGTCTGTGAAGTTTTACTCTCCAGCCAACGACCTGAATAACTCACACTGAGATACTTGAGAAGAATACATGTGTTGTTTTTGAGGAAAAGGAAGATAAGGAAGACCTTCAGAGAACTCCAGCGTTCTCATGAGATACTCGCCTCTCTTTCCGTCACACTTCCCATGATGCAACTCAACAGCGTCTCATGTTGAACCCACCCTGCCTGCTAAACGTCTGCAACGCAGGTTTCCTCTGATAGTTTGTAGTTCTGAGTCAATACACCTGGCTGGTGTCACTCAAGTAGTTTTCTCAGACTTGACTAAACATTAAACCTCGGGCTTGAAAAACAATCGATTTACATGTTTTAATTAATCTGGAGATGATTTTCTCTATAAATTGATTATAAAATGTCAGAAATAAAAAGCCAAAAACGTCCCAAACACCAAGGTGACGCCTTGTTCTGTCCGACCAACAGCAAAACAAATGAATAATAATTGAGTTTCCCATCATATAAGACTAATAAAAGCTGTAACTATATATCAAATCAGAGTTCAGCTTTAGAGGATTCAGAAATACTTTGTCAATCGTTGACGCATTTTGTGCTTTCCTGTATTTCCAAGAATGACGACACGTCGCACTCAGAGAAGCAACAGAAGAAGGACTTTCTCCTCTTTCAACACATGGAACCTGTCTGAGAGCTGCATGGTTTTCTGGGCTATTTGGTGTAAAAACTGGTCCAGAGTTGGTGAAAAACAATCCAGCTGAAGATGAACCTTTGCTCTTTAGATTCAGAGGCAGCCGTTTGACCTTTATTGTTGATTCCTTTAAAAAACAATGTCTGTCTGACACAGAGCTGGAAATATGTGGGTGTGTCCGGTTGTACACATGTCGAGTTATTCACAGGAATGTTTACTTTTGTTTTACTCTCTTACCGTCGTTCCACCGACTCGATTTGCTCCTGACGAACAAAACGTTTCACCAGTTTCCCCACTAAACGGTTAAATCATCCGATGTGAATACGAGTCAACGCTCCGATTAGCACGCTTCCAGGCTGAGAATACTTTCTGACGTGGACGAATCACAGATCAGCTGTATGGGGAAGATTGTTCATAGTGTACTTAAGTACACATTTGTGGTACTTCTGTGCTTCTCTACTCCTATTCCACTACATTTTCAGAGGGAAATATTTTACTCCACTACATTTATTTGACAGCTTTAGTGATTTACATTTATTTGTATTAATGTTGAGATTTGGACTGTTTGTTGTCCAATCCTGCTTTTGCATAAATTATAATCTAATCTAATCTAAAGATATAATGAACAATAGAAGAGTCACAGGGACAAGTTCTCTACGTTGAGTACTTGTTACATTATTAAGTATATTTTCCTTATTATACTTAAATACTACTTTCAAATCAGGACTTTTACAGTGTGGTATTCGTGTTTTTACTAAAGTCAAGGATCTGAGTGCTTCATCACTGCTCATCCCATCAGGTGGTTGTAAATCCTATAAATCATGACTTGAACCTGCTCGAAGGCTTCTATTATCTCCGTTAGCGTCACTTCAGCTCTCCTTGGGCTGTTTTTGATGACGTTTAGTTTATTGTGTTTATTGTGCACGATCATCTTGAATAAATCAAGAAACAGGTGCGTCCCTGCTGCTGTCGGCGCGCAAACAGAAGCTCAGTGCGAGTTTATTTTTCAGAGAAGAAAAGCGTTCAACATGAAAAATAGCCGAGGTGTTTTTAAATGTGGCTTATAACAACAACAACAACCAAATAAACACCCAAGTATCAAATACCCGCGTTTCCTGCTCGGCCAAGCGCGAGCTCAGACTCCCAGAAACGCACGCGTAAAAATTGAAGTGGAATTACCTTCAGCTGAGATTTGGAGACTTTCCCGCTTTTGTCCACATCCAGAGATGTGAACGCGTGCCAGATGGACTTCAACAGCTCGTCCCGCAGCGCCATGGTGCTGAAAGGAATCTCTTCTCTTCTGTCTGTGGGTTTGTGCTCGAGGCTCTTCTCTTCCTCTCTTCGGTCTCAACTTTCTGTCGGACGCGATGAGGGAAAAGTCACGTGACACTGCGTGTGCAGCGGCCGTCTTTTTTCTTTTTTTGTGCGTTGATTGTGATTGAAGAGCTGCAGCACCGCTCAGTGAGAGAACATCACCAACAAGAGTTCATGCTAAGAATTTAGATGTGTGTTTGCTGGAGGACTCTTGCTGAGATTAAAACTGTTCACCAGTGGTTGAGCATTTATGAAGTCTTTTTATGCCACTTTATACTCTTCTACATTTCAGAGGGGAATAGACCGTTTGGACTCGTCATTGCAGGGTAAACTAACATATGGCCGTGTTACATTTAAGTATTTAGGTATTGTGCATGCTGACTCACAGGGAATAGAATAGGACCACAACTAATTTCATCAATTACACGTGTTTACTATTGGATTTTTATTCAATGGAATTATAATCATCTGACAGCTTTAGTTACTTTACAAAATATTTGTTTTTTGGCATTTTAAACTGACATTTGACTTTTTTATGACACTTCTATATTTTTATGACACTCTTTACCACATACTATACTATGACTTGTTTGATGTGATACTCTGACATTTTATACTTCAGATATTTTTAGGAATGATTATGAAAGTTTTATTTGTCAGACTATAGTGTGCATCTTCTGCCCTCAGACAGATCAGGAAGGTACCACGGCTAGATGGTGTGTCAACCTCCTGCCTTGAAGTCTGGTCTGACCGGCTCCATCTTCTTCACACAGACCTTCACCAGATCACTGGAGCTGTGAAGTCACGTTCAGTTTTAAACACTCGCCTGTGATCCCTGTCCAAGAAACCCGCCATCACAGGATTACATGACTACAAACAGGGCTGTTACCATCACTGCGCACCAGTCACACCCTCTAACCTTTTTGATGACATGCTATACTATGACATGTTTTACATCTTTAGGAATGATTATGAAACATCTTTACTGTGACTGTTTCATTCCATACTATAAATTTATTAAAACATACTGACATTTTTAGTATGTCATAAAAATCATAGTATAGAATGTTTCAAACAATGTCAACAGTTTGTTTACTAGGACATTGTATACTGGGACATTTTTAACAGCATACACTGACTATTTCATGATATCTTTTATTTACTTTTTCATGACCATTTTTTTGGCACTATACCGACATTGTCAGTGGCTACACTTTAAGAAAATATGCCGTACATGCATCCAGTAAGCATTACAACACTTTAGGTAGAGATTCCAAGTTTAGCCAACACAAGACGGGGAGAAAACCGGTTTCAACATGTTTTAGATGTTGGAATGTATTGTAGTGTCTGCAATCTGAGAGATTGTAAAGATTTGATCCTCCAACACACATTCACACAGTACAACAGTACACAAAGTGTAGATGGTAAGAATTTATTAAAACAACATCTGTACACGGTTAACACAAATGTTTTGTGTTTGCGGTTACAAGAAAACAAAAGTTACGGAAAACTTTTCCGACCAGAAATTGAAGATGAGCATTGTGAGACAAATAAAATGACAGAACACATGAGAACCTAAAGAACAGGACGACGATTGTTCTAATGCTACAGGCAGGGTTGGCAGCACCTATCAACAGGGTAATTAAAACACTATGGATCAGTTCTAACCTCGCAGATAATGAGTTCGCTCACTGGTTTTGGTACTTCAAAACAAAACGGATGATTTTTTGCTCAAACGGTATTATCCATTTTCCATCCAACCAGAATAGACATTAAATGGGGGGGGGGGGGGGAAACAGACTCCGGCTACATTAAAATAAGAGCCAATGACCTCCAGAACGATCCAACCTGAAATGGACCAAACCCCAATACACACAAAACATCAATAGCAGCAGGTTCTTTTTTTTGTCTTAACAAAAAAAAAAAAAGTGGCACATTTCAGGTGTTTCCTCCAAAGTGCTCCATACAAACACAGAAATTGTAAGTTCTCAGACCCCCTGGTAGCCAGCATCAGGCATTTGACAGGCAGTAAGGTGCGCACGGCAAGTACATTCACACTGAAGAGAGCTTCACTGCGGATCCGATCCACTGCCAACAGGCTTCGGCTTTGTCGAAGAGGAAGTTCAAGGACAGAAACGGTGATAGAGCCTGACGTTTATCTTAAGGAATGACCGAGTGTAAAAAAAAAAGGTAAAGTAACTACCTTTCAGGAATGACAGTTTATTTTTCCAAAGTAGAAGTCCATTGGATAAAAAAGAAGGGCTGAACCATGTTGGCAATGAGAGTCTATGGAGATGAGTTCAAGTTCCACCACGACTGAGTGTTCACTTTGAAAATAAAACCGTAAAGAGACAGATTCCGTCTGAATGGGTTTTGATTAAATAGGTCCATGAGCCTTTGTGTTTCACTTCCTGTCTGGGTGGATTGCCGCATTAGTAGATGGTGAGGCTGACCGACCGGTTCATCTTCTTGCCGATGAGTCTGGAGGTTCTGGGATTCGACTGGACTGTGGAGCGGGTCAGGATCCTGTCGGTGGACAAAACCTTCTCCTCGGCTGCAGCTCGAGCCTGCTGGGCCTTCTTCAGCTCCCTGAGGAAGACAAAGAGAGACGGTTATGATTGAGACCTGAAGGCTTTGACCACGTAAACAGGTTTATCGAATGAACAGTGTCCCACCCACTGATGAGCAACAATGAGCTCAATAGCGCCACCTTTGTCGTTGAATACTTACTTCTGGAGCAGCGCGTTCTTGAACTTCTCCGCGTTGAGCTCGACTCTGAGCTGATCGGCACTCATTCTGGCAGCAGTGAGGAGCACCGGGTGTTTGATGAGTTCAGCCGTCGACGGCCGTCTACTTGGATCGGGATGGATCATCAGCTGATAGACGAGAAAACATAAAAGATTCAGTTAAAAAGCTGCTCAACGAGGACGTGACAAGAAATACAAGAAAGCACACAAAGTCATCTCCCAATAGAAATGATTTATAGTCAATTTATTCAACTTATCATCTCAGCACTGACGATGCTCACAGCTAAATTAGCTATAAACAGCTTAAGCTACAATTTTACAGCAGAGATAAACAATAGATAAAAAAACCAGCATTAAGTTGTCTCAAAAACATTTTCTTAAGGGCCTGTATTTTGAAAGAAATCTAACAAATTTAGAAAGGATTTATCAACATGCAGACACCCTCTGACAGAAGACATGTCTAGTCTTCACATAGCTGATCTGATTAAACATGAACACACAGAGAGTTGTCCGTTACCTTGAGAAGACTGAGAAACTCTGGAGAAAGCACTTGTGGGATGGCGGGCAGTTTTCCCTCTCGGATCTCGTGCCATTTGTCTCCGTTGGTGGGAAGAGGCTCCGCCCCCGAGGCGCTGACGACGGTCAGAGCTAGAGCAAAGATGTCCGCCTTAGTCAACTTACTGTAGTCCTACGAAAAAAGGAAACCAGACCAACGAGGGCAAATGTCAACACCTTTGTGAAGCTCTGTTCAAAAGTAACGGCAGTTCTTAAGAGAAAGGTGACGAACCTCTTGTAAAACTTCATTGGCCAGGTATCTGCTGTCACCTTCCTCCACTTGAGGGTTGTTCACTCGTGTCACATGACCAAGATCACCTGGAGAGGAAACAATAACTAGATTAAAGCCATGACCATCTTTACAGTGATTAATATTATTAAACAAAACAAAGTTATCACACAGGAAGACGACGTGGAAGCAGCGTACCTATTTTGTAGACGCTGGTGGTCAGTCCTTCGTCGTCATCACATTCATCACAGCTGGATACAGACTTCCGCGAAATAAAGATGTTGCCTTAAATAAGGGGGTTGACATTTCCATTAGTTTCTGACCTCTAAATGTTGATATTAATACTCTAGCTCCTGTTGTTTAAAAGACACAAATATAGAAGTGTTATCTGTAGTATTTAAAGTCCAGAATTCTCTATCGCAGCTACAATTAGTGTAACTTCCACATCTCAAAGCACTCACTGGGCTTGATGTCCATGTGCACCAGAGACGTAGAGTGGATGTACTTAAGTCCCCGCGTGACCTGCAGCAGCAGGTCTTTCAGCTCCAGCTCGGTCAGGTAACTGAGCCGCCTGTAGTTCTCGGCGATGGCGTCGGAGAGCGTGCCGCCGTTGCAGTACTCGTTCTGGATGAGCATGTGGTCGTCCTCGGCCCAGGCGGAGTAGTAGCGCACCACGTGGGGGTGTTGGCCCAGCACGGCGTGGGCGTACACCTCCCGCAGGGCGTTCTGTCTGTGGGGGAGGGGAAACACCGGTTTAATTAACAACTTATAGATCCAATTACGCAAAGCAGAACTTTAGGTCCCTTGTGTACTGCATAATATTGATTATTGAGGCTGAAAGTTTCATTTAAAAACCTGCACAACCACCACTTTGATAAGTGCAAAACAAAACGAACGGCACCACAAAGTTCAAACGATGTTAGTTTGAACGCATTAAATATTATTTAAGTTTCTTACAAACATTTGAAGGTTCAGAATAGACATCTTGGACGCTAGACTTCAGGTAACGAGCCCCCCCCCGCAAAAAAAAGACTATCTCCGGCAAGACCTTTTCAGGTTGTGATGAAGTCAACTTACTCATCTATTGATCCTGCCAGAGGTTTCTTCGATCTCTTGATGGCGTAGATGCAGCCATCGAGTCTTTTCACGCACTTGAACACGGCACCAAACTCTCCACAGCCGATCTTCTCCAGCTCGAGGAACTCTGAGGTGTACCTGGACATCATGTTGCTCTCCATCATGGTGATCCTCTGAGAGAACACCACATTTATTATTAACATTTCAGCTGCTTCACAACAAACACTTTTCATACCCATTTAAATCAAGAGATCTCCTCTGCAAATGGGTTTTAACCCATCTACATATAACAAGGCATATGGAGTCGTGATTTTGCTCGTACATTTTGTAGTTAAAACTATTTATGTGCAATACATCTACCGACACTCTGTGTTGGATATGCATGTTTGTCACAATGTTTATTCAATACAGCCACTTGTGCTCTAATGGTGTAATTACATTAAATCCTCTTTACAGGAAAATTTGTTTTGGATTGCAAAACAAAAAGTCATTCATCCAACAAATAAATACAGAATATTTTCCATGTCAGGAGTTCACTATTTTTTGACATTTAATATGCTTCATGATCAATCATCGAACTGAAATAAACACCAACATGTTATTCAATGATGCAAACATCATTAGTTGCAACTCTGAAGATGAAGCGTGTGCTGAGAACACACTGTTTTGTGAAATATTGAATCTGCACAATATGCAACAAGTGTCCAGTGGAGAGAAATAAATAAATGATATTCCTAACAGTAACGTGTTAATTAACGGGTTAATTACCTTGGATGGTGGCAAGACTTCCTCCTCTCCCTCACCGTCACTCGCCTCCATGTCTTCTCCACAGGAGCTGAAAGACAGAAGACGATAGACGCTGTTGGTTAGCATTCTGTACAGCAGGGGGCAGCACCGGGGGCTTCACAAGCACATGGCAGAGTCCACCAGAAACCATGAGGTCTTGGTTCCCAGCCAAACCCCCATGCACACTTAGTCAACGGCTTTAACGTATCTGGTTATTATAACAATGGGTCCAATCTGTGCTCAAGATAAAAGGTTAACCCGTCCAGCATGGAGGGTTACAGGTTTTGCGTTACTGTACGATGAAAAGTTATAATACACAAAGTGACCAGGAACATATGCAACCAAAATATTGACTACAGTTTGTCACCACCCCCCCCCCCCAGCTATTTTACAAGTACAACAATCTGCAGGTGTTTTAGGTACAACAGATTCTTGGGATTGGTCCCTCTAAAGACAAAAGTGTATTTCTAACAAGACAGGAAGAACTCACTCATTCCAGTGTGCTCGCTTCCTGTTTCTCTGCTGTGTGGCAGACTGGATGAGGAGGGAGTCAGGTGTGAAGGGGTTAAAGTTGACCAGGGGGGTCTGCTGTCTCCTGCTGGTGTCTGTGAGTGACTTTCCCGAAGGGTCCACATTCTTGAACAGGGCAACTCTCCTGCTGCAGGATCCAGAGCCGGAGGCCCTGGCTCTGGACAGCAAGCTCTGAGGGACAAAAATAAGACAGATTTAGTGCGTCGTTAATTACCTTTAGAAGATTTTAAAGCACAATATCTACTACATAAAAGAGTGTGATTACACAAAAAGGGGAGTGTAGTTATGAAATAAAGTACTGCATCTAAACTTGCCGTGTAATCTAGGATTCAGAAAAACAAACATGTCCAGACATACAACTTCAGATCATTGAATCATTTGGCTGGTTGACAGCCTGTTACAGTGGAGCATTACACAAGAGTACAGTGGAGCATTAAGTGGGTCAACCTGGTTAACTGAACTCTAAAAATAGACCTGGTATTTACTTAAGCTTGGTGTTGCTTGTTTTTTCTGATTTTCTTCCCAATTTAAAAGAGTGATCTGCAAATGTGCAAAAAAGCCCAAAATATGATTGTAGACATTTAGAAGAAAAAAAGTACTGTCAAATGTTGTGTGCACGTGTTTTTGCAAGCAGATACTAAACTTTAACCCATGCAAAAAGAAGGCTAATGTTCTCTAATACACACTTAACATCGATGTAGTATCGGTGTTACATGTTTCTTCCCAAATAAACAAGTGACAAAATCCAAAAGCAGCAAAATAAATGTGCAAAAAGCCCAAAATATGATTGCAGACATCTAGAGGGGAAAAACAAGTACTGTAAAACGTTGTGTGGGCGTGTTTTTGCAAGCAGATACCAAACTTTAACCCATGTAAAAAGAAGGCCAATGGTCTCTAATAAACACTTAACATCGATGTACTTATATTATCAACAAATACAAACCTTTGGTGTGTGCGGTGTGTCAAAAAGTCTGAGTTTTCTGAAGGTTTTGTGCGGAGGTGTGTCGGGACAGTCTGGGATCGGAGAGCTGGATCCGTCCCCGTCGTCCTGCACGAAGGACCGCTCCGGTGATGAACCTCCTGCTCCGTACAGCCGAGAAGAGAGAGCCTTTCGCGGCGACGGCGAGCAGTTGGCAAAGACGACGCTGCTCGGTGACCGCAGCAGGTGAGACGGAGAACCGAAGCTCTCCTCGTCCCACAGCTCCACGTCGGACTGGTTCAGCGGGCTGCTGTTACCGTTGTCGACCGTGTCCCGTCGCACTGGCATCGGGGAGTCCATCTCCGTGAAGCCGGACTCTCCTCCGGTGCTGTTGTTGACGTCCTCGATGGGCTCGTCCTCTCCGTCGCTACACGTGAACTGTAACTTCTGCCGAAGTATTACCGGAGCTTTAGGAGAAGGCGACCCGTGCCCATGTCGACCGCAGCTCGACATTTTTGTAAGGATTTTAAAAACACCCGGGTTCGTAGTCGACAGGGTAAAAATAAAAGCAAATCACGTGGTTGAACCCCCACTACTGTTAGCAGTGACGATTCTCGCTAAAATACGAAAAACGACACGAAGCTAGTAAACTTCTAACTACCTTAAAGTTAAAAAGGTATCGATACAAGTGTCCAAAAAAGTACCGTGAGTCGCTTAAAGGTCAGTTACCATCCCAGGAAACGTTAACGTCCGCGAACTCCTCCAACACGCCCATCCAACGCGGAGCAATGGCCCCGGAGTAGCGAAGAGGAACAACGTCCCGAATACGGTGTTAAAACACAAACTAAAGAACAAACGCATGTACTACTCGGTCCGGTCGAGTATCGGTATCCGTCACTAATCTCTCGATGGCTTACCCACGAAGGTACACGTCTTCACACGCAATAAAACCCACACTAATGTTTACAACACACAAAAAGTTTGAATGAGCCTTTCCTATCAACGCGCGTGGCAAAAGGACTTCCCGCGACCGTTAGTCACATGGCCCCCGCGCAGCCAATCAGAGCGCGTCTCGGATTTTTTGAAAGAAGGGCGTTTCAGAAAGGAGGCGTTACGTCATCTGTGGAGTAAGCAGCAGCGATTTGGCGCGAACGCCGCGTGCCCATCTTTCAAGTCACACAATTACTTTAATCGAGACAATGCCGTCCATTGTTTACACGGTGTGATCAAGGAAGCCGCGACACATGAATATATATCAAGGTCCAGTTTCAACACGGACCCCTTTATGATCAGTTTATGGTTGATACAACCTTAATGGTTGATCAGTTTATGGTTGATACGAGATATAGTGTACTTTTTAATCCACTACATTTATATGACAAAACATTTATAAAATATGATACTGCATTATACATTTAATTAACTATCAGTAATAATGTAGTTAAAATGTGCTCCACCTCCAACAGTTGTGATATTAAAATGCTGCTGAGTGTTAAAGAATCAGTATTAATATTCCAATATAATAGAACTATATGAAAGCGACCATTACTTCAATATAAACAGATACTACAATGTAAACATACTCAGTTGCAAGTAATATCAATATACAAAAATAATGATTTACAAGTAAAAAAACAAACTTATTTAATTATATTCTTAGCCTAAATATTGTTAGAAAGAATTACTTTTATTAATGCATTATGCATAGAGGCCCTTTGTGTTACTGCATTGTTTTATATATGATTTTATTTATAACTAACAAAGTATAATATTAATTGAGCAGCGTGTTGAGATTGAGTGAATTTTAGCCACTTTATATATTGTTGGTTTTTCAAACATCTGTAGAAGAAAGTACAATATAAGAGGACTAGGAGCAATGATAAAAATAAAACCCAAGTAACAGTAGAGGTATCCCTAAATCGTACAGTATTTGAGTAAATGTAGTTAATTTCAATCACTGCTTAAGTCAAAAGGTGGGTTTTTAAAAACCAACATGAAAATATATTTTCCCAAATTGTATGCGAGTATGTGCCTTGTACACTGTCTTTTATCAGATGTCTTTAATTAAGGCTGACATCTGGAAACATGTGCACTCTGCTCTATTTGTCTTCCACATCTGTAAGGTTGTGTTTTCACAATGTTTATCCACCAAACAGGCGTTAACAGTTTGATTGTCTGTCGTTATAATGCATAAATACTTGCATTGTTTTATATCTATATATATCAAAATGAATAAATACAATCATGTTTAACAGGTATTTTAAACAGGTATATAAAAAAAAAAAAAAGCACACTTTTTTTTATCTTGTTTTTTATTAGAAATAGCGTTAGCTGTACACTGCACTGTGCACCATGAACATAAGAAAGCATTTCCCCCTCCTGTCTCCTCTGGTTTGGGGAACAAAATAGCATAGCAGAACTCCAGTTATCAAAATCCTATGTACACATAAAAGCTAAGTTCTTTAGTGGAACAAAAACACAGAGGAAGACTTGTGATTTCTCTCGTTGATATAGTCCAATTGAGATGTTCTTTGTTTGTTATTATCCCAAATCATGGTCCATAATGAGTCCATCAATCATCCAGGCCCGGCGACTCTCCTTGCTGTATTCTTGATGCTATTCTGATGGCTTCCTCCAGCGAAGGCTGATCGCTGAGCTACAGAGAGAAGGAAAACAATGTGCATGATACGATCATTGATCAACATACTGATAACCGCTGTTAATCGATCACTACTACGGATTTACCCCGACGCCCCCATGGAAGACAACACCACCGGCGACTGGTGTTAAAAGGCTTGCTTCACATGTTGGTTAAAGGTGGAAAAAGAGTGTTTGCTTTGTGATAAGCATGACAGAAAGAGAGTGAGTCAATCAAAACAGGTCATGAGACCTGCAACCTTTGATGCCATCCTCGTCCCTCTGGGGTTTCAGGCTAGAATAGCTCATTTAGTACTTGAATTAAACAGAATAATATGTCGTTAAAACACATCTATTTGTGTTTGGATTCATTTTCGTACTGAGAAATAAAACTACAGCAGAAAATTGTTATTAAAAATTTGGCTTCCTCTTTATTCTGCAGATTTAGCGCTGGCGGTCATCATGGATTTGGATTACATGTAAACTCATGTAGGTTTAAGTTTAGTTTGATCCCTGATGTGGAAACACACCTACACCCCCGAGCTAAACCCCATCTAACAATGACTTTTAGTTAAGTGTTAAAGCAAATAGTTTAACAGGGTGGGATCCTGGATTTGTACATTTAAATACCTGCATGACTGAAACTCCCGTCGGTGTCATTTAAACTCCCGTCGGTGTCACTTAAACTCCCGTCGGTATCACTTAAACTCCCGTCAGTGTCATCTAAACTCCCGTCAGTGTCATCTAAACTCCCGTCAGTGTCATCTAAACTCCCGTCAGTGTCATCTAAACTCCTGTCAGTGTCATCTAAACTCCTGTCAGTATCGTATGAACAGCAGCACACTGAGTGTAGTTCTCAGCAAAAGTAATCAATCAGAAATGCAGCAGACTTTGTGGGATCAATACCAAGTCTATAACTACGGTAATATTTCTGAATATAATGGGCCTCTACTTCCCAAATGCTCCATTTCACATATTTTCTGCGTTTAAACAACATGGCAGATGTTTCCAGTCTTCTTCTTTCTTCTTCTATAAAGTCAACCAAGCAAATCCACAGACATGAACTCAAACCACCAGTGTATTCACTCCTATGGTGTCGTTCTACCAACCTGCACAGCAATGTGAGTACCGTTGGAGGTGGCCAGTAATGTGACAGGATGAATGTCATCCTGCTCTTGGCTGTAGCCAGCCTCCTCCACGGTTTGGAACGCGGCCATGTCTGACGTCATGATGGCCACCTGAGGGAGACGAGAGACAATCAATCACAAATCAATCAGTGACCACAGTTGGTGCTATTTCGGAGGTCCGACAGAGAATTGTTTGGGCTGATTGTCCAACGCCAAAAAATTAAATAAAAAAGGGGCAGACACCTGAAAAGGTCTGTTGTTTTTAGACCAGCTGAAAACACGACCCATGTTTTCTTTTTTCCCTGATTAGTCCTTAGATAAGGAGTCAGGTTTTCCCTGGAGTATATTTCCTCTACATGTCTCCATCCTGGTCTGTGATGGCCTGTTTACATGAATCATTAGGAGTTTGAAGAGATAGATGTACTTCTTTTGAAGGATGTCCACAATCTGAGGGTGCCAGGAAAACTTAGTATAAAATCTCCTCAACAATCTGAATAACCGTGTGCAAGAATGTTTGTATTGTTTATACAACACTTGAAGATATTGGTGATTGTCGTCTGCCCACACTGTCTCCAGCAGTGCTGCCGTTTAATGGTTTATAAAACAAATGCTTGTTGAAATTGTAATTGTTATACTGTATATCATTATATAACGTACTCGTGATGTTTTGTTTATATTCAAGATAGTCTGGTATTATGAACCTCAGCTCAGTTACTTAAGTAACACAAATACAATACAATTATATATGTACACAAAATACCCCAAAAGCAAATCATTCAAACATTTTTTTTCTACGTTCCAAACAACAGTGGGTCAGTTGTTTACCTGTTCTTCTGAGCCGTCTGTTGTTACCATTGTAACCGAGTGAGCACCGTGCGTTGCCAGTTCGTGGGCCGGGATGGTGATGGTCGTGCCTTCTTGGGTCACCATCGTGATCGTGCCCCCCATGGCTTGTAAGTCTGCTTCAGAGATACTGACCTGATGTGTGAGGCACAAAATACAGAGCGAAGAACACAATGTGACGATTGGGGACGACTATAAGTGCTTTCAGAGGATATATATATATATATATATATATATATATATATATATATATATATATATATATATATATATATATATATATATATATACACACACACACACACACACATATATATACACACATACACACAAACATGTTCATGGATATGATGGGCTCACTGGTCATTTTATATTCTTCTCTACTTTTAAAGTCATTTTTCAATTTCCTGTGTTCCTCATTGTATGTTTTTGTTTTTTTACCTTGTAAATCACTTTGTTAGGAAAACTGTGATACAAATAAAGTTTGTTAGTGTCGTTATTACTTCGGTCATGCTACTGAAATGCGAACAAATGAAATGCACCTTGAATAAAAATGCAATTTTCTTTAGGTTTGAACATTGTTGGAAACCCTTAATAATGTAATACTTATTAATGTAGGATAATGTAAGTACACAACTCACCAAATTATTAAACATAGGTCAAGCTATTTTAAGACAATTTCATTTTGAAATGTTACATGTTATACCTTTAACTTAAACAGAGTAGTAGCTCTGGAAATCTTGCAGATGTAGAAAAGTAATTAAGAACTTAATTACAAACACTTTTATAACAGATGCCTTTTCGCCATTTTAAGCCCTCGAACTGTGATTTCTCTTTTGGTTTGTGATGTCATTGTGATGTCACTGCGTTCCCATTACCTGCTGTTGCGTCCCGTCCTCCTGCGTTACCAATGCAACGTGCTGCTGACAAATCATGTCCGATCCCTCCACAGGAAGCTGCTCTGAGCCGGAGTCGTCCGCCCCGACCACCGCCGTCGTGTAGCTGACGTTGGGGTCATCAATGGCGTCTGAATTTGAGATTAAAAGATTTTATTTGTTTGTCACTATTTGAGACAGTTATTCCATGTAGTTTAGTAATTCAATTCATACTTTATTTTCATTATTTGTGTATTTCCTGTACATTTTCATTTATTTTAGTTTCATTTACATTTATTTCTGCTTAATATGGTCTCGTGTTATAATCGTCTTTGGATTTTGTATCTCCTCACTTTCTGTACTTCTATATTTATATCATCACAAAACATATTCTAAAGCAGGGGTCTTCAACGTTTTCAGGCCAAGGACCCCCAAACTGATAGAGCGATGGAGCAGGGACCCCCGACTATATATATTGTAAAAAATTGTGTTTTATATTAAATGGGCATAGTACCATGTATAAACATACCTATTTATTGTGCATTCAATACTAAGCTATTCAAATAATACACAGGTTCATATATTCATGTTTTTATTTTAAACATGTGTACGGTACAGTGAGTAGGGTGGCCGTGCCGCTGCCATTTATAAACACGCCTTGTCAGCTGATACCAATGTCAACATCAACATTGTCTGTCAATTGCATGATAATCATGCATACAAGCTATTCAAATAGATGTTTTTATTTTAAACATAAACGTGGAAACAAATGAGTGATGGCCTATTAGTGCCACTGCCATGGAAGAACATACCTGTTATCTTGCATACAATACTGAACTATTAAAATAATGGACAGATTGATGTTTAGAGAAAAAACAATTACAATTTCTTTTTTCTATTCATTGTCTGATCAACCAAAACTTTTTGCAGCCCCCCTGCAGTACCTCAGTCAGGTTTGTTATTAGCTAGTTGTTGTTTATTTTCTGCTAACAATTACATTTAATTCAACAGTTATTGACAATAATTTTCACTTTGTATTAACCTGCTCGTTTTGATTTTGATAAATCAGTTTAAAAATGCTTGTTCTCATTTCCCACAGTTAAAGGCCATGTATTCAGAAGGCTTATTATATTCGACCAACAGTCGTCACCATAAATATAATCATTTTATTATCACATAAAACCAAGAAAATGATCAAATTCTCTGACTGAGGCAGCTGCGACCAGACACCGTTTAGCCTTTTTGCTTAAAAAATGACTGAACCGATGACTAAAAGTGTTGCCGATGTATTTCTTTGGGCCATCGACTAATTGTTGCAGCTCTATATTCTTATACATCTCACAGAGCTTCGTCAAAATAACCTTTTGTGATTATATTTTCACCCACCTGTTGGGGGCTCAAAGTAGGCCTCCTGCTCCTCCTCGATGGGCTCCGTGTCGTTGTGCGCTGTGCGTTTGTGCATGGCCAGTGTTGAGATCTGCTTGTAGGTTTTCCCACAGTGGTTGCAGTTGTAAGGTTTGCAGGGTGTATGAACCACGTGGTGTTTGTAAAGGCTGGAGTATTCTGTGAAGCGTTTTTCACAGCCAGGCACTGTGCAGACATAAGGTTTCTCTCCTGGAGAAGTAGAAAAAGAGGTTTTAATATTTAAAAAAAAAAAAGGTGCCATTTTCAATCCTTATTGCAATGCTCAAGTACTTGTAACAAATTGTTTCTGGCAAACACAACCCATAATAATGCAGGAATCTTTATGTATGAGCCATATTGTTTTCTGCAAACTATTCACACAGTTGTATTTATGTGCTGAACTCAATATTGGGGGTCAGTTGTGCCCGAGTAGGACACCAAACCACGGTTTCATCACTCATTACACGTCACAGACTGTGATGTAAAGAGGACTCACCAGTGTGTATCCTCATATGGTTCTTGTAGTTGGTGGCACTTGCGAATGACCGTCCGCAGCTCGGCTCAGAGCAGTAGTACGGCCGCTCCCCGGTGTGTGTTCGGATGTGAACTTTGCGGATGTTGGAGGTGGTAAACGACCTGCCGCAGCCATCGACCGGACATTTGAAAGGCTTCTCCCCTGCAGACAAGATATGGGATGTCAGGGGTTTAAGGGGTTACTCATTATTCCAGTTCCATGTCTCCATATCTTTTTCAAAAGTCATTGTATGGGTTCACTGATATTTTTGCGGGTACTTTCAATAATACTGTGACCAGTTCTATGTGTTGATTTTTTAAATTGTTGAGGAAAATCAAAGGGTTTGACATCACACATGCTGGTATTTTATAAGTCTCTCTCTCCCAATGAGATTTTTAAAAAATCGTTTTATTCAAAAACAAACGGCAGCAGCCCAGAGTCATGCGTCTTGTGACGACCCCGTGCCTGAAAAGTTCAGCCTATTCTGGACGGAGGCACTGCACCCCAATCTGTGTTGTTTTACTAACCTGAGGTGCGTGACTCTGGCCTGGTAGTTCTGAACAAAATAACACAATTCTAGATTCTCACTTCTGTATCAAACCAACAGCCCTGAGGCCAGTAGCAGTTATCATGTAAGGTCCCAGTAGTAGCAGAAGATAAACCCTGTGCCAGACCTATGGATCATTAATGATATTGTTCTTGGTGTTGTTGTGTACCTGTATGAGTCCTTGTGTGCTTTTGAAGGTCTCCGGATGTTTTGAAGGACTTGCAGCAGTTCAGTTCTTGACATCTATATGGCTTCTCCCCCGTGTGTGTGCGTGAGTGACTCTTCAGTCCGTACCCTTAAAAATAAAACAGAAACTCAGTCACTAACACTCAGATATGACAGTTATTTCTGAGTTAATCAATACACCTCAGTGCAGATTTATTTTGATCTCAAAGTGTTCGTTGCTGACGTCACTACAGTAATTACATTCATCATTCATCAAGGTGTTCAATGAAAGAATTATAACAATCAATAACGAATTGCAAAGTAATCCGCAAAAATGATCTGATGAAGGCTGGATCTCTTTATACTCTAAATCATGCAATATGGCAAAAAAGAAAACAAATAGGACATGTTCCAATGTGTGAATTATTTTTAAACTATTTAGCAAACGGCTTAAAACGTTTACTGCTTACAAAAATAGTTATTTCACTCTCTTGGAAAGTTAAGTAATTGCCCGTTACTCTACCCCGGGAACAGATGACTCACATTATTAAATGTAAACGCTTCTTGAAGACTGATGAATGTGGCGAGGTGTAAATGTAAGTGGTCATTTGCATTCGCCCGAACTATTTGAATAATGAATTGATCTGTTAAATGTGAACTACGTCTTTGAGTTTGACACAATGTGCAAAGAGTGAAAGTATGGATTCCAACAATATGGGAACCCTTTGAAAAACAGAGGAACACTTTTTTTCTTCATTTTGTATTATAATCCATTATTATTTTTCACATGTCTTACATGTAAGGGAAGGCCTCATTTTAATGTTGGACAATAATCTGTGTCTTTGATATTCTTTTGGGCAAAAACATATCTGCTTTTTTGTTATTGGAAGTTACTAATAAGGATATTACTGAACAAATGTCTCTAAAGTAAATGAGACGGCTCAGAGAGAGAGAAAGTCTCCACAGCTACCTGTTGCAAACTTCTTCCCACAGCCTGGATAGTCACAGACGTACGGCTTGTCTCCAGTGTGGGAGCGCTCGTGTACCTGTGGGGACACACACACACACACACACACACACACACAACAAAACTGTGAAGCAGTGAGGCTGAAAACAGAAACTAATAACATCACAGGAAGATGCTGAAAGTGAAACGTTGTCTTTGAACAACCCCACACTTGAGTAGGCAACACAGCAAAAAAACAAACCCACACACACCTTGAGATGGTGGGCAGTGGTGTAGAGCTTTCCACAGCCCTCGTATTCACAGCGGAAAGACTTCTCTCCTACGTTTGAGCCCCTCGCTGACCTGTTGTCTTGACCCTGTAACACAATCTGAAAGCCACGCGAGTTAGACTCCACTGTTAAACCTGGAGGACGGATTAATAAAGTAATGAATAACAGATTCTAGAAAAGATACCCGCATGTGGACGCCATTGTCTACTTCCACTCTGCCGAAGGACCCCAAGGGGTTTTCAATGTTCTCCACCTGACAGAAAGGAGACGGGACACTTTCCTATTACAGCACACGCTGTTATGAACGTAACTTATGAATGTAAGGGACAAAAGATAGACAAACAATGACTAAAATAAACAGACAAAAGATCAAATTAAAGAGTAACAATGTCAGCGTAGAGAAGAAAATAAGTTTCCTCGTCATGTTTACCTTGGCGGAGTACTGTTCCAGCACGCTGATGGTCTCAGGGTCGATGGCCGTGACGTCGGCCTGCAGGTCTGCGATGGTGCCGTCGGCCTGGATGGCCAGGATGGTGTTGGACTGGGGCATGTGCACCGTGTGCTGGATGTAGGCGGTGCTGCCGTCCTCCAGCTGCACCTCCTGCAGGCCGCTCTGGTCATATACTTCTGCACAGAAACAAGGAGACGGATGTTCATGGAGAGAAACTGGGACCAGGTCCAGAGTGAAAACTGAGATGGTTGTTTGCTCAGCATGGATGGATGGTTTCCGACATGAATGTAGTCAAACTTACTGTTTCTTTGGACTAAATCTCTTAGCTATGAAGACATGAGTTATGACAAAATACATTTCTTTGAGCATATTTCGAAACACTGGGTTTGGGTTACCATTGAGTTTTGGTGCCAGTCCCTCAGAAATGCCACAAACACCAATTTCTACATTCAAAGACAGATCTGAGCTGAATGCAGCCACATGACACTGTACTCTGCATTTAAGGTAAAGTGTGCCAGCTGTTCATTAACACAACTAACTAGCCAACTCCTGATTCTTCTGAAGTTACGAGTACACTCCTCTAAAGGTTGTAAAAGGACTTCTAGGAATTCTTCCTTTACTGTATTTCTCTTCTTATTGACATAAGTTTGTAATGTCTTGTGTTTAACTGAGAAAAATACAAAAACATTACAACTCTTCATCATAAATGACTGATAAAGCATAACAATGTTAGTATTTTTATTACCGTTGTCTCCCTTACATCGAGATGTTATTAAATGAAATGAATGAAATGAGAAAGATATAGAACAAACTCAAAATCCACTGAGAAAATCAAGCTCGTATTTGTACTTTTTTTTTTTTTTTTTACCTTTGGGTGTGTGGATGTAGGCTGTTGTTCCATCTTCTAGCTGAACTGCTTGTCCATCTTCAAGCTGTAAAGTGTCCCCTCCTAAAACAGTAAACAGTAAGCTCTGCTTAGCTGTATGTCCTGGATACCTCTACAGTATTTACACAGTAGTAAGATGGCGTTAAGTCATCCAGTCAAAATACAAATGAACGATTGCTTTTAGATCTGTATCCTACCTCCTTTAGGCGTCGACACATGCTGAACGTAGGCAGCAGAGCCGTCCTCCAGCTGGATCACCTGGCCGTCCATGAACTGTCCATCCGAAAAGGACGATTTGGAGTCGTGCTGGATGTATGCGGTGGACCCGTCTGCGAGAGTGACGGCCTGCAGGCTCACGGTGTCCATGCTCTCCATCTGATCGCCATCTGGGAAAATGGCGTGAAAATGACAATACTTTAAGCGAGAAGATCGTGGAAGTGGCAAGATCATCATGTTATGGTTATACACGGAACTGAGTTCATATCCTTTAAAATACACACTGCACGCTCATGTTGACATACTTGATCATCTCATAGTGGGCAAACAAAGCACATAACATATTTACTTGACTACGGTGAAGTTGTTGTTTTTTGCACCCCAAATTTGGGTTGAAATACTATATTTCTATATGACTGATTACCATCTACTAATTCCCAGGTTATAAGTATTGTAAAGTCCAGAGGAAGACATCTGATGAACAGTGATTCCTCTATGAACCAAACACACTGTTACCTCTCTCTGTCCTACTGTGTGTGCAATATTCACATGAGTAATATTTACTGCAACATCCTTATGTGTCATGCATCATATTGTTTATAGTAGATGCTCATAATGTTTATATTATATGCATCTGTACTTTTTATAGTGTGACACTTCGATTTATTGCATGGGTTTTGTCTTATTTACTCAGCAGCGATAAAGCAAAAGCATGATCACAAATGAAAAAAGAAAATATGAAATACAATATTTTGGCCGGTTGTCCGTATCGAGCTGTATTCCAGTCTTGAGCTCACCTGCCACCGTCACAGCCTCCGTCAGACAGAGTGTGACCGTCTGCCCGTCTGCATCATGAAACTCTGCCATTCCCTGGGAGTCCCGGTTTATCTGGGCCAAGAGCATGCTTCAGCTGCTGGAGCGGAGACACACACAGACACATTTGAAACCGATACTGGTGTCCACATGTCAGCAAACACAGAGAGACACATGAAGTCAGAGCCTTTAAGTTCAGGGAATAAAGCATAACCCACCACAAAGCCCTTATTGTGTCAGTAACTGTGGTTTTGTGGCGCATGTTCCAAAACTAATTTTCTCTTAAATTCTAACAAATAACGGTGAACATCCCATTATACACTCGTGACTCTGATAATCCTTAATATTGGTTAAAAAAAAACAGACCAGACCTGCTGTCATACCTCGTCACCACATGCGTTCCCTGTCAGTTCTCATTTTACTGAGCATTTTGTTAGTTTGCTTGTTTTGTTATGTTTTACCTCCCTCTTTTGTGATGTCATGTGATTTTAATGTTGTCATGTTTTAACTGCCTGTCTGCTTACCCTTGTTTTGTATTAAATGTCTGCATTGTACATGTCCTACTATACACGAGACTTGTCTTGGTCCCCTGATCTTTTTATTCCTCCATGTTTTGATTTCACCAGTTCTACGTCTACATGTCGTGTGTTTTATTGTTCTTTTAATTGCCATTTTAACATCAGGCTAAGGAACATTTAAAAAACCCATTCAGACTCTTAAAAGTATTAATATGTATTATTAAAGTGAAGGTATGTATACAAGTATAGTACAGGACAGTGAGGCATTATACTACTTCAGAGATTATCAATAAGACATAATAATATAGCAAACTTGACAGTTGTAGTCACAGCTCTATAAATATTGTACCTTTTATGCTAATGAGTGCCCACCACCTAAGTGGGCTCTTATTTCCTCTCAGCTGTTTTTTGGCGCTTAATATTTTGAATATGGGATTATGGGGGGCAAGCTAGCTGCGATTTTAGCACAACTATGACTTTGCCACACGTGTCGCTCTGTAATAAAACATTACATATGAAGTACAGTGGAGCGGCTGTAAAAGGCTGCTCGGTTAGCACACTTGACTGATAGCATGTTTGAATGCACAGCCGAGACGTAACGTCATGTAACGGAGGAGTAGGGTGGTTAGCCACCATGCTAACAGCTAACTACGCTAACCGAATTGGTGCTGTCACGACTTATTTTAGCGGCTTTAACTAGCTTTCTTGTTGCGGATAATCACGTTAATGAGAATACCGTAATAAGGAGTTAACGTGTGTAGTCTTGGCTGACTCTGTGACAACTGGAGGTGCTAGCTAGCTGTCTCCATGAAGCTCCCAGACGAGCTAATATAACTAGGAAACAAGAGCTAATTAATGATAACTTAAGCATTTTGACTCGCTGGATGTCATTTTGTATTTCACGTTAAAACGCTATTCTCGTCCTTCTTTTGAATCCCGGTCGCAGCCAGTCACTCCCTCTCTCTCTCGGAGATGGCTCTGGGAATAATGCATACTGGGTAAAAACCAATTTATATACTAACCTCCGAAAAATTTCCAACAATTCCTCCTGTTCGACCACCATGCACCAGTGCAGGAAACGCTCCACACGCCGGGAACATGTATTGCGGCAGAATCCTCAGCGCGACTGCGCCCGCCTACCCGCAATTCAGACCCGCTGATTGGTCGAAGAGATCACAGCGCCCGCTCTGATTAGTCTATGCGAGGTTGCGTTGCGGTTATTCAGCTTCCCGGGCCCCTTGCAGACGCCATTCCGCGTCAGTTTTCGTATTGTCTCGGGCTGTTTTCACCAGAAAATGCGCAGTGTCATCGTTATAAAATAAATATTTAAGCTTCAATTCAAGACGACATTCAACCGAGACTGTGGATTGCAAGCCACGGTGTGCCGCATGAGGTGGTTTGATGGGTTCTTCTGCAATATAAACAGCGATGCGTGGGGAGGTTTTTCGGCATCCATGTTGAAAACAAGGTCGTGTGGGTAAAAAACACGGGGGAATGTGGGCAATGGAGTGAAGAAGCGAGGCTCAGATGGATGAAACGTACAGCTGACACCTGACAGGGAAAACACAGAGAGCAGCACATCTTAAGAACACATCTATAGAAGCAGACCAATGGATTTCAACTCACAGATAAATAGATAGTGGTTGTACTTGAGTAAAAGTATCAATACTTTATTTTATTCAAGTAAAAGTATCAATAATTTGCATTTGTGAAAATACAATATAAATCCTGCATTCAAAATGTAACTTAAGTAAAAATACAAGTATTTGCATATATATATATATATATATATATATATATATATATATATATATATATATATATATATATATATATATATATATATATATATCTTTAAAGTTAGGCTCAATGCAGAATGTCAGAATCATTAATGGATTTTAAACAACGATGCACTTCAGCTGGTAAAGTTGGAGCTAATTTATGTATATTTATAGAGGTATAAAGGTAGCTGAACCAATAAAACATAGTTTATCAATATTTTCTGTCTGTCTAATATTTGTCTACAAAATGTAGTGGAGAAGAAGTATAAAGTAGCAGAAAATGGGAAAACTCAAGTACTCCATTTAGTGCTTGAGAGTATATGAATAAATGTACCTACAGCTACATTTCACCACTGATTGATCTTAGTCTTTGGTGGCCTACAGTGCTCTCTTAACAAATTAACCCGATATTACCAACGTCCTTGAATACATTTACCAATACAAGACTGTTAGTTATTATTAGTTATACTAGAAGTAATTAACTGACTGAAAGCCAGCGCAGCGACTTTACATCTAAGCGTGTACATGTGTGTAATACAGGAATATGAAGTATTATTATACCTCAGGGATATTAATACTAATACAAGCACATTTTATGGTTGTAGTTATGGATCTAAAAACAAACAATTTAGACGTGCACACATGTCGACTTTTTATTATATTTATTGTCCTATATTGGGTTTTACTTTTGTATAGTTATAAAAAGGAAAATGACAATACAAGTTTCAATAAAAAAAATGTTTTAACAATAGAATTTGTGTTGAAAATTGTTTATTTTATTCGCAACATAATTTTTATTTCTAACAGAGTCACGATTCAATAAAGTGACATATTTGTTGCGTGTTGAAGCTGCCACGAGAGACACAAACAAACCGGAAAATAACATCAAAGTAAAAGTCAATAATTCTTTGCATTAAATGGCTACAACTACAGCTCCATCTAAAAACACTGCAGTCAGTATTCATGCATTTCAATGTAATCATTTATACTTGATTATGTTCATGTTTTTTTGGTCAAAGATTCTCATAATGTAATCTATTTGCATCTTAATAGTTATTGTGTTAGCGTTTATATTTTTATCTCTCTACTAGTTTTAGTACTTTGGCTCTTTTGTATTTTCCTTTTTTGTTTCCATAAAGCACTTTGAAATGCATTGATATGAAAATATACTGTGAATAAACTTCACCTGAACTTGTAATTTCCTTTAACAAACATTATCTGTTGTTTTGGGGGGCTATAATTTAGTTAGTCTGGCAATAAATATACCTATGACCAGAGGAACTATTGTGTCAATTATTTAGAATTAAAATTGACTTAAATATAGCAGATATTAAACTTTGTCTTTTGTGTGATAAAAACACCTCATTTAATGTTTTTGCTTATTCTGTTAAAGGTTTAATTTAACAGAAAGAGAAAGTATCAGTTTGCAGAAAATGTCCGTACAGGCTATATTGTTATTGAAACAGGGACGTTCAGCAAAAAGTTCCCGTAATTTCTTAATGTAGATCAAACAATATTTTTCACTCAACAAAACATATAGCACAAGTCTAGCAGTTTCTAGACATTTTATTGTGGCATTTTATGTGAACAGAGACACTAAAGTATCAGCGGATGCATCATCGTATGGCTTGGGAGGTGTTCTTCTCCAGAGGTGGGAGGAGGAATGGAAGCCTGTTGCAGATACATCACGGTCGCTTACTCCAACAGATTCAGCGATACGCACAGGTGGAAAAGGAGGCTCTGGGTCTCACATGGGCCTGTGAACGGTTCCGTGATTTCCTGAGAGGCAAACGTTTCTGCCTGGAGACTGACCATAACTGACCATAACTGACCGATGATGTTCTTGGCGGTTTTTACTCACCCGCTGTACAGCGTTCCAGTCCTGAACCGTGCACATCCAATGCCAGTTGTTAATGTCAACAGTCAGGATGCTTTCTATTGCTCTTCTGTATAAAGTAACAAGAACTTGGCATATGGATTTTGCTTTACTAAGTTTCCTTAAGAAATACAGCCGCTTATGAGCTTTCTTCACCTTCACATCCCATCCTCACCTTGCCCTCAGAAACTGCTGTTTAAACTGCCGCTATGGTTCAGTTTGAACCCGGTTGCTGTGTCCTGTAAAATCCTTAAACTACTGTCGAGAAGGTTTAAGAAAATGAAAAATCATTGACCATGTATGTTCTCTGGAAGGCAAACTTTTATAATTATTTCAAATTTTTTTTTTCTATATTATCATTTTTAAGGCCAGAAACAGTTCCGTTCAG
This sequence comes from Melanostigma gelatinosum, assembly GCF_949748355.1. Taxonomy (NCBI): domain Eukaryota; kingdom Metazoa; phylum Chordata; class Actinopteri; order Perciformes; family Zoarcidae; genus Melanostigma; species Melanostigma gelatinosum. Next base: position 4,074,671 of record NC_136634.1, read on the forward strand.
TACCGAGGACGACATCCCGACCTGAGAGGTTCAGCTTCCCTGTCCCACAGATCGGTGCCTCGCCCAATCACAGCTCTCTGTTTCAGCCACTTCCTGGTGCAAAAGGAAGGAGAGCGAACATCAGAGACGTTTTTGCAACAACAGACTTCAAACCTCGACCACCGGCGGGACTGAGGCCTTTCTCTGGCTACAATGCTGCTACTGTTTACACATAACATGTCAGTGCACCAATAAAACCTCACGGTAGAAATATTGTTGGAAGTTAAAGATACATGAATTTGATAAAAAATAAAACTTTATTTATACACACTGATGCGGTTTAAGTGCAGGTTAAGACTTCATGATGTTGTAAAATAAAACATGGCTTCTCAATATGCAGCAAATAAAAACATTTTGATCGCAAAATAAAATATAAACTCTTAAAAAGGAAAGCAATAAACACACACAAACAGCATTAGCTTTGGTCAGTTTGGTGACCGGTTCGGTCAGGGGTCAGAGATCAAAGGTGAGGTTGATGCTCTCTCCAGCTCTGACGCTGACCAGCCGAGTCTGCTGCTGTAACTCCGGCACGCTGGCAGTGACGGCGTACGACCCCGGTGAGACCTCGATGAAGAAATCCTCACCCGACGCCGACACACGACCCTGAAGAGAAAGACATTATATATTCACATGTAAACACTGGATCAAAAGGAGTTTCCGTATGTGGAAATGCTGCTAGTACCTTCATTCCCAGTGAAAATCAACACTTGAAAGCTTTTTTTGTTTGCTGTTCTGTATGTTTAAAATCAAAAAGCGACCACAGACCTAGAAAATGTATTTGAGGCACACAAGCAGAGTTTCAAGTGACTGGTGGTGAATATGAAATATTTAGCAAGCTTACGGTCCAGATATCTTTCTCAGTAATTGGAAGTCCAAAATAAGTCTCAAGAGTCAGTGAATATTGAAATTACAGAAGCTAAATTATTCACTCTGTCACCTGTGGGTTGTTTGCTCACACATTGGCCATTAATAACCTGTTGAATTTACATGGAGCTGTTCCTCCAAGTTTGTTTTCAAGCTCTTTACTGCTTCCTAATTATCAAAAGACACATTTGACACATGAAAGCTGTAGTGACTCAAAGACAAAAAGAAGCAGCAGATTCTTCTTACTTTGTAGTGTGGCACCTTTGCACGTTTTCTGGCCGACGGTGCAGGCGCCGTCGTCCCAACAGCTGGCCGTGAGTGGAACCTGGACACGTGGCTCCTCTCAGTGTCAGTGGGCTCGGAGCAACAGCCCGACTCATAAAACCTCTGCAGACACAGACAACGAGTCACATTTGAGCGCTCAGGGCCGAGCTGAAAGCGTAGAGGTGCAGGTAAATAATGGCCGACCTTGCACTGATGGGTCTGCTGTGCCATGAGCCCTGCGAGGGTTGCAAAGACATCATCAAGCTCTGTGTGGGCTCTCTGCAAAATGTTGAATGCAAGATAATTGAGTCACAGAGAATCAGGTCACCCAACTCATATCTATATATATATCATATATCATATATATATAGTTTTTTTATGATGGGGTCTATATACAGCAAACATGCAGGAGCACCTTGACAGGGATTTGTGTGTCTTCATCTGTAGTAGTGGGGGTCTGGGAGGCTCCAGTGCTCGTCCAGTCTACACTCCGCCTGGAGGCCCGCTCCAGCACCTCCAGGCCCAGACTGGCAGAGCGCCGCAGAGAGGACTCCAGCCAGGCTTGGCTTGCCATGAAGAGGTCGAAATAAACTCAGGTGTCCTTCACCTGAGGCGAGGAACGAGCAGACAGACCTCTGCCGCTTTCCTTACTTACCCTTTACCTCACAGTACAAATATAATTGTCTTTCCAGCTTGAAAACAGCGCATGCGTGAAGATTAACCAGTAAAGCGGCACGTTTGTTACTTTAATTCGCTACTTTATCTCCGTTTCCGTCGCGAGCTCAACACCGAAAACCTCAAACAATCTCACATTCCATACGTTGCGTTTTCTACACGATAACGTCACACTGTTCCCTCGCGCTGTGTCAACAAACCCCCGAGTTTTTACCTGTTGAACGCACTGAGAACTGGACGGTTAGCGCGTAAACACACAAATAAACTCAGGAAACAGTGCTTCTTCATTCAGTATGCAGCTTGTAGCCCGTGATGCATTTCAAGTGACAGGACAGGAAATCCTGCATGTTAAGCCCCGCCCCAAACACTCAAGAGTCACGTGGAGAATGTTTTACTGGGGGTATGATTTGTAAGGAATTGTAATGTCAATAGTCGCTCTCATAAGACCTTCGAATACATCTTGAATAAAAATATATTTACTCAAATGCATTGTGGTCCCCTAAACACATGTCGCCAATCAGGAGTCTTTGCTCGAGTCTTGATATATCCTGGATCAATTTGGCTCTTTAGTGCTCTAAAATATTAAACAAGGAATCTAGGCAATGGAAAACTATTTACTGGTTTAACTGTTAACCAGTGATGAGGGGTCCCATATGAATCTCTCTATTCCTGTTGTCACTTTAACCAAGATGCATAGTCATCACTTTTCCGTGTTCCTATAGTCACTTCACTGTCAAAGTGAGGACTTGTATCAAACTAAGTCCCGTTTTCAAACTTTACATTTTGAGGGCTGCAGTAACCCCGATGAGACCGGCTGGGTGTCTTGATCGAGGGAACCTGTAGTCATTGTTACAGGGCATACTTGACCCCAACAAGACAGTTGCACAAGAAAAACAAATTTTACCACATTGTGCTGATTTAAACCTTACTGTGCAGGATAACAAAATTTGGGCATGAGGCAATCTGAAAATACCAGCAACAAATATTGCGGCATTTTACAAAAGAGCACAACTTCAAATGCAGCACGCATCAGAACTGTCATATATGGAGGAATTTAAATTAAGACATGACAATCATGTAGTTCCATTTATACAGTTTATTTTTGAAAAAACGCACTGAGAGGAACATTATGCCATCAGCACACAGGCTCCTCCCACTGCCTTGATCTTCTCCTCGGCCCGTCGGCTGAAGAACTTGGCCTTGACGATCACTGGCTGTTTGGGCAGCTTGCCTTTGCCCAGGACTTTGTAGTAGCCCTGCAAAAAATATGTATTAAAAATTAGTGCAACCAGATAATCACAAAAAAACAATTTGTCTGGCAAAATGATTTCCCCAAATGGACAATAAAGCCCATAAAGTTATGGATCCACTGCTGTCTTCATGTCCAGCAGCACACTACGAACAGTGGCAAATCACGTTGCCCATGTTATGCCACAATATATGGACAACACGACATACAAAATACAGTTATAGGAAGACTCACAGCACCAAGTACGTTATGCAAATGCATGGACTCAGTTATTATTCCTTTTATTGTAGCTTGCAACATTTAAGTACAGACTGAAATATACCAACAAGTATTACAGACAGGGGGAGAAAATTACAGTTTTGTCACTAAAGTAACACCGCAAAAAGTTCATGCATGTTTCAATTCTTTAGCAAATCTTTCACTTCGTGTCAGTCATTCCTACGTCAACGTGTGGATACAATTTCAATGACTATTTCCCCCCCAGTTAATTTTATGTGACTGCAGCATCAGGGATATCAAGCAGTCTGTAACTGACCATGTGGCCGACTGGCCTACAAAGAGCCAGTCAGTGAATAGGACCAGTCTTCACTCTAAGAGGACTCTAGCACACCAAGACAATGAGTTTTGTCAAGGCGAGACTCTAGTCTCTACAGCAAAATACATCTCTACTGAACAAACCTAACCTCGAAATAGACTTGCTACACGTCAGATGAGAACATTGCATCCAGTACAGAGAGAGGTACGCTATATGTGAAGTTGAGCTTAGATCAAAAATAGGACCAGGGAAACGATCATTCATAGAAAGTGAAAAGGGGTTAGTTACTTCCACAACCCCAAAGCTTTATCAACACACCATTCTTCTATCTACCAAGCTACATAATGTTAAACTCATACAGAGGCTACTGTCAGTGGATGCATGAGCTTGTAGATCTGACGTCAAAGACTCTGCAACTGAGCCTCTGCCTCCGTTTAGTGATGAGACAAAACAACTCGTCCGTTAACGACACCATTGGTCACTACTTACGGCGCGCACGGCATCGATGATGGGCGTGGGTCCGTCGGGCTTCTTGCCGTAGTTGAGCCTGGTCTGCTCGCTCACCAGCTGCCACAGCTTGTCCAGGTTGATGGTGGGGCAGTGGGTTGTGTTCCTCTTCAAATGGTAATGTCTCATACCCACCTTACCGAAGTACCCAGGATGGCTAAGGAGACACAGGGAGGACAGAGGAAAAAGGTCAACTGCTGGACTAGGACATAGGCTGGAAACGTTTAAGCGGGTTGGAAGCTTTGTACAGGTTAAGACTTTGGCAAGTAATCAATCATTTTAATGGTGTTGCTCGTCTTATAAATCTCTCTAGACTTCAAAATTAACCAAAGACAGTTTAGAAATAAACATGTCACTTCGTCAAAGTGTGGATAAACTTTCTACGATTATTTCCCCCCCAGTTATTAAGATTAAGTGACTGCAGCATCAGTGATAAATAGTTTGTAACTGACCATGTGGGTGACTGGCCTACAAAAGAGCCAGTCGGTGAATAGGACCAGTCTTCACTCTAAGAGGACTCTAGCACACCAAGACAACGAGTTATGTCAAAGTGAGACTCTAGGCTCTACAGCAAAATGCATCTCTACTATCAACAAAACAGATACTGTAACAGGAGGCAAAGAGGAAAACTAAATAAAACATCAAGTGTGCAACATTTCCCCAAACCCATGAACTGAAACTTACTCGTGTCAGGGTGTTGGTAAACATGAACATGCATATTTAATTCAGAGGGTTAATACATTAACACGTTGTGTAGAAAACCCCAACACAAGTAGCATCTCTTCATGTCATGCAGCACTTACTATTTGTCGAAGTTGATTCTGTGGTGATGCATACCACCAGCATTACCACGACCTCCAGGATGCTTCCTGTGCTTGCCTGTGGGGCGATGGACAAGTTAGAAGTGAACCATGTGTGTGTCTCTCTCACACACACACACACAGAGAGACTATGGAGATCACCTTTAAACTCAGGCTACCGCTTACCAATGCGACCATGTCCGTGGCTGACGTGTCCTCGGAGCTTCCTAGTCTTGGTCTGCTTGGTGGGCTGTTAGGAAAAGATTTGGTGTCGATTAGAATAAACTACAGAGTGTCAACAATCGTGGTTCTATCATAGCCAGTGGAGCTAGCTACGCCAAACAACCTCTTACGTTACTTGGTATCAACAGCCTTTGTAGTCTGTCAACTTTGAACCGTTAACAGCAAATACTTCACACTAAAACAGGTATTCGTAGACCAATCTCTTAATAGCTGCTTTCATGCTACCTAGCATCGTTGGAGGCTAACGCTAATTCAACTGCATCTACCGGTAGGCTGTTAACTCTCACAACATACTGAACATTTAACACGTTACTCCCGAGTACTTTTAGACATTAAACCGGGACTACCACTGTTACATTAATTTAGACTACGGTAGTTTTGTGTACGCGGTTTAAGACATGCGAGTATAGAGAGAATATTCTGGCTGAATGATGCAGCTGAGGGCCGAAGAGATCCCAGCTCTCAACACGGCAAACCGCTCACAAGATCCCATAATGGTAGTAAATCACGGGACAAAACACCCAGTAAATGACCGTAGGAGTTCGCTGCACCGTAAACCACCACCGAATGATAGTTTGCAGTACGAATGAACAAGGATGGACATAGATTTAACTGTATTTCAAAGCACAGGGATGCGTGAAAGCACCTACCATCTTGGAGGCTAGGAGAAAGAGGAACGGGATTTGTAAACCTCGCGGTTTTGTGCGAGATTTGGCTCCTGGCTACAAAAGTGCAAAATAAACACACAGCGACGCCTAGTGGTGGACGAAGGAAACGACTTTGTGAATTGTACACAAAACAGCCATCAGTGCTGATATGTAACTAAGTACATTTACTCAGGTACTGCACCTAAGAACAATTTTGAAGTACTTGTACTTTACCTAAGTATTTATGGTACTTTGCACTTTGTAATCCACCAATTAATAAGTATTATTATAGTATTTTCTAAAAATTATATTTACAGTCAAATCAGAATTTAAAGCAATGCTTACACGTGCATCAATAATTATAATCCAATAAAATGTAGCATATTCTTCTTAAATGCACCATTCTGTGGACTCATTTTCCTTTTGGTACTTAATGTATATTTTAGTGCTCATACTTTTGTAATATATTTACAGTTATTTTATTTAAAAACAATAAATGTATTTTAAAAAATATCTTTTGATATGTTTTTCACATTTGTTGAATTGCATTAGTTTGAGATTAGATTGAAACCTTTTATTCATAGGGTTAGGGTTATTTTATGGAAAGCTACGCCCCCTATATAATACAGAAGTGGGAAGGAGCTGTTATTTGCAAATATTGGAAGAAGAAGTATTCAGAGCATTTATAGCATATGCTAATTTGCAATGCCGGTCCCTATGTGGGTCTTTAAGAGACAGAGAAATCAACGACAAAATACAAAACCTTAAATATATATTTAAAAAACACTGCACCACATGATTACACAGAGTCTGTCACTCATATTGGATCCATGTGAAAAACAGTCAGCTCATCCTCATCTCACATTTGCCACTTGGATTTCCAAAACAAAGACTTGTTTTGTGAAACATTTTATTTGTTTTCTTGTCGTCAAAATAATTGTAGACTGATAGAATAATCAGAGGATGTTAGAGAAAGCTAAAATGTATACATTAAACAAATACAAGTGTGCGTATACAGTAAATACATGCATTTCATACAGTATGTCATGTATTGTGTACTTTTCTGTAGTAATGACAAGGCTAATTTTATTAATTTTAACATATTTTATCCTTCTCAAAGAATAGAAAGATGAGATATTGAACAACAAAATAAATCAGAAAAGAGCTCATTCTATTATATTTAATTTACATTTCTCAACTGATTGTAAACCTTTATTTTCAGTGCTGCTGAGTGTTTAAGTGTTAAACAAAATGCAAATTTAAGTTTCTTGTACTTTATTTGAGTCTTTTCTTTTCATGCCGCTCTTCTACTCTACTCGAAGGAAACATTGTAATTTTTACTTTACTACAACGAATGAAAACAGATCCACTAAACAAAATATTTCAGACCGCACTCCATCTCAATCAACTACTACAGTAAAATACTCCTTTTAGAATAATGCATGAGAAATCACAATTTTACGATATCATATATTATAGTATAAAAGTCACAGGGGACATTTTGCATGGAGTACTTTGCGTTTTATTTTATTAAGGGTTTTTTTGTTGCAAAGAAAAACAAAAACAAATCCTAATCAAGTAAGAAATAATACTAGCAATTCATGCACCTGGCAAAAGGCCAGGAGGAAATACATTTAAACAAATAGTTCAATTAAACAAAAACAAAATACATCAAAACAACCATGCAGCATGCCAACAACATTGTCCGTCACTCGTGTCAACCATAACTTCAGGATCAGAGATCAAAATTGTGTATTGGAAGAGTTCTATACAGCAATATTTATGTTAAGATCTAGATTTGCACAGATGAAGTAGCATCCTGTTTGAAGAGAGTACCTGTCTTCTTAAAAGACAATGAGCTTCAGCAGTACTTTGCGTTTTAATACTTTAAGTACACTTTCTTGGTTAACACGTTCAATGCAGGACTTTTACTTATAACAGCAGTATTTTACAGTGTGTAATTAGTACTTTTACTCATCAGAATATTTCCTCCACCGCTGAACATGCACATTGAGGCCGATGGAGTAGAGTAAAGGTCTATGGAAATAGATGAAAGTTGAAACATGAACGAGCTGATTTTTTTAATCAGATGCATCAGACAGAGTTCAAGTTGATTTACATACAGTCTGTTATTCAAAGCTTGAGTCAACTTCACAGCCTGTGACTTGTCATTGGTCAGAATCCACTGGGAGTGAACTCTGTTTGTACCTCCAGCTGAAGAAAAGACAACCTGAACTGAGCCTCCAACGGATTCAACTTCCTCCAACCTGTGAGGGATCTTTTTCCTTCTCTGTATGGTTCTCTAATGGATGCACTTCATGTCATGTGTGATGCTCCATCGCTGTAGTTTTTATACATGCTTTATGCCTGGAATCCCCTGGTGGCCCCTGTCAAATCTCTACCAATCACATCACCCGTGTCCCCCCTTGGTACTGCAGCGGGGCCATCCCTCTCATCCTCAGCTCACACCTGGAGGCACACTCACCCGTCTCTCTGAAGCAGACATCTTGTTTTTTTCATTGCTTGTATTCACACTCAGGTAAGGCTTAATTATGATGACTTCAACCTGAAAGATGTAATTGTTTTTGTTGATCACTGTTTCGTACACAATGCTTTTTTAAAATGTGTTATCGTCACTCATTTGACTTGTTGATTTAATTTTTTTCTTGCACAAAAGAGCAGTTCAATTGATCTTAAAATGGTACGTCGTCTGCTGTTTCTTTGGTGGGTTTCATGTTTGTTTGGATTCTTTTGCCGTCAAACACTGGGCTCACAGGACATTTCAAACCAGCAGCTTCTTTGAGTGTTTTCAACCGTTTCCTCACCCCAAGAGGCTCCCGGTCTTCCTGGAGATGGCTCACCGGCCTCACAGATGCCATGGCAACTTCCCCCAAAGGCGGGCCACCTTATTGCCACGGGCAGCCAAGTGTAGAGCGCGGCTGGCCCTGGAGGCCAGGTCATCAGAGACCGGTCCAAGTCCCACAACCACAGCAGAGGAGCCGAGCCTCCCGGCAGAACACGTAATGGCCCACAGACACAGACGGTGTTACAGATAAAGAGTTAATGATCGAGCAGAGCCGTTCTCACAACAGCTGGACAGTGTTGAGGGAGAGGGAGGAAATTACCAAAGGGTTATTGATATTTAATTCAACTTTTATTTTGATGAGAAGACACTAAATCTCTATTTATTTTTTTATTAGCGTTGCAGTTGTGGATTCTGTGAGATGGAAAAGGAGTCAAACCAGTCCTGCAACAGAAAAACCAGAGCCGCCTCTCCTTCATCTGGACAACGACAACCTGGAAAAGCTGTGGCCGCTTTACTGAAGAGAATAAGGTAAAATAAAGGACAGCAGGGGGAACACGCGCTCTAACAAACACAATAAGAAAATGTATTCCTGCTCAGCAGGATGAGTCCACCCCCCTCGAGTCCGGCATTTTGCCGGTTGCCGTCTTTGTTTTTTTGCAACCAGTGATGTAAGTGACCATATGTGGACTGTGGAGGACTGACGTAGAGACGTCGTATACAGTTCTGGTAGCGGTAGCAACCTGTCAATCACAAGATAGCCACGACCTAAAGCATCTCCTGCTTTATGGTCTATTTGACTCTAAACGGACCATAATGTACTAAATGAACATCATGCTGTATTGAAGAAGACTTGAAACTAGAGATTGAGACATAAACTCATGTTTACAATGTTTACTGAGGGAATAAATCAAGAGAGAATTGGGGTCGTTTTCTCAGAAGGTTGCTGCTTGGTGAATATGTGTATATCACAAAATGAGGACGTATTCCTGAATTGATATTACATTGTCCATGTTGGACGATACGTATAAGGTCAAATGAAAGAAATGTCCTGCTGGTGTCCTTCGAGACATAGCTCACTCCAGACGGTGACACACTGGCGTTCTACTTGCAGTAAGTCAACCAAGCCTTCATCTATTTCCACAGGATTCACCCAGAGGCCCAAAGGATTCTGGGTAACTCCTGCATCCCTGTAGTGAGCTTGGAGCGTCTGAACTTCCAGTCAGTCTGCTTGTCATCTCTGCAGCCTGTGGTTTCTCTGGTCCGACTGCCGAGCCAAACGCTCCACGATGCCGCTTCTTGTTTGGATCGACCTCAGCAGGTACAGAGATGGTGGTCGACACACTTAAGTTTCACTGAAGATGAGACTCTTTTATGATCACTTTTGTCTCTGTCTGCAGAAGGGAGTCAGTCATCATGAGGCAAACACTTCAGAGGTAACGGAAGCGTCGCCTCAGACTGATCGCAGCCAACCAGAAACCACCCCGGCCTCCTGGACTGAACCGTACTGTCCTGACCGCTCCCCCTCCGGAGAACCAGAGCGGGACTCGGGCTTCGACTGCGACTCTAATCCAGATCAGACCTACATCCTGTTCCACTCTGGGTCTGATGAGTGGGACCCGGATGGGAGAAGTGATTCGGAAACATTTTATTTGGATCCAGATCCGGAGCAGACCATGGTGATCGAACTGGATCCGGAACCGGAAGCGGATCAGGACGGATCCCTGGAGCTGGAAGATGAAGTCGAAACTAAATGTGAGGTCGTTCAAATGGACGACAGTGAGGATGAAAGACCTGATCTCTGCCGCTCACAGGAGGAGGAGGAGGAGGAGGACTCATCGGTGCAGAGACCCGGACCTGGATCGGGAGCCGAGGAGACGGAGAGTGAAGATTTTTGTGCCGCGTGTCGGAACGGAGGAGATCTGCTGTGCTGCGACCTGTGCCCTAAAGTCTACCACTTGGTCTGTCACATACCTCCTCTCATCAGCTTCCCCCTGTACGTACGATGGCACACTACGTATACCTCTATCACAAACAATGCTCTCACTGTGTGATTTTGGCTCTTTTTTTAACTTGTGACACTTTACAGCGAAGCAATGTTTACTGATCAGTTCAACCAAAGATAGAGGATTGTTTTTAGAGGCTTGAAGAAGAAAACAATTCAGTATTTCCCAATAAAAAGCAAACAAATACAATTAGAAAGCGGACTTTAAATGAAGTAATGCTTCCTCCAAATGCAGCACGTGTCATAAGAAATGACATGTTTAGGCTACACAGACAATACTTGACTTTATGATGCATTTAATGTGTCGTTTTATGGGATTTGTTAACAATGATAAAAAAAGTAAAATAATGCCATATTTTAAAAATACAGAGTGCATCGGTCCATGCAAAGAATGTGTGATGAACGTGAAGAAAATTGATTGTTTGAAATGTCTAAATGATGTCCTGTGTGTCCTACAGAGGTGACTGGGTGTGTACGCTGTGCAGAACTGACCAGCAGCCCGTGGAGACCTACGACTGCGAGGACAAGCACTCGTGTGGGGGAGTCAAAGCCCCGTACACACTGTCCAACCAGGACCAGAGGGTGAGCTGCAGGGTCCCATCACTTAGACCCTCGTCACATATAAAGCATCTGTAAAACTATTCACTTCAAACACTGAAATAAAAGGACAATGCCATTCAAATCAACGTATCGGTGCATGGTCACAGCGGCGGCCATTTTTATGCGTACTGATGCCTTTTTCGACAGTTGTAGGGGGCTAACTTCCCCGATTACAACTTAATTCATGCTTCATCCTCTTCCACCTCTACACTTCACAACTCCACTTACATGTGTTGTCATCGTAGCAACTAACAACAATCACCTTTTTCTTTTGTACTCGTCAATTTGTTTTCTTTTTCTTACCAACAACAGTTGTTTCTCAGACTCTGATAGGGTATCCTCCCGGATGAACAGATGTTTGTTAGTGACTGTGTGTGTGTGTGTGTGTTTCCTGTGCAGAGGTGTGAGAAGCTGACTCTGCTGTTGTACTGTCACACGCTCAGCGCACCGTTCCATGAACCCGTCAGCGTCCTGGTCAGTCCAACAGATTTACATTAAAAACATGTCAATCTGATTAAAAAATCATGTCAAATAAATGACCCTGACACCACTGAATAATCAGAGTACAAATATACTATTTATGCCAATAAATCCTACACAATGTCCCTTCAAGAACACATCCTACACATGATTATATGACGCCACTATTGGTTCAATATCAAACATATATCTAAAAGAAACAGAATGATGTAATTCAGTAACACATCACATGTCACCACCTTTAACCTGTATTTGCCAATGATAAAGAGGAGCTCTACAGCGCTGGCCTCATGTAAAACACCAAGTGATGGCAGCATGCAATGGTGAAGTAGAGGAAACGCTGGCTTAATGTCCTCTCCATGTAAAATGTTCCACTTACCTTTCATCACAAACCTTGATGTTAAAAATGAAAACAATCTCCGCCACAATGATGTAATCTCTGTGAATGTGCTCCAGGCCCGAAACTACTACCAGATCATCAAGAGGCCCATCGACCTGTCGGTGATCCGCAGGAAACTGGACAAGAGCAACACCCTCCACTACTTCACTGCCGAACAGTTTGTCGCTGACGTCCTGCTGATGTTCAAGAACTGCTCTACGTTCAATTACGTGGGTGGACTTCCCGCCTTCATCTAGTTTTTAGCGGAATTGAATTATTTACACAATAAGTTTCACATGTAGCAGAAAACTGGGGCACTTTTTCCATTTTTATATGAAGCGACGGAGGTTGTGTCCATCTGGCAGTTTATGCTGAACCTCAGGTGATATCTAACGAGCGCCATGCTAACAGCTTTGTGAGGCTGTTGACAAGACACAGTGCCACTTTGAGCTCAATGTTCAGCAGGAACACGTTCATCATCTTAGATTAATGTGAAAGCAAGTTTGGTAGAAATAGAATCGGAGTAGAATTAACATATCTTTGTGATTCTTAATCTGTGTTTGCTGTGCAGCCGGACTCAGAGGTGGCCCAGGCCGGTCGAAGCCTCGAGCTGTTTTTCGTGAGCCAACTGACGGAGATTTTTCCCGACCGGACGTTCCCGTCGACCAGCCGGGACCGAACGGACAGCGCTCGCCTCCGATGGCTCTGCAGGAAGAGGAGAGAGAACTACAGGAAGAGGAGATACGTGTTTAGCGGGAAGAAATACTACCTGTAACTAGTTTAAACAACAACAACAATCACATAGAAGATGACTTGTGACATGTCTGCTGTCTACCTGATGAATACTAGATTTGTATTTCCATACACACATATATATATATACATATATATACCATACGTAGACCACATGTCAGTCAGGTTCATGTGTCTAGCAGCAGTCCAACAGTTACTTTATTTATGGGTGTTATGCCCCAGCCTTGGGCAGCCCTTTGGGGCAAACGACACTCCACCACTGACTCAAATCAACGACCGATTACACCCTTTAAGACAATCAAATCCATGGGATTTAACACCACGAAAACAAACAAACACACAAGACAATACCAACTTGTATGCTGAGCGGCAGCACGACCAGCAGTCCCCACACCGGAGGCCTCTCTCTTCTGCTGCTGGCTCAGCAGCTTTTAAGCACTTCCTTCCCAGGCCATGAGCAAGGCAGCACACCTGGTCAGAGCTGCTGGAGAGGGAAAAGGGACAACAGCACAGGGGACATTTAAAGCCGTTACAAGGGGCCCCGACCCTCCACCTGCTGTACTGAACATACGGTATGAAGGAACATGTCTTTCTTTCTGTCTGCAGCCGCATGGTCACGTTTTACATGCCGATGAGTTGAGATGAAGATGAAGAACTTCCTGGCTGGAAAATTACCACCGTAACTAATACGGACAAACATTGCTTTTGAAAACATGTTAATAATTGATCTACTGTATCTCACTGCAGCCTGAAGATACTGAATGAAAGATATTTCCCCCACCAGGGGGCGTGTTTGTGTCTCAGACTTTATCTGTTGAATTTACAGTGAAAGGTTTAAAATGACAGTGAGACTTTTAAAGCACAAAGTGTGTTTCCTGTTTTTCCATTGAAATGACCCTAATCTATTTTGCTACTTCCCTTTCCACTCTCCCTGCACACAGTCAGCAGATCTGAAGATCTTCAGGGTTTGTTCCATGTCGATTGTGTCGCTCAATCTTCCGCAGGAGGACAAATTGACCACAGAGCAGACAATAAACTACATGAAATATGAAGCCAAAGTTCCATTTCGTCCTTCGTCTTTTTGTCCTGCATTTCATTGTTCCTGAGTTTTGTGTCTTCATATCATTGTGTGAATTTAGATGTCTGCTCGATATATATATTCTCCATCAAAGCAGGTGTCTTCACACTGGCGTCACCTCGGGAGCCGCTGATGATGAACTCCATCATCCTGTCGGGGCAGTAATGTCTCAATGACCCCAATGACGTCATGCGGAGCGACGTCATTAAAACACTGAAGGCTTCAGTAGAAAACGTCCCCTCATGAACTGAACATCATGCCTGGTGGGGGCAGCTGAAGACAGAAACATGCACTCAGTTTGTTGATGTTATCCTGAATCTGCTGCAGTTTGTTTCGTTCGTTTTACTCTGAATATAAAAGCCTAATTGTTAGCTTCAACATTTCCTTAAGCACTGTACTTCTGTACAATTTTGGCGAGACTATATTCGTCAAAATTCCCCCTTGTTTAACGCATCGTGTTCTTTCAAAATAAACTTCCGTCTTCACAGGAAGTTAGGGTTAAGGCAACAAAATCCAATTAGTTCAGGTTTCGGAAAAGAGCGTGGTTCATGTGAAGCGTACTCACGAGCGAGTGACAAACGGGTCACGTGACTAGCGACTCATGTGACTCTCGCGCACTTTGTACTACATCCCATGATTTTACCGTCCCCTGAAGCCTCAGGAGGGTTTACGTTGGAGTCAGTTGAAGGCCCGATGAGTCGCATCCAGACGCCAGAGGAGGATCTCCGATGCCGATGGTCACTGAACCAAAACGTCCGTATTTGACAAGTGAGAACGAGTTGGAAACTCCATTCATTTTATTCGACAGTAATAGTTATGTACGTAGTTTTCTGATAAGTCACGCTTTATAAAGAGTTTATATTTAGCATTTATTCATGTCTTTATTAATGTTCATCAAATGATTTAATGATTCTTTATAGAGCGTTTTTAAGCCATCTATAGGAATACGTTTGGGTTGCCAGGTTGTGGCATCAAGTCCTCCATCATCAAACTTTCCTTGTCTTTTTTAGCAAGCTCTTTAATTCACCAGGATTAATCCTCCAACAGACAGTTTGGATTCTGGACCACAGTCTATTTAAAAACACCATAACACATAACTGCACAATTAATAGAGTACTCTATGAATGTATTTATTCATGAAATATTAATGATTTAGTGACATAAATAAAAGCAGTTACTAATGCCTTGTTGATTTATAACATTTATAAACTTATCAGAAAATGGTGCCCCAAAGTTTCTTGTAGAAACAGAATAATTTGGTATAATAAAGACAAAATATGTGGCACTCATGAAAGATAACTTGTTATGATTCATAAAGATTCCTGTTAAAACAGGACATGAATACTCTTTTTGTTGTGGTGACATCAGTAGAAATCCTCACATCGTATAACTTGCGTTAGATTCATTGTTTAAAGGACGACGTGTTGCTTTTCTTTTACTCCCCGAACCCAATAAAAGACTCTCAAATGGACAAAATCTGTTGCAACCATAAAACCCACTCTGTCTCCGTCCTTCTAACACTTTGATGTGCGTGTACATCCACTGGGATCTAAAAATTGTCAGAAACTGAATGAAGACGTACAGAGAAAGATGAGAGGAGGCTTTCAGGCGGCCAGCAGCCCTGTGGTAACGTAAAGATGAAATGGGGGGAAATTGGCCGTGAGATGTGTTCAAAGGGAGCTTTATTCCCCTCGTGTCTTTCAAACCACTTTATTCCGTCCAGTAAACCTCAGTCACATGTCTGCTCTCTCTCTCTCTCTCGCTCTCTCTCTCTCTCTCTCTCTCGTAATGTGCAGATGTTTCATTTAAGAACATCAAAAGAAGATCTCATGCGAGCTCTCACTTCACTTTGGAACAGTTGTTCGAGACGTATACTTCCTCCCAAAAGTTTTGTTCGTACTCTTCGCGTTATTTAAGGTCACTCTGACTCGTTTCCTCTTACAGTGTTGATAGATTATTGGATTAATGCACTATTTTCTTGAATTATCAGTCATTTTCACGTCATAATTTCAACATCTCAGCTGTGGAAACTTCTCTTCTGATGCCCAAATTTGGAAAGCAAACTTCCCGACTGAGAAGAAGAAGAAGAAGGGGAATGAAAGATGTCGTACAATATCTTCTGCCTCTGCACTTCATCAATCCAGCCTGTCCCACAGAGGACGCTGGTTCATTCCAGTAACGTGTTCAAGATGTTTGTGTGAATTTGTGAAGGGAAGTGAATGACTGCACCAGACCCAACGGGCACGGGACAGTGAGGGAAGATCACGAGCTTTGGATTTAAAAGGTGCAATTTCACTCTGATTTCTTGGAACAATTACAGAGTGAGACCTCTGTCGGAAATGATCGATAGCTGCCATCTGCCAGTGCTGTTGTTTCTGTGAAAGTGGCTGAAGATTAAGGCCACGTTTTCCATAAATCCTGTCATTTCCTGTTACAAAGCCTAATTGGGACCCCCCCCCCCCCCCCTATGTTTTCACTCGTGACATCATTCTTCCATCAGCTGCTGGAAAAATGCAAAACCGAAAACTTTGCTTGTCAGCGTTTGCTTGTTTACGCTGAGCATTTTATTATTTTGATGACATCCCTAAGTCGATCACTGAACTCGGTTACATTAATGGTTAAATTAAGGGAAGCTATAATCGTGAAGGTAAACTGAAATCAACTAAACATTCATGGAGGAAAGCGCTCTGGGGAAGAAGATGTTCCTCAGCCTGTTAGTCCGGGTTTTGATGGTCCAGGCATCGTTACCCATTGACATTCAGCAGCAGAATCCATACATTTTAAAAATGGCGTCTCCCTTTTGGCTCACAGCCACGAGGAAATCTCTTGTTGAACACAACCCTTCACATGTCGTACATACATGTAATCTCGTTTCCACAGAATCAACAGAAACCTTCCAGACGGATTCCTGGTGCACAGACGTTATGTAATGATGTTGTGCCCTTTGATGTTCATTTGTTGAGGTTTCTTGTGTGTGTGTGTGTGTGTGTGTGTGTGTGTGTGAGTGCAGCTGCTGGGAATAACGTGTTTCTTGGTGTTTGTAGTTTTGTGGGCACATGACGTCGTCCCACGTGAAAGCCTCTCGGCCACGTGTAGATCGGCTCAGGAGAAATGGTCTTTTCCTCTCTGCCTGATTAAAAGCTGCCACGGATGGCTGGGCCAACACAGGAATTCAGTTCTCCCTGATTACAACAGGAGAGGTTCTAACCATGAGAAGCAGGAGAGGAGAAGCGATTTTATTTGAATTCTTGTGTTGTTGGAGCATTTCCATTTTTTTTCTGCAGCCAATTGAGGTCATGAAGCTCAAGTGCTTCAGCGTTGAAGGCTGATTAAAATATACTTTCGTGGTTTGAGATTACCGGTAGGTTTAATTAGGGAAAACACATTTTCCCAACATGCAATATCAATCAAGGTATCCTAAAAACAAAGGTTTGCATGATATCTTACAAAGAAGTTACTCCTCATTTGTCGCGCGTTTTTCTACGAAAATCCAGCAACACGTGTTCATCAGCTCGTCACAGCATACCGTCTTTTCAAAATAAACTTCTGTCTTCACAGGAAACTACTTAGTTAGGTTTAGGAAGAGATCCTGAAATACTCGGTTAGTTTTAGGCAACAAAACATGTGGATTAATGTGCTGTATGTTTTAAATGATAAAAGCCTTGTTTGCATTTGTGATGTTTGAGGGAATAGGGCCAATCCTAAATGTTGGGGTATTCTTTCCAACCAATATAATCATAGGGAAACTGTAAACAGACTAAAACAACATCAAATTGAGGCTTTAAACAGCATTGTAATTATTTTTGTGAATTCCTGTTAACACGAAGACAAGTGCAGCCAATTCAAGAAATCCCTCTCTGAAGGCGACATTGCGCGCAAAACCGATCAAATGACGGCGGTTTGGAAATGGCCAACATGCAGGAGGACAGAATTGTGGTTGAAGTCTAAAGAATATTCGTTTCGTTGCCGGACGTTAGCGCCCGTGAAATCGAAGCTGCTGGAGGATGATTTATTGGCTGCATGCGTCACATTTTCTGTGGCAGCTGAAGCTCAAGGAAATGGATTGCTCGTCTGAATCGATTCAGTCTGATGTCAGGACTATGACTGATGTTCCAATCAATGATTTTATTGCTGGCCTTCTCATGGTTTCGCTTCTACGCGGAAATCAAAGCCACAACTTTCACTATTGCTTCAGTCGGGTGAGCTGTGACTGCACGGTTGATGAAGTAAGAAGCCAAAGTCATCAAACGTTTTCCCAGATTCATATCACTGCACTTCCCTTCATGAAAACACAATGATTCCAGCTCAATAAAGTTCTTTGAAGCCAGAATATTATAAACACTGGATTGGAGTGTGACGTTGCGAGGTCTTATCACATAGACGTCAACAATAACTTCAACACCTGAGGAAATAAAAATTCTGGTTTCTTGATCTTAACTGAATACGAAGTCACAACAGGAAAAAAAAACAGATAAAAAGTTGTGAATGATCAAGAATAGTCATAATTATGGGAAATTAAGTTATAATAAGTAAGTGCAAAGCGCAAGAAGCGTGTGGTTTTGTTTAGGCTACAAGTTTCGTTTGGATGTTTGATTAAACACGTGTCTTGTGCTTCAACTCATTGTTCACGTCAATATTTAACAAAGACCACACTCTTTCACTAAAATAAGTGCTTTGAGTGCCTAAACATCACCATAAAAAGACGTTAATCATACTTCAGTTACAAATATTGCATTGCAGGAGCCAATATAGTTAACTTGTCATATATGTTCCTTAAAAACATTTATTATGTTGATAAAATGTAATTAAATTCAATGAAACAATTGTGAAAAAAGTTTTATTTTAATCTGACCTCGTAAATTTCATACCTTTGATAAGTGAATAAAAATGTTGACCTGTTATGACACAACTTTGACTCACTCAAAAAAATGTATTTCACTTCATACACTGTGCAGAACTATGGCAGCATCAATGCAACAAAAGGCATCATGTTTTAGTTGCAAGTGGAGATTGTATTTAAAGTGGCGATATTGTAGGAAAATAAAATAAAATGTTGTCAGGAATCATTTTGCAGATACATTCTGGAGGAACATGATGCAATTTGCTCCTTAAAAACATTTCCTTGTTACGTTGATAAAAAGGCGTTCAGGCGGTATATTCTCTCTAAACTGTAATTTAGAAGCGACAGTGTTGCATTAAAGTGATTTATATTCTTGTAAATCATTCCTGACACTTCATCTATTTATTTTCCTGGTGCAAATGGTCTTCCATAATATTACAGTATGAAGAATAACACAAATGTCCATAGATGGCAGCCAGACTACAGTTACAGTGTTGGAGCGGCACAATAGGTTTAGTCTGCCGTGACCCTTGAGTGACCTCTCGGTAGGAGGGGGAAGAGGCAGAAAAGAGAGATATATGGGCACAAGAGAGGAAAGAAAGAAGAAAAACAGATGGATTGAGAGGGGAAAAGAGGGGAGAGAGCGCTTTGTTGGAGACAGGAGCGAGAGAGAGAGAGAGAGAGAGAGAGAGAGAGAGAGAGAGAGAGAGTAAAAGAGCACTTGGCACACAGACAGACTGAGAGAGAAGAGGAGGGCGCTTGTTTCCCCTCCTCTTCTCTCCCTCCAGCTTTAAAAAAAAAGAAAAGTGAAGCAGCCCTTTGAAGAGTGGGCAGTCCTGTGTACTCCCATCCAGCCTGGACTGTAAGGAGCATTTAGTGTGCCGACGCTAACCCAGATACCAGACTCAACACAGAGAGCCAGCTGAGCAGCTGACAGAGAACAGGCATGAACGACATCAAGCTGGCCCTGCTGGGAAGCCGGGGGGCTGGGAAATCAGGTGAGTGGCTGGAGGTGATTTATATTTCAAACAGATGCAGAACAAAACAGTTGCATCGTCTCTGTACGGTGTCTGGTGCCATTTAAAAGTTATATTTGTTGCTTTCTTTTTGTCGAATAATGATGGGTTTTGGTGCAAAAAGAATGAAGTGTTGTAATGTACTGTAACTAAGTACATTTACTCACGTAGGCTGCTACTTAAATACAATTTTAAGTACTTGTGCTTTTGAGTGTTTTCCATTTTTATGCTACTTCATATTTTTACTAAACTTTTCACTCCACTTCATTTGTTTGACATGAGTTACTAGTTCGCCAACTATGCATATTCAGATTATTCATTTAAAATATAAATCAACCAATAAATTATGATTCAAGCTACCCGGCATTACATAAAGTAGATGATGCCACAGGCCATTCTGCATAATGTATACTTTTACTTTTGATACTTCAAGTGTATTTTGATGCTTATACTTCTGTATTTTTACTCAAGTAAGAGTTTGAATACAGGACTTTTCGGGTATCGTGCCCTCCATCTTTTCAGGTTCTATCCTACAAAGGTCCCAAGGGATCAATATCTTCATCCACAATAACACATCACATTACATCAATTTATTGGTTGATTATTTTGTATTATTGATCTGAATCTGCAAAGTAACTCAAACTATCAAATTCATTTACGAGAGTAAAGTACCTCAATATTAGTACAGTACTTAAGTAAATGTACTTCGTTACATCCCAACAACTTCTGGATGAATGTTTGGACATAAAATGAGGCAATGCTGTTTGGAGCCAACGCTAACTCGCTTACTGACTTATTGTCTGGTATATCTAACTGCAAACTGCAGCTATTCATTCTTCAAATTAAAACAGTAGTTTGACAAAAAGTGAAACATGGTCCAAGTTGTACCATTTTTTTCCAGAACGTTTTTGTGGTCCAATTAATTTAGATTAGAAATCTTTAATAATTCCCAGTGGAGAAACTTTTTTGCCATCAAATCAACTCAGACAACAAAAATTTGACATAGAGGCCGAAGCACGCGGCCGTCGTGCACTTACAGGAAATCGTTTGCGGGACCAAATCATTACAGACTGCCAAATTAACCCAACAAACAATGCTGATTCAACGAAATAGTTGAATAAATTCGTATAGTGCGGTGTTCAGTGGACAAACAGTAACCGCGACTGGAACATTCCCTTCAGCTACGTAGCCAAGATGGCCGCCATTAAGCGTAAGAAGTGTCGAGCGTTCCGCTCTCTTTGATCGTTTCGAGTACACCGTGTGTATTTCGGCAGAGCTTTTAATTTCACTGGCCTTTTTTCCGTGTTACAAAACAAAAAAACACACAACACCAACAGGTTATTTGTTCCATTCATTGAGATTTAACGAAAATAATTAAGATTATTTATGCCTTAAGAGAATGTAAAAGATCTGTATTTTGGGCTGAATAATCACATCTGCTTATTTTCCAAGACTTTCAACAATTCTTGTGACCATAACTTGAATCTACAAAGGTCAAACGACAGTGACAAATGCTGGTGAGGCGGTAGGAGGGGAGTCACAGGATGCTTGTTGTTCAAGCTTCATAAAGCAATGGGACGTCTCCATTCTCACTGCCTGGCGGTGAAGCAGAGCTGTTACTGTGGAGATGCTGCAGCCTCTGGAGGGCTGTATGTGAATGTTTGTGTCCACTTCATAGGTTTTGCTGCTCTTTGCTGTTCTGCGTGTTGCTTTCAAAACACATTTATCATTGTTTTGTTGTGAAAAGAATTGTCCTTTGTGTTGAATTGTGCATGCATGAGTAACGTTTTAGGCCATGTCCATATTTGTGTGTCCTCGTAGTCGTAGCATAACCCCTGTATAAGCCCCTCAGGAGCCCATGACCACAGTCAGCAACTTGAAACTTCAGCCCATAACTGAAACTGACTGTCTGTGGGACCAAAAGCTATAGTCAGTTTTAAATATGGCCCGCAGTCTGGAGGCGAAGCAGAGGGGGTAAATATAACCATTCAGCCTGCCAAATATGCACACATGGCCTTGCAGCAGAGCCATGCGTCCTCTTTCATGTGAGGCTAGTTTCACCGCTCCAATCCCAGAGACTGCTGGCCCGCGCTGCGCCTGCGGGAGAGAACGAGGGTCATTTAACCCCCACTGCGGCCACCTGTGAGCGGTGAGAGTGTAATGAGGCCGTGATTCATTTAGCTGTGTTTTCATTTCTTCCGTTTCCTCCAGCTGTCCTTGTGCGGTTCCTGACCAGGCGCTTCATCGGTGAATACGCCTCTAACGCCAGTAAGTGTTTCCAGATTCGATGAGGGGTTTTGGTTTCGGTCCTGGAGTTTATCTCCAGACACTCTATGCCTACATTTCACCTGAGCATTCATGAGATAAACAAACCAGGATACCTTTTATATGCAGCATAATTAAAAAATGATTACAGCTGTAAAAAGATAGAAATCGTAAATCCCAAAAACCAATTTATTCCAGTTCACATCCATGTCTTTTTCATGGTTTCTCACATTTGGTCTAATTAAACCCGCATTTACCTCTTTTCTGCCACTTGGGGCAGTAGAGGAGGCTGTAAATAAAAACATTGACATATTACCACCTTATAAAGTTTGTGTTGGAGAAATTTATCACACCGTTCTTCAGTTGTGTTGTATCACTAAACCTGCATAACGTGCATATACCCTCTGTTTTGTCTGTTCATTGTTGTTACACCTCTGAACCATCTGTGGGGAAAGAGCTCTATCCATTCAGCTGGATTTTTATTGAAGTGTCTGTTCATTAAATATGATTTTAATACTTTAAAAAGTTTCCATCGCGATTATTTCTCACAGGGAGGTTAAAAAGATTTTTTCCCACCACAGTTTGCATTCGCATTTATCTATTTTAATTCTAATATTTAATCATTTGTTTCACTCTCCACTCACTCCTGTCAATATTTTAATCAGTGAATATTCCTGTTATTTATTGTTTGACTGCTGCTAATCCTCGTTACAGATTCCCTGTACCACAAAAGGCTGTCGATCGATGGCAGGCAGCTGAATCTGGAGGTTTTTGACCCCTGCTCTCAGGTACAACACATCACTGATCAGAAGAGCTGCTGTCTCCACGTTGCCAGGGTGTCAAGAGAAGCGCTCCTATTTTAAGCATTATTTTCAAATGTTTCTTCAGTGTTTAAAAAAAGTTTTTAAAGCCCAAGTATTGTAAAAAAAGTTATTCTCAATCCTTCAGTCGAGGTGAAGGTTAGTTTTGGAGCTACAAGCGTTTCCCATAAAAAAAAGTAAAAAGTGTCGGGTTTTCAGTCTGCACTACATCTCTGTGACCTACAATGAGTCATGGTTATATATATACACCTTTGGGCCGGCACATGTGCGATTCGTACAGTACTTAAAGTTAAATCCCAAAAGGTTTATGAGCGTATCCCTGAAGCCATGTGCGCCAGTGGCTGTCTCTTTGAAGAACAGAGCCATATAACCCAGTTACTTCTCTTTCAGCCAGACCAAAGAGCTGAGAGGCCTTTTACTGCAGAGTTAGTATTTTATTGGAATACCCCTCGACTCGGCAGAACAAGTGCCATTGTCTTTGTCGGTTAAACTCACTGTAAGGCCGCCCTTTCATAAAGAAACAGTGACTCCATGTCCTGCCCTTCTGACCTGGACTGCAGAGAGACTATGGAGTCAATAAAGAGAAAGGCATAAGTGAGCTTTTACAGCGCTCAGACATGTCCTCCTCGGGCCCCTTGTCCTTCCTACACTGTTTATTTCTCCTCAAACAACAGCCAATTTGTAGTGTTGTAGGACAAATTAAGGTTTATTTAATTAAATCAGTGGCCAAAACTACCGAACTACCAATGAGCCAATGCTGTCTATAGCTCATGTTTGTCAGTTTCTAACGACTAAAAGACACAACGTGACGACAACATGTCTGGTTGAATCTGTCCCAGTGAAAAAGAACAAGCCATACAGGAAGTCATACATACTAATTTCATATGGTCAGTGTCAAAATAAAAGCGTGTGTTGTGTCTGGCAGAGCTCAGAGGCCCGGTGTATACTGGAGGAGCCGGTGGATTGGGCAGATGGCTTTGTGGTGGTGTACAACATCAGCGACCGCACTTCCTTCATCAACGCCAAGAACATCCTGCGGCAGATCCGGGAGGCGCGCATGGACAACTGCAAAGGGTGAGAAGCACAATGAGGGTTGAGTTATTGTGAGGTGAACAGAGGCTGATGGGGAAACTCTGGTTGAGACTTGGTGGATGAAAGCAGCTGGCGGCCTGTAGTTTCTATTATTATACTATTTCCAGAAAGTGTGAGGCGCTCCATCACTGCAAAGCTGCATGAACTCCAAAAAAATAGTTTTTTTCTCACATTTGCTTTTGACTTAGGGGTCTGAGATATGTGTTGTAAACAATGTCAAGAATATGTTTAAAATTCAACTGAGAATAATGATTGACAGTTATCTGATATTATTAAAACCTCATGGAATTGAAAGCAGTCTTGTTTTCAACTTTGTAGAAATAGCATCAAATAAAATAATATATTTAGTTTTCTTATTTTTTCATCATTCAGTTACAGTTCAAACACTTATTTACAACTAAACTTAACAATTTTCCACTCGCGGGTTTAATAAAGTATCTCTCTACCTACCAGTCTATCTATCTATCCTTCTATCTATCTATCTACCCTTCTATCTATCTATCTATCTACCCTTCTATCTACCCTTCTATCTATCTATCTATCTATCTATCTATCTATCTATCTATCTATCTATCTATCTATCTATCTATCTATCCATCCTTCTATCCTTCTATCTATCTATCTATCTATCTATGTATCTATCTATCTATCAACCTATCCATCCATCCATCCATCCATCCATCCATCCATCCATCCATCTATCTATCTATCTATCTATCTATCTATCCTTCTATCTTTCTATCTATCTACCCTTCTATCTATCTTTCTATCTCTCTAAACCCTGAGAGAAAACAGAAGCAAACAGTACTGGTGCTCTGCTGTCTATGAAGCCGAACTGGGATCCTCATGTAGTCTTGAATTTGAGGAATGCTGGGAGTTAATGAGCAGTCCTGACAAACTGATGAATGATTCATGATGACGAGGGATTCATTATTTAACCCAGAGGCATTTAGTAGATGTGGTCTGCTGGAAAAATGGGCCAAACATCCATCAGGCTGCCTGTCGGCCAGAGCTTCCTCGTAACTTATATGATATTATAATACAATAATATATATTGTTGAATATATTTTGTGTTAGTAATCTGGATCTACAAAGTAAGATAAATACACTGCAGTAAAAAGTACAATATCTACTTCTGATTTGTAGTGGAGAAGAAGTATAAAGTAGCAGAAAATGGAAATACTCAAGTACCTCTACTTTGAGTGTAAAACCATAATTCTATATACATCATGGGTATCTGAGGCATTGAAATAAACAAATGCAGATTGCATACCTTTTATCCTTCAGATAAGTATATCTAGTTGAGTCTGTTTGACCATCTTTAGTATTTGCTTCTCATAACACTTGGTTGAAGCTAGATCTCCTGTTTTTTAAGGGTGCAATGTTCCATTGAACGGATATATTCCAGATGTTTTGTGCATCATTATATAAAATTGACCCAGAATGAGATTTAGTGTCTTTTAAATCTTTGGATCTTGACGACAAAAATAAAATAAAAGTTCTGTGAGTTTGAACTCTGCTTCTCCAGACGACTCGTTGCAATAAAAAGTTTGACGAGGTTTAAAAGTAAAACGTGATTTGCTTTCATCGCTCTTCTTCTCTGCTTTTAGGGAGGTGGAGGTTCCCGTGTGTCTGCTGGGAAACAAGCAGGACCTGTGCCACGCCCGGCAGGTGCGTGAGGACGAGGGCCGCTGCGTGGCCCAGGAGAGCCGCTGTCACTTCCAGGAGGTCTCGGCCGCCGAGAGCTACCAGGACATCGCCGGCCTCTTCACACAACTCATCCGGAAGGTGATGGAGCACCTGAAGTACAGGGCCGACCGGCGGCGCTACAGCGGCTCCAAGTCGATGGCCAAGCTCATCAACAATGTGTTCGGCAAGAGGAGGAAGTCAGTGTGAGGAAGTAAGAAAGAGACGAAAGGGAACTGGTCATTCTGGGAACTGTTTGAGTAGAAACATGAACCTCACGTTCACACTGTGAGCAACATGCCACAGTCCAAATGATACTTTTCTACAATCTTTGACAAGCTTTGTGCTTTTAGTTGCATTGGTTTTTCCTAAGATATGTTTCCCTGCTTTGAGTTAAGACAGCTATTTAGAAAAGGACTTATTATGTTGCTGTGATTAAAGCAAAGCAGGATGTTGTTGATCTGGAGGTCAGAGGTCACAAAAGTACAGGAACGTGAAAGGAAAAAGTTTGAAATCAGACTTTTCTCTTAAATTCAAATGTAAAACAAACAAACAAAACACTCTTGTCACAACTTGTACACATAAACATCAAGAGTGGCTCCAAGTAGATTCTGAGTTTTGGGAGTATTAACATGAACAATTTTCTATGAAATACTCTTTTTTAATGTAACCCTCCCCCACCAACATGTTTAACACATAAGGACCCCAAGAATAAACTACTGTGTAGCAAAATGTGAATTTATTTCTCCACAAATCAGGATTATTTGTGTAATTAATGCCATCTGAAGAATTATTTAAAAAAACATTTTTGGAAAGTGCACCTACATAATAATGTTATTTAAAATGCACCAATTATAACAGAAACAGACAATTATATGAAGAACAAAGAACAAATTGATTTCTGAAAAATTTGAATGATAGAATGACGCACCTGTGAAATTTGACAAAAAGTTGACCTTTGTGGTTTGTGAGGACCCCAGTTAGGATTAATGCTAAAAGCCTTGCAAACCTGAAAAAAGCAATAAAAAGACACCATCACATAAATACAAGTCTGTAAAAATGCAAACGCATGGTCACCTTTAGTTTTGAGCCTGGACTTTTGAGCCAGAACAAGGAGCTTTAAAAGTGACCAGTAAAATCTTAAAAACAATGATAAAACGAACAGCTGGCCAATAGAGAGTCATCTGTTAAAACCAGCTATTGCAACTATACTTGGAGGCGATAGAGTGACTTTCGGTTGATCCCAGAAATATAAATGTGAGCCTAAAACTATTTAGGAATGATGCCCAAAACATGTGAATACAGTTCTCACAGACCACATCATCAATCAGAATGTAACTTATCATGCAGTGCCAACTTTTACTCCTCATGAAAGCATGCTTTGAGTCAGACTCAGTTTGTTACAACACAGAAAATACTCTCAAAGCATCGTTCCCGGCTCGTTTGCGGCTTTTTACATGAAACACTTTGACTCGTATCAGACGTGGGAAGCTTTGATTGTCTGTAATCAGCTTCTCCTCTGTCTCTCACTCATCAGACATAACTGTTTATCATTAAACGTAATCACAACACAGAGGAATGAAGAGTTCTGATGAGTTGTTGATTTGCTGGTGACATTGAGAAGTTTTCCCGCCCTCATCACGGTGCCCTCGTCGTGAACTCACCGGTTGCTCACTGTCGTCGCTGTCGGCTGTTACTTCAAGCATCTCCGTCTTTAGTTTAAGCAAATGTGCCGTTACTTTTAAAACTGCCCTTCTGCTTCGTACAGGCGGCAACCTCTGCTTCTGAAAAGTGAAGCCAATGCGGAAGTGAACTTGCGATCTTTCTAATGGCCAGTAGGGGGCGACTCCTCTGGTTGGATAGAAGTCTATGAGAACATGACTCTACTTCTCTCTTGATTCATTACCTCAATAAACATCGTAGACATGAGTTTATGGTCTCAATCTCTAGTTTCAAGTCTTCTTCAATACAGCATGATGTTCATTTAGTAAATTATGGTCCATTTAGAGTCAAACAGACCATAAAGCAGAGTATGCTTTAGGGCGGGCTGCCTTATGATTGACAGGTCTCACCCACGCCGTTCTCCATTTATTTTACAAAGACTGTATGCATATAACAATTGACACGTGTTGCTGGACATCTATAGGAATATGCACAAAATGAGTACATTTTTGACATCATACGAACCGTTGCATGAGGATACGGCGTTTCTACTTCACTCCTCTAAAGTCCGATTATGGTCATTTCCGTTCACTGGTTGCAAAAAAACAAGATGGCGACGGCCAAAACGCCAAACTTAAAGCTTCAAAACGGCAGTTTACAAACCAATCGGTGGCGTCATGATGACTACCTCCACTTCTTATTTACAGTCGATGTGTTTCAAATGTGGAGATGTCTTCAGTTCAGAGTTGTTGCGCAGCAGGTTTATAATGTCAGTTTTGATGCATTTTATAATTTTTTTCACAGTAATGCTTCTTCCTGGAAGCCATAGTGTTTGTTTATTGTTGACTATACTGTTCATTGTAATGCGTTATACTCTGTCTCTTATATTGCCAATTGATATATCATTTAAATACATTCACCTGTACAATAATGTTTTTATTAACCATTTAGTATGATATATTGTGCAAATAGTAATTGGTCAATTTAATAATTATTGATCTGAAAAATGTCTTGAACTTTTAAACTTTATGAAAAACACTAACGCACACCGATTAAGGGCACGAACTCATTCAGTGCTGTTGCTGCTGCTTCTTAAATCCAGTTGTGTCACCGTGATCCTGTAAAGAAAGAATGTACGACCCATCCTGGAAAAATGAGTTCACGTATGCAACGTTTTATACACGAATATCTCTTCTGTAAAAACATCGGCTGCTCCAGAGGAAATTAAAGTTAAACATTGCTTAATCAGCTGCTGTTTTAGTTTAGCTTTAGTGCTGCTTCACTTTGAGCTCAACTTTAATTAAATGACCACGAGAGGAAGCGTTTCTCTCAAGCCTTCAGGAAAGTGGAATTTCCTGTGTGGAGCTGCTAAAAATAGCTGGTTTGGAGGCAGGAAAAGTGAGAAATGCACCGTTATTACACTGATTTCTGGCCTCCGAAACAAATGCTCCTGAAGTATCCACTAGATGGCAGCACAAAGCACCATCATAATGTACTCTCCACCCCCCTAAACGATTTCCTGCTTATCTGATCTGAGCTATTACACACAGGATCAATTCGGAGCAGTGAAATGGAAAAACAACTTTTTGAATCATTTATATCAGTGACCACTTGTGACCTCTATGGAGGCATTTGTATGTATGTGATAAGAAAACAGGTATTTACCTTCATTCAAACACAGAAGGGAGCAAAGGGAGACCTGGTCAAGACGGCAGCATAAAAAGTAACTGACAAAACAATAAATGAAATACACAACAGATAAAACAATACAAACCCCCCTGAAAATATCACGAACAAAGTTCAGTATTCTCTTGTATGTTTGATGAAATTAGATCTTTGTTGCCTTTAATCTTCGGTGAAGATAAACGACTACTTCTGAGCTCTATGGAATAAAGCCTCAAGCTCTTTTTACTTATTTGAACTCAACACCATTGAGATCAGACAAAACGCATTAAAGTGCCGACGGATGAAAACCTGAAATCCTGCAGCTCATGCAGGTTAATGAATCCTGTGTTTTTGATCAACTTGTCTCTCCTGATTGCTCAGTGCCTCTTTCACGCATCAAGTGGGGATATTTATTTGGTGAAGAGCAGACAGGAAGCACTGCAGCTTCCTCGTGTTCATCATCATCCTCATCATCATCTCTGTTTGGAATCAGTGAATGAAGCAAACACTTTTCCTCAGTCACAGCTTCCACATTTAAACGTCCTTTTATGTGCAGCTCATATTATCTTGCATGCATTGCAAAGCTTTTTATGTTTTTAGCTTTTAAACCAACGACCCCTGAGATTCCTTTCTACTCTCTATAAAGTTCATGAAAGACATTTTCTCTTCATAAAAAAAGAAAAAGAAAAATCCTTTGCCACACGGGGAAAGTCATGCACTTTACATTTCCAGCTGCAGCAACAGCAGCGGCTTGCTTTGAATAGATAGAGGAGCTCTGTCGCTGGAAGGAGCAGCCGTGGTTTTAGAGGAGCAGAAAAGAGCTCGACCTCCAGAGACTGAACCGAAAGTCTGAGGAAAGAAAGACATCACGTTGCCGCCTGCTGAGTTTGACTGACATGTCATTTCTGGAGAGAGTGGCGGAGAAACACTGCTGACTTAATGACAAAGATGTCAGGAAAACACACGGCAAATATCTGTAATGGTGCAAAAATGCTCGTCATATCAACTCTAACCAACTCTTCATCTTCTCCCCCCCCCCTCTTCTTTCCCGCCTGTCTCATGTTTGTGAGAGGGAAGAGGAGTGCAGACGGATGGAGACCTCCGAGCGTGGCCTTGTAGCTTCAGGTCAGTGATCTTATTCGGCCCGTGTGTGGAGGAAGAATTGGTTTTGGCTGGACGGAGGAAAACCATCTGAACCAAGGGGATTGGATGCTGCTGTGACACCGTCGAGAGCCAATCAGAGAGGCCATCGATCAGTTCCCCTTAATCTCACAGCTGGTGAGCACATCCCCACTCCAATCTAAAACTCTGCAGCTTAGTCAGACTGACAGGGGATTGGATGGCTTCCAAAGAGCTGAACCTGCAACTGAAATGGATCCACGCAAGAGCCACGTTCAACATCCCTTTCTGCGACCCGCAAAAATAAATTGTTGTTAAAGTTGCTTCCTTAAAATATGTGGAAACAATTTGTCAGTGTGGTAAAAGATAAAATAATAGTTTGCTTCTAATTCAAATCAACAAATATAAAAGGACACAGGTGAAATGATTCTACTAAAACGTATGTTTTCCTCCTATAACATAATTTGAACACCAGCCCGTATGATTTGCTCGAGGGGACACTTTTCTTTTTTGTTGCCGTGCACTGTGTCATGCTGCATGAGTGCACACAGTGATTGCTTGCTGGATGTATAATATATGCTGCATCTGAAGAGTTTTTTTCTTTCTAAAAATGTGACATCCACTCCCTGACAAATGTGATGCATCTTCTGTTAAAAGACGCATAGAAGTGAACAATTCAACATTTATTTTACATCTGGTTTTATGAAACATTGATTGAATGTAAAGCTGCTTGTAATCCTTTTCATATGTTTTATGAATTGCCCGAGGTCTAGTCAGTGTCCTGCAGGCTCCTGTTACACTAAATGTGATGTCCTGCTGTCTGTGCACTGAATACTGCTTTGTAAGACGTTGGTATCCTCTTGCAGCGACGCTGCCAAAAACTCTGCAAATGAAGTGAATCTGATAAAGAGCTCGATATCACAGAGATGCCCTCTAAAGCTCTTGTAGTCGGTCGCCGAATCAGAGCAGCTCCTGATGTCAACAGCACGTGGTGTAAATAACGAAATTAACGATGGCTGAATTCTATTTAGCTGATTCAGTTTCTGGGTTCCTCCTCACTGTCCCACTGTCATGACACACAGGGACACTTGAAATGTAATGTTGGTTTTAGTTAGACCTGTGCTTTTCTACTATGGCAAGTCAAAATGTCTGCTGTGATAGAGAGCCAAAGTGAAACCCAGGCAGCAATCTCCGGGTCTGAAAAGTGAAGCCAATGCAGAAGTGTCATCAACATGCATTCTCTCTAATGGCCACCAGGGGGCGACTCCTCTGGTTGTATAGAAGTCTATGAGAAAATGACTACTTCTCTCTTGATTTATTCCCTCAGTAAACATTGTAAACATGAGTTTATGTCTCAATCTCTAGTTTCAAGTCTTCTTCAATACAGCACGTATGTTTCACATACTATTATGTTTATATAATGATGGTGTTTTCTTGAAAAACAATCAGTTATTTATTGAAGAACAGTAATAGTTTTTAGCGGCCTTTAACAAATACCATAAGCCAACTGCTGCACAACAGTTTCCCTCAGGATAAATTAAGTTCCATCTTAACTTAGAGAACTCTGATATATCAGACTTAGAGTTTGATAATGTGGAAATCCTACATAATTAAACACAAATTTAGCGTCAATATATATATGCAGAGTGTTTTTAATCCCAACAATAAAACCACAAAGAAGCTCCACTGGTTAATGTGAGTATCACATGCCTTGCTCGAAGGCACCACAGCAACATGTAAACACTTTGTTTTCTTTCCCAGATTTTCCCAGCCAGCCGTGGGATCATAACAAATAATCTTCTCTCTGGTGGTCGGAGCTCTTGGGAGTTCAGGTGCAGCTCTGTATCACAATCAGAGAACGCTCCCTGGGGAAGCACATCGCTAGTGAAGCTAATATGACAATGTTATTATTTCTGTCTTCCTGGAGATGTTACGAGGCCTTCTTAGTCTCCATTTGGTGCCAGACTGAAAAATGTAATATTTTCACAAACTCCTGTATTTGTTTTGGCCATGGTTTCTTTGATTCCTTATCCATTCTTCTATTTTTCTGCAAAAGATATTTCATATCAGTGCTTCATCGTGTGATGCTTGCTTCCCATCAATTGACTGACAGGGCTCGGCACTTCATTATTGATCTTACTAAACACGGGGTCCACTTACTCGCTTGTTCTCATCAACAGATTAAGTTTGCTCAGTTGTCATGAAACAAAACTCATACAGCCACAGCTCTGTGAGCACTAAAAACCAGACAAACAAAGGACTTTTACCCAGGAGACTACTGTCCGTGTCCTGTGTGAGCACACATTACGTTGTTATATTACTTTGTTACACTTTTATTTGAACACAAACCGTGATGTTTTTTCTCACCTTAACCAAGTCGTGTTGTTGCCTAAACATAACCAGTCCTTTCACAACGTTAGCCATGCGTCATTGTACAATTCTGAAAGCGTGATATAAGGCTGAATCTGAAGAAAATCCCAAAAATAATTACACTAATTTTTACAAACTTAAGTATTGCATACATGTCTGTTTATTTATATTTCTTTAGCCAGGATTTGATATGAAGTGCCATTTCCCTACTTTCTTTTTTAAGTTTTAAGTTTATTGTCACATACATATATGAAATGTGTCCTCTGCATTTAACCCATCCCTAGCTTATTGGGAGCAGTGGGCAGCTGAGAAGCTCATGTGAAGGCTCAACATTTCCCAAAAATTCTCTTGGACACTTATTGCTAGTGTGCCACTGGTTAAGCTACCACATGCCAATGGACGCACACATCTAAGTTTGCCTACTCCTGGTCTAACCAAAAGAGAAAAAATCGAAATAAGGCATCTGTTGGAAAATGATGGAAATGTAAAGTAAACATAGATGGTATAGTAAATGGTGTAAATAACACCGTTTTTCTCTTTCCAGTCTGTCAAGAAGCAGGAGCTCTGTGGTTTTATCTGCAAAACCACCGGCCTTGCTGCCACAAGCTGCAGCGGTTCCTCCTCTAAATTCAGCTGTTGTGTGTGAAATGTGCTGTGTGGCCTCACATGGCATTATATCTGACGAACAGCCCTTCCACACAAAAAACACTGCCTAAATTTGTCTCTGCCCTTTTCACACAGAGGACATGATGGCGAAGGCAAACCGCAGCAGATGGCTCAAAAAAAGAACAAGAAAAGAAGGTTTCCTATTTTCACAGACTGCTAATTAGAGCTCAAACCACAGCTCACCTTGAATGTCAGCCACAGACTGCTTTTCGCGCAATTAGCCTAATGGGGTCCGGGCCTGTGATGTTTAGGCCGAGGCCAGGCATTGCATTAGAGTTTAAGCATGTCAAAATAAAGGACACGAGGAGTCTAATGCAGCGCAGATCCATTTATCACCGCAGCCGACTGAGGACGAGCCTTCAACCATGATTACCCAGAGAAACTATTTAATTAGAAGCATTAATAATTGAACTAATTAGCTCCCATGTGTCTCGCAAATGAAGAGAGAACCCGGAGCTTCACTTGCACCTCATCAACTGATTAATTAGTCGGTTGATCGTTAGCTGTCTTGACGGCCTATATGCGATCAGATGAGAGGGCGGATAATGAGGGAATTGTCGGTCGATGGTGCTGGTTAATTAGTGTGACCTGATCCAGGGGCCATGTTAGAACAGTTGTTTGTGCCACAGCTTCTAATGAGGAGGATTTAGGCCCGGGTGATCTGTTTGGAAAGCAGACTGCAGTGTTGTTTGTGGACTGGCAATGAAAGTCACTATAATGTTCCAATAATCTATCCGCAGGGACAAATGATGCGTCTGTGGTGCTCAAGATTAACTTTAAATAATGACCTTAACATACTTCGTGGTATTTTGATTCATAAATCCTCAATATAGCGACGTGCAGCAGGTCTGGGACTCAACAGTGAGTTCCAAGGCTATTTAGATGTCATGCTATTCATATAATATTCTAATAATACGACAAGGACATGGTGGTCTGTGGTATGTTTATTTTAGAACTTTATAGCTGGTTTCATCTGCGGTACACTTATAATATTGAAGACAACAAACAGTTCAGAACGGTTTTGTTAAGAGTGTGGGATGGGAAAAAACAACATGAAAGTGAAAAAGAAAACAAACTTTTAAAAAGGAAACAAAAGGCGTTAGGTTGGGCAGCTAGCAACAACCTGTCTGCACGTCAACTGAACAGTGAACTCCCCTGAGAAGCTTCTATCTGTTGCTTTTAAACAGAAAGCTCCTCCTACAGACACACCAAAGTCGGTCCATAATCTCGCGAGAATCCAGCTGCCGCGCAATGTAATGCCTTTTATCATATTTTGTAATACTCTATGTGTGTATTTTTACCCTCATCTAAGCTGTTATTACTTTTGTCACAAAAAGAAAAAAAGACACAAGTGCACAAGAATGAATTGACTATATGTCACACACACACACATACATACAAACTGCGTAAAAGCCGGTGCTTTGACTACAGGGCGCCCTGGAGATAATTGGTGTCCTTGGAGTTGAATAAGCTCATTCTAAAACACCTCAGGCCCGGGCTGTCCTGGTGTGTGACTGTCTGTTGAATAATTGATTCAGAGAGGGAGGGGGCGGTTACTATCAGATCTGAGCATAATGACTTTATATAATTAGCACGCAGCGTTGGACAAAAAACAAAACATTTGAGTGTGGGAGTTGTTTTTTTGCAGAGAGAGAGAGAGAGAGAGAGAGAGAGCGCGAGAGAGAGAGAGAGAGAGAGAGCGCGAGAGAGAGAGAGAGAGAGAGAGAGAGAGAGAGAGAGAGAGAGAGAGAGAGAGAGAGAGAGAGCGCGAGAGAGAGAGAGAGCGCGAGAGGTCTGTGAGGAGGTTCAGTCTGTGCAGAGGAGCTCATCTGAGGGCAGCAGCCGCAGTCTGTGCAGATACAGGAATGCTTCTGCACTGACATCAGCTGAGATAGGACACACAGCCACTCTTTGAGGACATCTCTCCTTCCGGAAAGGTGATATTTATATATGTATATAAATCCATATATATATATATATATATATAAATACATATAT
This sequence comes from Melanostigma gelatinosum, assembly GCF_949748355.1. NCBI lineage: Eukaryota > Metazoa > Chordata > Actinopteri > Perciformes > Zoarcidae > Melanostigma > Melanostigma gelatinosum. The sequence goes on from NC_136634.1 coordinate 4,109,792, forward strand.
ATATATACACACCCGGAGACGCTCTTTACCGAGAAAGCGACTCAATGGCTGTTTCCCGTGGCTTTCTTCGCGGCAATGAGGAGCGGAGCTGAAGTTTGAGGAGCGAGTGTCAAAGCTCTCTGTGTTTATTGTCGCTCTTCGGTTTTTTTAAATTATCTTGAGGGGTCTCCTTGTTGGATTGTTGTTTTTTTCTCAGAAAAGGATGGTGCTGGACAAGGAGGAGAGTAAGTACAGAGGTCTAAGATGTCTCTTTTCTCCGACGTGAATGTGTATTTCATGTGCAGGACAGCAGAAAGAAGGTTTTGAGGATAGTGTGCAACTGTGCAGCATGAAACACATTTAAATAAAAGATAGCAGCAAAGGGATTTGAATGTCAAACTTAAGAAATACTTTCATGATGATTCATGGTGAAGTTGGCTCCTCCCTATCAGAACACTACTGTTGTATTATTACAGGAACATGACGTGATGTGCTTTATGATGACATGATACCAACATTATATTCTTATAAAGGATCACATTTTGCATATACGGTGACCCAACAATAATGTAGTGATATTCAAGAGTGATCAAATGATATCTCTCTTTTCTGTAGTATAAGATACCTTTTGATTATTTCTGTATAAATTCAGTAGACAATCATGATCAGCTTTCTAATTTAACCTCACCTGTCTCTCTTAATTTGTCTCTCTTTTCAACCTGCCAGGCGTGTCCCTCGTGTCCCTCCAGTCCAGAGAGAAGCCGAGGGGCTGCGCCGGCTGCAACGGGAAGATCCGGGACCGCTTCATGCTGCAGGCCTTGGACAGGTACTGGCACGAGGACTGTCTGAAGTGTGCCTGCTGCGACTGCCGCCTGGGCCGGGTGGGCTCCACCCTCTACACCCGGGCCAACCTCATCCTCTGCCGCAGGGACTACCTGAGGTAAGCCCCCAAACAGGTGCGAGAATGGACTGAGAACGACCCCGGGAGCTTCATACGCAGCTTCAAAGCAAATCATCCCAGCAAACACTGCTGTCAAGTGCAGAGTTTGCAGTATGTTGATCCTGTGTTCTGTGTAAGAGTGAAAGAGCTGAAGCAGACTGTAGATCCACTCCGGATAAGACAGCCTGGTAATTTATCAGAGAAGCTGTGGGAACAGAAGTATGAAGTTGAATCTGAGAGCCTCCATTAACAACAGCAGGACAGATGTGGTGATTTTATCTGAGAAATGTACAAATACAATCAAGCGTCCACCACGAAACAACGAGGTAAATAGATTTCCAAATGACTGACTGTGGAAACCACCAACCTCGAGGCTGATTTAATGAAGCTTTCAGAGACACAGAAGGTGTGTCATATTTTCTAGAAATAATACAAAACAAGTCCAAACATGTTTTACCCGGACCTGTTTGGATGAGCACTTGAGTCTATTTTGAGTCATTGGGACTCCACACTGTGTATTAAAAGTCTTTAGTGGACACATACTTTTCTGCCTTCCACTGATCCTGAAAAAGGGTTTATTTCTCTGGTCACCGAACATTCTTAATGAACATTTATGCCAATTTGACTTGTTCTGTAGACAATTAACAGTTGACACAGAAAGAAATGAGAGAATAGAGGGTGAAGTTTGCACAAAGATACACAAATTATGATTTAATAATGCAACAAAGGGCCAGTGTGTAGCCTTTCCAGGGATATATTATCAGAAAACAAATATAATATTCATAACTATGTTTTCATTACTGTATAATAACGAGAAACTACGAATCGTTGTGTTCTCGTTAGCTTAGAATGAGCCGATTATATCTACGTAGGGAGCAGGTCCACCATGTTTCTACAGTAGCCCACAACGGACAAACCAAACTCTTTGCGTTTTTTTGTAGTGTGGCTGTAGTGTGAGCAACATGAGTGCGAAATCACGACAACCGCCAGCCGCTAAAGTCGCGTTATTATGGTATGGACGGCCTCTGAACCAGGTGAACGACGGCCCCACAGTTTTGCACTCGACCGCCCACGTTACTGCAGTCTTGGAAGGGGAGGAGTGTTGTTTTTCCCCCCTTCCCTATGTGATGACACATCTTAGATTTGAACCAATACCAAGCGTTGATAGAGAACCTCCCTCCCACTCGACTGATTAGTGAAACACAAGAATGTTGTGCCATTTCTTCCATGTAGAATAATGCCTCTTTAATTTTACACAAGCCCTACAGTGTGCCTTTGAAGCTTGAAGGAGACTTGCCATTTATACTTTTTTGAGACCATAAAATCATTTTTACTCATGCAGCGATCTGCAATCACACAGCTTGATGCGACAAAATCCTCCACACTGTAGCTTTAAGGACCAGTTCAACGATTTGGAAAATACGTGAATTCGCTTTCTTCCAGAGAGTAAGATGAGAAGATTTACACCACTCTCATGTTTGTACGGTAATTAAGAAACCAACCGAATTAAGAAACAGCTAAACGTTTTAGAAAACACACTAATTTGCTTTCTTGCAGAGAGATGACAAGATTGATACCACCATCATGTTTGCACAGTAATTATGAAACTGAAGCCGGTTCATTTAGCTTAGCATAAAGACTGAACACCGCTAGCCTGGTTCTGTCTAGAGATGAGATGAGTTGCCTTGTAAGAAGGGTTTTGTGCCGGAACGTGTTTTGTCCGGGATTTCCTCGAGTCTCTTATCTAAAGTGCCATATTTTTGTACTTTATAAACCAACAATACACATAATGATTTTTAGTTAGCATTATAGGTGCTGGTAAGTGGCTTCTGTTAGCTTTGCGAGAGAGCTAGGCAAGCTGTTTCTCTCCGTTTACAGTATTTCATGCTAAGCTAACTCGTCTCCTGGCTCCAGCGACATATTTAGTGGTATCAGTTTCTTAACTTAGGGCAGGGAAGTGAATATACAAACTACTTTTGCTTGAAGTAGGTAATTGAAGTGTCTACTATGCTTGTACTTAAAGGATCTGCCTTGTAATGGGGCAGGAGGGTTATAACACTTCAAACCCTCCAAAGATAAGGATACATGTTTTCAGATTGTCTGAACTGGACCTCTAGTGCCTGTGGATCGTGACACGATGAATTTATGAATAAGTATTTTTTAAATAGACTTTGGATTCAAACAGTCTTCTGACCATGAATCACTTCTAAACAAAGCTAAAGCCCCGGCTCAAACGGCCCTTCTGACAGTTACACAGCCTCCATTTTCTTGCCTGAAACAACGACGTCTGGTGTCGGGTCAGCAGGAGAACTCCTGATATCTCAGCCACATTGCTGAACTCATGTGTTAGTCTCATGTACAATCCAGCTGGATTTGGTTGGAGCTAAGTCTCTCATTAGCTGCGCTGCACTTAGGAGACCAAAACCCCTTTTGACAGTTAAATTGGCTAGATTGCCTCCTGTTTTCCTCATCATTGTGAGGGTGCAGACCAAAAGCCTTTGAAGAGCAGGATTAAAACCATGTGATTTCTTTTAATTGGACCATTAGTAGAGAATTAGCATTGAGCTCCGTTGCCTCGTTAAGGAGGAAGAAGAAAAGCCCACCAGGTGCTCAGGACTCAGGCTCGTTAGATCTGAACATTCGGTTAATTAGGACTCGCTTTTGTTCCCGCGTTGGTCACTCGTTTGATGACGTTTTTTCATTTGTCGTGTGAAGCTCTGGGAGACACATGCTCGCCTCTCTCTTCCCTCCATAGCTGTTGCTCACCAAACCTCCTTTTCTATCTGGCCTCTAATGGAATATGGAAATCAGCAGCCGCAACTCATCTCCATGTGTGTCAGGCTCTTAGGGAGCCGTTTGTTCCTTCTTGTAGAGGTGAACGAGAGGTGAAGCAATCTGCTGCTGGTCAGCACCGAGTCACAGACTATTTAAAAACAACACGGGGTTTGTTCTCAGGTAATGTGAGGACATCGTTCAAATGGTGACGGATAAGTTTCAAAACAGATTGACTCAAGTTCTTACCTCTAAAGTTAGTTTCAAAGTCCTATTAGGCATAAAAAACACCATCTGGCTAAGTGACATTTTCATATAAATTGACATTTTCACATCAGTGAATCTCCATTTTTCTGCCATTTATCAGCTGTTGATATAGTGCAACAGTGATTCAAGTTATAAATCCAGTTTATTAAAGCTTTTACAATTGACAAAACTCTTAAGCATGTTATGTTTCCTGCAGCAACAACAGAGGTTTGTTAAGAAGAGATGATAATGGATGAATCTTGATGGCTAGCTGCATCACCAGGCCTTTGATCACACCATATATATCAACGGAGCCTAAAATGAGACACACATACGTTTAAAAAAAAAGTTCTTGCATTTGTTAAATTTTTCCCACATATTTCTCGATGATTGCCTCAAGGGTTTAGAGATTGCTGCACACCATTTTGAGCAGTTACGAAGAAATGAATTAGGAACACATCGGGTGCCAACTGGTAATTAATGAACCACTATTGAGTAGTTCCTGAATAACTGTGAATCTAGGTCGAAATAGATAATAACGAGATACTGGAGAACAGACTTTGAGACGCTTTGTTATGGAACTGCATGTGAGGATTAGTTCCTAGATATCTGTATCCGAGTATGAATACGTGTTCGTTGAATGCTGCTCTGTTGCCGATTTATATTCGGAAACAGTTGATCAGAATTTGGACACAAACGTGTAAACATCGTTCTTCACATTCTGTTCTTTAACGTATCATTTGATATTTACATTACTATGCAGTCCATTTAGTCACAACTATTTTCCTGCCCTCTTTAAATAATCGAGACAAACTTATCTTTTGGCTTATTGACTTATTCTATTCCTGCTTTCTGTGTACTTGTATCTGTTGTTAACTGTGTATTTGCATTCTTTTATTCGTCCTTGTCAGTGAAGCACTTTGTTAAGGTAGTTTTAAAAGCTGCTGTGACATAAAGTTATTCTTATTATTAGTCAGTCAGATCCTGATTTGTCAATTGTTTCTTGACTCATGTTGTTGTGTTCTGTATTCTGAGGTGTGACCTAAAAACAGGCTAGCAGACTGAAAGATCTCAACTACTTTTTGTGCAGACATTCATGTTCCCCAGAAGATGAATCCCACTGACTTTTTGTGATCCTCTGACTTTTTATCGAGCGCCACCTTGATGTTGACATTTGTGGTGTTGTGGGAAATGCCTCCACAGCTACTGGATGGGTTGCTATGAAATTTGGTTCAGACATTCATGTTCCCCAAAGGATGAATCCCTCAACTTCTCCCTTTAGCGCTGCGCCCTCAGGGAAACATTTCAATACTTTGGTTGATGACCAGAGACCTGCATTGTGTTTAATGCAAATTAGCAAATGTCAGCATGTTAAACTAAGATGGTGAACATGATGAATACCTGCTGAACATCAGCGGTCAGCGTCATTGTCAGCATGTGTGTGGACTCTTGGTCCTGTTAATTAGCCAACATTGGTTATATCAGTGTTATTGGATTTTACTTACATTGAACTGTCAACGATAGCAGCTTTGCATTTTATTTTTTTTGGGGCTGTAGATTGTTGACACTACTGCAGTTATCTTTCACTGCGTGGTTAGAAATTTCTCCTACTCAGAATTACAACTAGGAGGCTGATGAGAATGTTTCCTCCCGCCTGGCTGCTCTTAATTACGCACAAAATCCATACAATATGATGGAAGCGCTGCAGCAGCAATAAACCAGCAATCTGCAGGAAATGCAGTGCAGTTCATCACTTTCAAACAGTATTATTTGCAGAAAAGCTGCATGATTGAGCAACATCTGAGACCCAGTTGCAAGGTCCTGTTGAACTACTTTTCAAGCTTGTCCTCTCTTTTTATTTCAGTGTTTTTTGTTTTTTTCCTCTTCACTCTCTTTGCGGAAATGTATCTTAAATGCGTCCAGACTAAAGGTCTGCTTGTCGTCCTCTTCCCCTCTGCAGGCTCTTCGGGGTGACGGGGAACTGTGCCGCCTGCAGTAAGCTGATCCCTGCCTTTGAGATGGTGATGAGAGCCAGAGACAACGTCTACCATTTAGACTGCTTCGCCTGTCAGCTCTGCCGCCAGAGGTAAGATTAGGGGAGCAATTAGCCAGGGAGATCAAATTCAGTTGACTTATCTGTGGGAGGTGCACGAGTGAGCTCACCGGTCATTATGAGCACATCACCAATGCATTATAATCAGAATGTGATGAGGTTTACAACCTCGAGGGGGTTCAACTTTGTATATCACTTGGATTGTTAATCAGCCAGCAATCATGCAAGATTAATTTTCTGATTATCATAGCAGTGCTGAAAATATGCCTGAAATGCTCCTCCGGGTGCTCGTGCTTCACTTCGGCTCAGGCAAACAACCGAGACCCAGATCCATATTTTTACTCTCTCTCTCTGCAGGTTTTGCGTGGGAGACAAGTTTTTCCTGAAGAACAACATGATCCTGTGCCAGCTGGACTATGAAGGAGGCCATCTAAACGGCAGCACGGAGAGGCAGCCTCAGTAAGAGGTACTGTTCTAAAGATGATGAACTACAGCCTCAGGCAGCCGCTCATGACAGTGAACTAAAACATATACTCCCGAGATATCTGGAAGATACACAAGTGAGCTCGCAAAGCTCATTCCAAATATGCCCATATGTAGACACGAGACTTCAAAAACCAGAGGCTGCTGACATCATCATCCCACGATAAGTTGAAGCATATTATCTTTTAAAAAAGGTCGACAGTATGCGACGTTCAGTACAGATGCATATAGCTGGAGGGCAGTTTCAGAAAATGGATTGTCGAGAGCATTGAATCCAATTGAAGCACGTACTTTATAGTGTTTCATACAATGCTGCATTAACTTCTGAGCGGTTCCTTATACGATCTCTCAGTGAAATGGATAATGAGGTTCACCTTTTAACTCTGCAGAAGAAAAAGATGGTTGTCAACGGTTTAAACTGATAACGGAAACATGGCTTAAAGCAGCGGTTCTCATAAAGCTGTTCGCAAACGTACGGAAAGTATAACGCACTATAATATGTTTGCAATCCGAGAAATGAATTTGTATTTAATCCACGTAATCGTAAACCAGTACAGGTGACGTGGGGGTGGATGAGTGGGTCTAAATACAAGAAACTTTCACTCAGGAGACCGCTGTTCATGTCCCGTGTGAAACCGCAAGCTAATGTTGATTTATTTGTTTCGTATTCGTAACTTCCGCAGTTATTTCAGCCCAAACCACCATCTCTTCCTAAATCTAACCGAGTAATCAGGAGCCTGCACAGACTGATCGTTCATGTTGCTGGAGAAAATGCCGTTTCCCTTTAATTGACGATGCAGTTTTGTTGTCTGGGAACGTAATGTTTAGTCTGAGACACCGGACATGTGCCTTGTTGGCTTTGAATGTAGAATAACAGGAAGGACCAAATACTCTGAAGCGTAATGTGGTTCATGAATATATTATTGTCATCATTATGTGGGGCAGTTTGTTGAAACACTAACTGGCTGTTTGATGGTATTTTAAACTAAATTCCAACAACTAGATGCTTCATCATTGCTGCTGTCGTTTGAACATTATTAGTTGTGGATTTCAGCTTTAAAAGCAAAATTGTCAGATCTTCGTTTGTCCTCTGTCCTGTTGCTGCTGCTCAGAGGTTGAGGTAAATAAGAGCAGTTTCTTCGATTTAAATCTCGTTTTTCAAACAGTTGCTTCTCATCGGAGGCCAGCGAGTTGCTTGAAGATGTGAACGTATCCAAAGGCTTTCTTTAAAGGTTCAAACAGAAGACAAATAAACCCTGTGGGAGTCCGAGCTCTTCCTTTATTGAGCCCCTCGATGGGCGTGAGCGGAGGGTTTTCGGCTTTGAGGGCAGATGAGAGAAGTTTGAAAGCAAGTGCAGCAGCGGACGCCACAAAATCCGCAATTATGAAGGTTTCAGGGTTTGCTGTCGGTTTCAAAAACAGACCCAGCAGCCCAACCTATCATTACGACGCTAACTGCAACTACAGTTCATAAAATACACGCCGCACTGGACACTTGATGCTCTCTGGGAGTGGAAACTTTTTCACATTTTGTTCGTTTTTAGGTTCCGGAGTTCAAGTTGAAACAACTTTAGGAGATCGTTTCCTACTTTTTTGAACCGAAACATCTTGATACATTTGAGGAGTTGACCAACTCTGGAGCTCTCGTTCAGTTTCATTCTCCAAATGTCTTTTCCTGTATGTTCCGCTCGGAGTGCATTGAGATGGGAGTCTACTTTTTCAATGTGGGTACGTTGAAGGTTTTCTGACCTCCAGATGCTGTAACTCTTTCGAACTGTCCTCTGAAGACCCAAACAGCTTGTTTTTTACGTGTATATTCCTTCTGATTTACAGACTGAACTTGTCGAGGGGTTAAATGTTTAAAAGAGTTCCATCAAATTATGATAATCTGATTCTGCTTTCATTTTCAATACAAAATCAAATTTTATAAAATGTTTGCGTCACAACTTTGCAAACAAACACCAGATAATGTGTTTATACTCATATACTCGTATCAGACACAATTACTTTGTCTCTACACACACCCTCTCCAGAATTGGCCTCCATTGCTGTTCACGCCAAAGAGCAAACCTGACTCCTATTTATGGTGCTCGAGCTCGAATGGGTTACAGCTGTTTTCACATTCTGGCTGCAGGTGATTTATAATTGAGTGAAGGTATTTCAGTGACAAACAACACACACAGGAGTTTACAAGAAAAAACATGAGAATAAAGTCTCAAATTTAGCCGCCATCTGAGTTTCGTTGCGCCTAAAGTCATGTTCTTATGCGGTAAGATGGCATTTAAAGCGAGATGAAGGTCCTGAAAGATACATATACATATTTTATTTCATATTCTTTCTATAATTATTTCAATTTGCACTTTGTGGCTTACTTTACTGCAGTGTTAAAGGGTGTGTTGAGGTTGATCAAACCTTGTAAAGTGAAGCCATGTGCTTCCTTGACAAGAAATAAACTAAATTTGTGACTTTATAATCTCAAAGAATTGTCAGTTTTTTTCCCGTAAATTTGAGTTTTTCTTGGAAATGAATCACTTTAATCTCAGAGAATATTCGACTTTTTTCTCTGATTGTGATTCATGAACATGGTTTCGGTTACATTTTATCTCAACCTTTACTTTTAAAATTGTCATATTTTGAGCATTAAATTGCCTTTGAAATATAATAAATAATTGTATTTAAAAATATATATATGTTTTTATAGAAAATCACATCGTTTATTCATGTTCTAAGGCAAATAACGTTTATGTTATTACACTGTTATCAGTGGACACATAAAGCTGATGTTTAATGAACGTCTAATGACGTTTTTTAAATATATTTCCTTCTCTCTTTCTGCAGATCGTGACAGGATGACTGTGAGCCAGTTGGACGATGAAACTCACAGCAGCAGAGTCCTGTTTCAGACTGTGGAAACAACACTGATGGGACATATTTGCCACGATTGAACTCTTTATTATAGAGCTGCGTGGAAAACTATCCTGAAAACTTACAATTCTGGTCGGATGGGTCGGAGATCACCGAACTTGAAATACTGGATGGATGGAGGGAAGCCAATCAGGCCACACAAAGCATCCACCGAGTCATCCGTCACAGAAAATACCAAGTTGTCAAACTGAACCGCCGTGGCGCGTAGGAAGCCGCCAAACTATCTGAAACTTTTTTGCAAATACGACTGCTTCTCCTTCATCTCTCCGAAGACTCGACCGAACCGAGCGACGCTTTGAAAACTCACCGTAGTTTTGTTTTCACTCTGATCTCAAGCTGTCTTTTTTTTTTCTTTTGTGTTTCTTGACTAATTAAACAGAATTTCAGTTTGTGTGCTCATTATTCATGTCCTGAGATGACTGAAGATCAGTGGGGAGAGGAAGTCATTTAAACATCGCCTCCAGATATTTTAGAAGATATATAATAATAATAATAACAAAGTCACGACAGTGCTTACAATGAAGAAAGAATAAAGTGCTGCTCTGGGTCAAGGCATGTATTAACAATAATAATAATACAAATAACATTGGACTATAAAAAGTTAAAAACTAACTGTTGTCCACTTTTAGTGGACGTTGTTTGTCAGTCTGAAGCGCATCCTGCGATTGTGAAATACAAATAATGTACTAATACTTAAAACTATTAAAACTCATTAACATGTCACATGACATATTAACATATACATAACTATATTTGCATGTATCTAATTAAGACAAAAAAATACATATATATATATATAGCATATCTATCATCATGTAGTAAAACCTGTTCTGCATGTCAGTTGATCATCTCTGAACAAAAGTTATTCGGGAAAACGTAAAGGAAAAAAGCCCCAAAATCGTATCAGGATGTGCTGCTAGGAGTTAAACTGTGTTAACACTGAAAGCGTTACAAAAGAAACATGAATTTATCACGGCTGGACATGTTTCTGTTTATGTTTGCCGTCCGGCACCTGGAACATATATATATATATATGTTTATATACATATGTGTATATATATGTGTATATACATATATATATAAAATATATACATTTTAATCATTAAAGTCTCAGTTCGCTGCATTAAAAACTTTAAGACGGTCCTTTGGCGCCACCGAGCGGTGAAACACAGCCATTACAGCGGCCTCGCACTTCCGGTTCTCAAGTCAACAAGGAAGTTCAACCGATGGATGAGAAACGACATCACCCTGCGAACCGTCTGCTCGCCGTTAACCCGTCATATAACTCCATTTGTTTGACCCCCATCAGGGAGGTGACAGTTTACCTGTGTCGGTATGGCGATGTCAACATTTCAGAAGGTGACGCTCGCGACGTGTCTCGTGCTGTGCGTCGCTCTGCTGCTACCCAAAATGTTGTTATCCGGCGGGAGGAAGGATGCTGCTGACGGTGCGTCACCTTTTCACGGTTTCTCTACGTCGTTAGCTCGATGTGTGGTGGACAGATGATTTCATCTTATATTTTATTGGATTCATCTATGGTTATAGTTAGTACATTTAACCGTTATTTATTTCGTAATTTAAGCCTTAACTGAACATCAGCGGTGTATCCTCTTGTAGTTGCACTTTCCTCCCTGAAGAGGGCGCCAAATACACCCGTTTTAATTTACAAGAAATTTACACGAAGATATACTTATTGCAGCTTAATACAGCAGTCATGCAATAAATAATACCTTTATGAATATTATGTTTATTTTTGTTGGAATCGTTTTAGAAAGATGTTGATTGAACTGCAACTTAATCGGAGGCAGAGAAAATATTATATCCTTCACAAAGAGTAAGATTTATTGTATTTTATTTATTCTTGTAGGCTACAATATACGAAGACTATTGAAATAAAAGATATTTTGATTAACGAACCTGCAGTTTTTTCTGTTTTTCTATTCCAGTGAGCAGAAATAAACTACGTCAGTCCACTGAGATCTTGTTTTCAGGCATTTAAAGAACTCTGCACACCCAGAACAATTATTTGAACATGTTTTGTACTCTTCTTTTTGTAATCTTCCTCCTCAAATGTCAGGTTCAGGTCGCTTCCCTTCGATGATGCAACGTCAGGCGGCTCCGGAGGGTCGAGGCCAGAGGGCCGCAAGCTCCAGAGCCCACAACACCGAGGCCACAGCCAGGGCCAAGGGAGCGGGGACGGGGGTGGGAACCGGGGGCAAGTCCAACCTGGCAGGACAGATCATCCCGGTGTACGGCTTCGGGATCTTACTCTACATCCTCTACATACTGTTTAAGGTGAAACACCGGACACGCAAACACAACTTCTGCTGGATGAATCGAGTAGAAACCATAACTTATTCCACAATGAGAAAACATTTGATGTAAAATAAATAGTTTGACATTTGGTTAAATGTCGTGAGTCTCCACTGGTTGGATACTAATACTATTTTGGTGCTGAAAGAAACGTGTCTGTTACACTGAGTGTTGGAAACTGTATTTTTCTTCTTGATAAATTCTTTGATCAGATGTTTAATTATTCAAATAAATAAAAAAATGTAATTCTTCTTTTCAGGCAAAGTTTCTAAACAGCGTTGCTGTGTTCAGACAATATTTAACATGAAGAAGTTTGGCTTGTTTTTTTAAAATAAGGTTTTTTAGGGTCATCTTCATATAAATGATCCCCAGAAAAGTATAGCTTTAGTGTCAACATACAAACTTACATTAAGAAATTAAAGCATGGAGGAAAATAAACATTTTAGATTACAAAATGAATAATAAGGCAGAAACTATAACTGTCAATGTGTCCAGTTTAAATACAAACAGACTTTTGTTTTGAGTGTTTTAACCCCGTTACTGTCTCTGTTAGATCACTTCTAAAGGGAACAACAAGCCCAGAGAGAGCAGGTTTTATTCGGTTCGCTCCGAGAACAAGAAGAGAAAGATCAGTGAGTATCATTCAGCGCTCATTCATTATTATCATCAGATGAAAGAAAACAGCTGGGTCTGAAGGGGAAAAAGAAAGTTGATATTAAATCAGAATAGAGCGCAAAACAAGTGAAGAAAAGGACAGAAAAATGAGTTGAAAATAGTTCGTGTTATCACGATTGCCAGAAGAGCAGAAGTGTTTTCTAAAGGGACCCTGGTACTCGGAAACACTGCCGCTGTTGTCCACAGGGGGGCGCCAGAATCAACACAGAATCAAAGTTCCTCGCAGCTTTAAAATGATGAGAGATTTGCTTTAGTCTCAGAAATCTCTCCGGCTCTCCTTTAACGTAGTGAGAAACACATGAATGCTGGGTATTTTCTGGCACGTTGATTCCAGTGAAGCATCTTAACAGTGAGATGAGTTGCAGATTGTGTTTTAAACTTCTTTCCTTGGTTGACTTTCAGCTGACTTTGAGTTGGCTCAGCTGCAGGAGAAGCTGAGGGAGACCGAGCTGGTGATGGAGAACATCGTGTCCAACGTCAACCACAGTCCTGACAGGTGGGTGACGTTAACCGAGGAGTCATTTCATCCGGGCGCCTCCTCCCTCTCTTCTCCTGACAGGAAGTACGACAGGTTGGATGGAGCTCATTGGTGTATTTGCTCATTCATTACACGCGTTCAACAATCTCTTCCACAGCAAAGATAAAGACAAACAGGACACAGTCACACCATCTGTTACTTAAGTTCAGATGTTCAGGACGGTTTGGTTCTGTGTTGCAGGGTGAAGGGCGTGACGGCGGATCAGGAGGAGAGTCTCCTGCAGCAGCTGACGGAGATCACTCGGGTGATGCAGGAGGGCCAGCTGATGGAAGACCTGGCACCACAGAAGAAGACCCAGGAGGACTGGGAAGGTATAGTCACTCTCGCCTCCCAACGAGTTCAGAACGCAGCAGCGAAGCTTCTCTCTGGTTTTAACGGACGACATCACATCACCCCGATCCGGGCTCCTCTTCACTGGCTCCCTGTTCGTTCTTAGCTCAAAGAATCAGACATCTGGTTTAAATCACCTCTTAAAACCAATTTTTACTGCTTTAATGCTTTATTTTTTAATTTAATTATCACATGGATTGGTTTTACTGTACTGTTTAATCAGCGTTTAAACAGTTTTATCACCTCGCTTTGTCTGCCAAAGCACCTTTATAACTCTGCATTTCTAAATAAAGTTATGAGAAGTCGGTCAATTAATGGCTCGTTCAATTTCTCTCTAGTTCCTGCACATTACCCAGAGGAGCCTGAGCAACAGTGGGAACATTCCCGCTGCTGCTGTCAGCACAGCAAGCAGCCCCACAGTCCACAGACGGAGACGGAGACGGAGAGGACACAAGCCGATGGAGCCGACCTGGAAGACGCTCCCGGGGACGTCGCGGGTGGAGGAGATGCTGCTGAGGGAGCCGAGGACCTGAATAAGGAGAGAGAACCAGATTTCACAGCGGTGAGTGAGGAGGACGCGGGTCCAGAGAGAGATGTAGGCGCCGACGTCGAGGCGGACGCGAGTGAACGCAGAGGAGCAGCGGGAAAAGTCGAGCTGGAGGAGCCGGAGGTCACGCTGATGGCGATGTCCGTGATGGAGCAGGTGGAGGAGCTCACCGGGACGACGGAGACAGAAGCTTCCTGCAGCGCCGTCAGACGGAGGAACAAGAGGAGGAGAGCGAAGAAAGCCTCGCACTGACTCTGAATCTGTTCTCATCAGAGGGGTCCTGTTGGTGTGCCTCGTTTAGCTTTACTTAAAGTGAATGAGTGAGTTTTATAGGACTAATATCAGCTGTCCACTGGATACTAAAGGAACAAGTATAGTTTGTCTTAAAACATTATCACACTGAAATATTTCTGAAGAAAAAACCAGGGCCTCATAACACTTCTGAAACTATCCGATGCATATTTAACATTAAGATGCTTCCAGGAGATTAGATGTAAAAAATGTGCTCAGAATATGAACACAAACCCAGTGTTGTACTATTTATTTTTTGTCTTTTTGCACAATTAACCTCTTTTCTTCTAAAATGTTTTATTTACATGAAGAAAACAGAAAAAAAAGAAGTAATGAGCAAAGAAAGGGAACACTGACATTATATTACTGGCACCACTGTAGGTTAGCGAGGTGGTTTATTGTGATTCTAGGGACACGGAGCTTTAAAGCATCAGTGTAACTGGAGCTAGACATCGAGGCACATCGGCGTCCGCTCACATGCTCTTTGGGATGGCGGCCGATACACAACAGAAGGTTTTCAAATAGAAAGTATTTCTTTTCGGACTTTCGATATTGCGTTTTCAATAACTGCAGAATTGTAATTCTCACCCATAAAGTAAGGAGACACCCTCACGTTGTCTGGAGCTCCAGCGATACGACGCTCGACACGTCCAACTCTCCTCGACGTGTTCAACTTCCTGTCATCGTTGTGAACATTTTTAGATGAGACAATTAATGCACTGTACTTTAAAGAACAGGTGACAAAGATGTCCGTCTTCCCGTGAAGTGTTTGTGACGTATTTTGTCTTCTGTATTGACGTTTTAAGCTTTTAAAAAAAACAGTTTGTGTTCTAAATTAGATTTTTACTTTTATAAACTGAATTTATTTATTTTAAAGAGTACATGGGCATTCAGGTCAGTGATTAAAACACTGTGGAGAAACTAAATAAAATGTTCTGGTTCTTATCTTACGAAAGGCGTCGTTTTAAATTTTTACTCTAAATTGTAACAAGATCAACATTGTTTGTTGCATGCAATGTTGCTCATCCAGATACTGAACGTGTTTAAGTAGCAACTCTTTAAATGAGGAGCTGCAGCACAATTCAAAAAAAAGAGTTTATTACTTTTATAATGGAACATTTTGCTCAAACAAAAGCAACATCACGTTGGTTGATGTTAGCAGGATATTTGGGATTGACTCTGGTGAGCTGCAGTTAAGTGTCAGGTCGGTCTGGGTTTGTGTGCCCCCCCCTCTCCAGATGACAGGAAGTGGTCGGCCTCAGTGCTCCATCGGCTCATCGGGAACCACTCCAGCGACGGCGGGTTCATCTGCAGGCGGGGCGACCTGACGCACAAACAAGCGAGGTTTAACGCACAAACATCAGGAAATTAATGTTCAATAAAAAGATTAAAAAACAGGGAATCTGAGACGTTAAAGGGATGCATCTCTAAAATTTCACTTTCAAGTTCTTAACAAAAAAAACATTGAAAATATCTGCCTCGACCTCAGAACGTGAGGATATTTTATGATCTAAACCTGATCTAAACCTGATCTAAAGACAACATAAACACCAGCGTTCAGAAGACACAGATCTCTAGCTTTGCACTAATCGTGTGGAGAAGAAAAGAACGAGTCCTAACCGGACTTAATAAATGCTCTTGCAGTACCTTTCTCTGTGGCCTCTCTTCCAGTCCCTCCAGGAACGGGGCAACATCATCATCGTCATAAATGACGAACTCCATGTCCTTACCCACAATGCCGATGGAAACATTCTGAAAGAACAACAAGCATACATGAGTGTGCCTGAATGCCATCACATTTAAAAGATCATCAATGCCGACTAGGGCTGCGCTTTGATAACATTTAAGTTTGCTTTGATCAGTTGAAATGAAGTTATTAATGACATTAAAAGTACAAAAACTAAAAGCCATATTTCACCTATTATGTGAGCTTCAGAACTCATATTTATCCCACAAGCTAAGCTTAACGCTCTTGACACTTTTCACACATCTGTCTGATCACAGGCAGACCAGTGTACGTCTGGTTTAAGAGACAGACCATTAATCTGGTGTAGCAGAGCGACAGACCGGAGGGGAGAGAGTTGCCGTACCTTGGTGGTGAGGTCCTGCTCGGCGGGGAGGGTTTCTCTGAGAGCGCGGAGGCCGTGCTGGACCAGGTCATTCAGATTAGCTGAGAACAAAACACTTAATTCAAGTACTTCCACTTGATACAGCAAGAGGAAGACACAGTGAAGTACTGTGGACGTACATGTTTCAACTAAGAAGATGCTAAAAGAAAATCTGAGAGAACAGTGATGAGTAAATATGTTAAGAGTTTATCTAAAACTGTCATCATGCATTTAATCGGGAGGAAGGCGAGTGAGCTTGGTCTTACAGTCGGAGAACTTGTCCATGGATCTCTCCAGGTAGGTACGAGCAGACTGAGAGCGCGCTCCGATGGACATGGCTTTGCAGTCAAAGTAGTTGGCTGACGGGCAGGTCTGGAAGATGTGAGGTCCCATGTCCTGGGTGACGCGCGACAAAACAAACAGGCGCTACGGTCAAACGGCTTCACAAGAGAAAAACACTGTAGATACATAAACTAAATGCAAACTTACATCAAAGCCAGCAATGAGGAGTCCAACACCATAGGGCCTCCTTCCATACCTCTGTGTTGGGATTTGGGTTTCTGAAGGATCGGTTAAGGATCACTGCTGCCATTCACAATCATTTTACTTTATAAGAGTATTCACACAAGGAGAACTGGCCATTATAACCACTGAGAGTCAAGCTAACATTAGTGAGGATACTGCTGCCAATAAGAGAGACGAGACGTGACGTGGGGAGGGGCCTGTCGAAGACAAATCTCGAGTCCAAGCACTCCTGACGCATGAAGTTACTGTGACGACAGGACGTTCGTATGATTTAGATATTAAAAACAGCAAACTCTATTCAGATCCTCGAGGCAGCCGGGACTTACCACAGCAGTCTGGCGTCAGCAGTGAGTCCAGCAATGGAGATGCCGATGTGGTTGTCGACATTGAGGATCTTCTTCTGGTGGGCAGCCAGTTCAGACTGGGCTCTCTGCAGAGACGTGAAAACATCAGGCATGAACCAAACGCTGTCCTTCGACTGTCTAATATAATAACCCGCTACATGCTTTGCAGTGTCTTTGTATGTTACAATACATTTAAATGTTCCATTAAATGACAGATATCCTACATTTCTTCTATGGTCTCCAAATAAAAACGGGAAACACTTGATGTTGGAATGAATTTAGGCTCAAAACATTATTTAAATGTAATAAAGTCATCCACTTCTTGAGGGAGTGCTCCACTAGGAGCATAATTACTGACAGACGAGACATTGAACTGAACCTTTAGAGCCACCAGGACTGCATGGGATTTGGATTTGAGTCCCACAGTTGCAGAGCCTTGCTTCACTGCCTCCATGGCATACTCGATCTGATGAATACGACCCTGGACCGACACGAACAACAATCATGTTACAGTGATACATACACGTTTACCTTTCTCAGAGAAGTCAGAGGTAAAGCAGCGACTCACCTGCGGGCTCCATACCGTCACGTCGTTGTCGTACTGATTACGGAACTAAGGATACAAAAACAAGCCATAATTTGAAAGCGACACTTAAAAAAAACATCATTACAGAAACGCACAAGAGTTGAGCTTACATAGTTGTCTTGCATCATCAGCGGTTTTCCTACTACTGTGACTACTACACAAGGCTCTGTGTCTGTCTTCATACTGGACTTTTCTAGACTCGGGTATTACATTTCTACCACGACTGAATAATTGATAAGCCCAACTTTGTGTGCAGCCACTTACCAAATAGAGGCGTGGCGTTAATGATGATTAATACATAAGGTTAGCGACATATGTCAGCATTAAACTCTCTTAGTTAATCGTAGTCATGCGGAAAGCTAGCTGACATAAGCTGGATGACATGTAAACTCTGCGAAAGTTTGTTGTATTATTATTACATTCTGTTATATTATTACAACTGGAGTTCAATGTGTTGTGATTCACGAAATGAGTTGTTAGTCTGAAGCCAAAACCAGGTCACCGGAAGTAAAACGAAAGTAAAAGACTTGATGCTAGCCAAACGCAGCCTGAGCTGGCTAGCATCTGCTAACTACTTAGCGTTAGCCTGCTAACTAATCAGCAACGCATGTTACGGTATTGGGGCGCTAAATGTAAATGCATCGGGTTATTAACAGACGTTGTTCAATGTGATATAATCCGATAAATGTCAGCCACGAACCAATTATTTGGGTCACACGTCATTTAGCCGGCATGAACGCTGCTAACGTTAGCAATTGACGGTGTTTTGCTTACTCACACTCAGTGCAGTCAAAAGTTAGCTAGCTAACGTTAGCTTGGTGTGAGTAAATTAGCCTTGTTTTCTTGTTTTTTTTTAATCAATTATACAACACGAACACGCTGTGCGATTTATTTACTGTATCAGTGTTTTATATATATAATGTGAAATTGCTTAACTTCATTAAAATATCATTTACACTTACCATCTCTGCTTTAAGTGTCTCCTCCGACTGTAACTGTGAGCCGAACTTGATTTATTTTCCTGGATGCGACGTCAGGGAAAATAGTCGAGCCCCGATTGTAAATCAGTGATCGATTGAGTAAAGTTGTGGCTGTCTGTAAAAAACACACAAAATACACGATATTTTGTCATATTATCCTACGATTTAAAAAAGATGAATGTATATATATGTTATATAATCAATAAAGAAGACAAAACAAAACATTTACATTCATACAAACGCAAAAACATTTCCAAATCAACTTAAATTTCAGAATTTCAGATAAAAAGTACGACGATCACACTCAATGATTTTACTTAGATTCACACTGTGTGAAATTATTTAGTTATTATTAAATGGTAAACAAAAAAGTTAAAGTAATTTCCTCCCTGAATCTATTCATTCTAGTTTTTTATTCTTATCTGCACTGAGCGAACAGGCGCAATGTTCGTGCATCGCCACTAGGCGGCAGCAGTAAATCAGAAGAAGACTTCTCATCCACTGAGCATTTCTAAAAGCTGGAAACTGAAGACAACCTTTAAACTGGAGCGCAAGATCAGTCTGTCCTCTGACAACCAACTGTGGACTTGAACCAAAATAAGGCTTAAAAACGTTAATATAGAGTGAGCTGTGCTACAATATTAATTTCATTTTGGTGTGACGTGTCACAGTTTGACAGCAGCAGCTGATGTTTCGTAGTTGATATAATTGTTCAGACTTTTTGAGATTTTAATTAAATTCATGCTGGTACTTTAAAGCGTGTATATATATATATATATATATGCTTTAAATATAATTTCAGCATTTCAGTACAATTTTATTTCCATTATACATTATACTTAAAGTGCATTTTTCTGATAAAACGTCTGTACTTATATTCAAGTAAACTCTTGAATTTGACTCGTTGTAGAATGTTTCTACATTGTGGTCATTCTTCTTTTACTTCAGGCTCTGAATGCTTCTTCCAACACTTCTGAGTCCTTTGTGTACAATGGACGAGTTGTTAAAGTTATTGATGGAACAGTGGGGAACATTTCCTTGAATGGTTCCACTGTTTTTGGATATCATATGACTGTAGAAGAGCTCCACAGGTGGAGAGATGCTGACAGGTGAGCCTGTAATGAATGATGTATTCCACATGCATTAATTCCGAACATCCTCTGTGGTCAACTCGTCTAGGCTATCCTGGTTTTCAAATTGGAACATCTTTTTTAATTTCTCCAGGGAGAATGTCTTAGAGAAATGCCCACTGATGCCTCATCCTCGCTCACATCCTGCGCCACGGTTTGGTTTTTAGCTTTTTTAATGATATCTGATGTACCCTTGATCCAGGAGGAAGAGGAGGAGGAGGAGGAAGAGGAGGGTGGGGTGGGAAGATGAATTAGTAGGGCTGTGCTGACAAGCTCTCCTCCTCTGCCAAGGCAGCGGCAGCACGGCGGCGGCCATTACATCAGCACGCCAACCTCCTCCTTTGTGATTGAGATTGTAGGAGCTGTGCTGAGCTCAGCAGGTTTTTTTTCTTTTTTCTTGGGGGCCTCATTTAACTCTGCCAAACGGCCCTCCGTTTAATTTTTCAAATGGAGAGCAGCCTGAGTCACTGTGGGATGGGTCCAAGCCACACTGTGGACTCGGTGCTGGCGGAGGGGGAGGGGGGGAGACGAGGGAGGCGGAGGTGTTTTAAGGAGTAGAAGAGAGTGTGAGCGCTCCCATTCCGCTACCCATTCATGTTTGTCAGCTTGTGTTCATGGAGAAAGAGTGAACTCCTGCCGTCACAACTTGAGATTTAATTCCTTTATGTTTCTGTGAATAAGACGATATTTTTATATGTGATGGCATCCGCACAGATTCTTCTTTTCTCTTACGTCGTCGTGGCTTTCACCTGAGCTACAGGCTAACACTTCTTCTTGAATGACCACAACACATCAGCAGTGCATCTTTACTAAACAGAACTAATTCTGCATCCCAAGTGGTTAAATATCGCACAACTCTCCTCCCCTTGTTGCTTAAAGTAGGTCAGCGATGTGTTTCAGCCCGGAATACGACGGGGACAATAGGCGGGAAAAGGTGGCGGCTTTGCCAAAGTTGCATTAAGCCGGCGGCACTCCTGTAACGAGGCGGGTCAGGGGTCACCAGCCGCACAGCAAACGGAGGAAAGCCCCTCCCCCCCTCTAGATATACATTTCATGAACACAGTGTGTCGTCATTGGCATTAATGTGTCCGACAGCAAAGGCCGGTGCATACGTATGAGAGACGAGGTCTCGCAGAGAGACCGAGTTCGCTGCCATCAGTTTGACGAAAGCGCTTATGCAGCATTTCAGTAGCAAATGGCTGAAGAGGCTTTTTTCTGGCACAAAAAAGAAAAAATTAAAAAAATGCAGGACTTTGTGGGGCACTTAATAATATCAGCAGGTTGATAGATAGTCTCTTTGCTCAGTCTATGAACCGAAGAATAGACAGCCAACACGTTTCAGACACAGGCTTTTTAAAAAGTTTTTATAAAGCACACAGCAGAAGCTGGTTCACTTTAAACCACCTGATGCCAGCACACATGAGGTTGCTGTGAGAAGTGATTGATTACTCTTCACTGTAGGAAGGAAATGCAGTTCTGGAAGGAGCAGATTTCAGTCATTATGTTAACAGCGATTACAGTTTTCCTATCCGTCATTTTCATTGTTTTAATGCCAGGAAATGCACCCACATCAGTGTCAAGCAACCGGAATCCATCATTTTAATGTTCTGATTGCATCTGACAACATCTCACTGAGTAGAACTTTACTTTACTTACAAGGAGTTTAAGGAGATGCACTGGTGCTGGAGGAGTTCAAGTTTAAAATGATAACCATGATAAACCTGTTTCTAAAACCACATTTTAATAAGATATACAATGAAAAATGCAACAGAACTTGGTCAGACTTTTCATTTTGTTGATTTTGTCAGTGAACGGCAGGTGAAAGAACATATTCCAGCACAAAAACTGTACATTAGTGCACATGTTCAGTGATAAAGTTTTGTCAAGAAGAGTTGACCTCTCAGCGCTGCCTCGGTAACATGTCGACACATTCAAGGGAGAGAGAGTCAGGCTATGAGCACAAAGCATATATTCAAAGTTGAAGTATAATCAAACAGATAACATGAATGAATAATATAACGAAATGTTCTAATCAATTGTGTAACAAATGTTTAACTGCATAGAAGTGATTTAAACAAATGTAATGAATGTTTCTGTGTGTTCTGTGTGAGATTGGAGCTGAAATGAAATGTATTGGGCAAGAATGACATTGCTGTAATCAAGACCAGATGTTGGGTGTAGTCAAAAGAAAGTTCTGGAAACTGATGCAATAGTTGAGTCATACCGGCAATGTTCGGCTTAACGCCCTTTCCAGAGGGAGGGGGGATGAGTAATGGACCAAACAGGTGGGGGCTGATCACAGCCCATATGAGGAATATAAGGACATGCTTGCAAAGAGCAAAGCTGGGATTTCATCGCGGATGCCGTACCAAGCGCATCGGAAGAAGATACTGAAGCCTGCAGCTGATGTATTGAGGACTTCGTCTCTGTTCACGGAAAAGAGACCTCTGTTCGTGGACATTGAGATTGAAAGACGAAGGTTCTAACTCTCCCCACCGCTCGCCTCTTAACATCTGGACAAACGGAGAAGCCGCAGCTGCCTGAGAAAGACTTTGTACTGAGTTTGGAAGTCTGCTGAACGGGCTCCGTTGCGGAGCGGGAGGATCGAGGGTCAGGCCTGACCTTCGCTCCTAACAACTCCAAAAGAACCTTTTTCATCGCACCATTGGACATCCAGCTCCAACCGAGCCGTCTCGGCGACTAAAACTAATGAGTATAATCGAAGAAGATAATTAAATTGACTAATCATGTGTAGTGACATTTTATGTGAGCTGTAGCTGTAACCCCTGCAAACTAACTAAATATAACCTGCAATAAATATCTAATCTGCATTTAAAGTGAAATCCTCAAGTGCATTAATTTGCCGAAGTAGTAATGAGTTCCTCGTGACAGTAAAAAGTTAAAGCTATTGTATGTCTAACAACTGAGTTCTGAAAGGTTATCCTAGAGACCGAATCCACTTAACAACCCCTTACGGTTTTAGCAAGAATTAATCCTAGCCGTTAAAACCTAACCTGGCATTTACCAAGAGCGCGGATCCATAAGAGGGAAGCTGCCATAACCGACGCGACTGGTGTGAGCGCCCGGGGCCAGGACTGGTCTCTCGGCCGAGCGCGCTCTGACCGGAGGAAGCAGGGTAGACGTCGGGAGTAACGGCAGTTAGCGGAGCCAGGCGAGTTCCCTCGCCAGAACACCAGCTCGAGAATCTTTTAATAGAGAGCTGAGTCAGTAATTAGCCCCGTATCGGGCCAGAAGTACCCAGGATCTAACACGTGGCGCCCATAACGTGGGGCTCGACGGAAAAGGAGTACGTTGAGTCCAAAAGAAGAACCCCGGCAGCTAAGAGAGGCTGTCGTTCGTGAACGAAAAGACCTGAGGTGAGGCGTTGGGGTAGAAAGTAAAGCTGCCCAAGCCTCGAAGAAGTCCGATTGCGAAGACATCCACGAATCGAAGCTGTGTGTGGTATTTACAGGCCAACACAGGAGAATCCGCAGGCGACGGGGAGCATCGACCAGACTCGCCCGACCTGTAGAGGGACCAGAGCCTGATCCCATCCCTTCCTCAACGCGCGACGAGAGGCTTTGGGAGGAAGGCGACTCGAGACAACAAAGACAAAGACAAAGTCCAAGATGGAAGAATCGCCCGGAGGATCCGATAGCGGCGGAGGCGACCCAGCGGTACGAGCCAACGGCCCTGATGGAGGAAGCGCCACCGGACAGCAGAGAGGATCCGACGGCGACGAAGGCAGCCCGCAGACGGCGACGACTCAGCAGGACGTGCCAGCGCCATCGACCCCGGACCAGGCAGTAGACGACAGCCCGGACCAGCAGAAGGACGACGCTGGACCAAAAGGAGCGACATCGGGAGAACCGACACCGGAACCGAGACCGGGGCCACAACACAGAGTCAACGTCCAACATCAGATCATCCTGAATGGCAAAGGATGGGACACCTGGGACAAATCTGTTCAACAACACCTGATCGTGCTGCATGAAGAAGCAGATAAGGCGAAGGTGGGAGAAAAAGTAAAAACTGGATGCGAAAAAAAGGGGGGTTATCTTGCTCCCCTTGCCCTTGAGTCAGGACTGGTGGCAGCAGTAGTAGGGTGTGAAGGACCCCCGAAAAGCAAACTGAAGGTAGCAGAATGGCTACGTTGGTGGCTGGAGGTAATGAAAGTCATTAAAGGAAAAATAACCACCGTAATCAGCCCGTCAAAAGAATACGACCCAGTCGTGAAGATGCTGGCCGCAGAAATAGAAGCGGGGGCAATAACTATACAGAAGAATGTAAAAGCCACCAACCGCTACAAAGAAAGTGAAAAAGAGCGAGAAGCCATAGCGGCATGGATAGCCGAACAACCAAGTTACAACGCGGTTCCCGGCGAAGATCAGCTCAGCACCAACGAGACCGAGGTCTCCGTGCACTCCCAGTCAGGGGGGTCCTCGGGGTCCGACAGTGGGGACAAACAGGATAGCGGCAGCAACGGGGAGATCTCAGAGGAGGACGAACCGAGGGACGACTCGACGCTGGATAGGAGCGCCGAGTACCAACTGCTCCCGCCCTCCATGGGATCCGGGACTCCCGCCGCCACTGCAGTACGCACGATCCTGAAGGACTACAACGGCCCAGAGCCGAGGCGGCCCCAGAAAGCTAGGGGTAAGACCAGACATGTTCACTCCCCGAACCCAGAAGAGCATCTTCAAAAGTTGAAAAAGATGCCCGAGGGGACCAAGAAATATGCGAACCAGACAGGGTTAACCGCATATAACCACTTCGGAGAGCCTTGGGACATAGACAGCCATGGACTGGTTGTCTTAACCAACTCACATCTAAAGCCTCATATCTCCCGGTTCAGAAAGAATCTGGTAAGAGAGGCAGGCAGCCTCTACAAAGAAGAACTTGAGGTGCGCCTCCCGGGATGCAGACAAAGACAGGAGGAGGTGGTGGTTACGAGCGGCGGAGAATCGAGACATTATGCGGTGCTACACGTACCGATCGAAGGATATGAGGATGGCGAAGATCAAGACGCCTATCGGGACAACATAGAGGAGGCATTAGAAAAAGGTGTCACCCGAGCAAGTGAATTGTCCTTCAAAAGAGTCGTTATATGTAACGACGGCGCCAGGTCCGGCAACCTACCATGGGAGGTAGCAGAAGAAGCGGCAATGAGGATTCTGCACCTCCTGATGAACGCTCCTCACGGGTGGAACAAAATCCGCGAGTTGGTGATAGTCACCTCGGTGGCCCAATACCAAGAGAGAAAAGAGAGAATACTGAGACCCCTCTTCAAAACGGAGGGGCCAAACAACTGGAGGGCAGGACCGCCGGAATACAAGGACGAGAACGCCCCAGTTGCGAAAGCAGTTCTGCCACGGCTCCCGCAATCAGTAAGATTGAAGAGAGAAACCAGGACCGAGCAGAGGAGCTACGAGGAATCAACACCCGGTCCCTCAGGACGGGAGGAGCGACGTCCACAGGTCAGCTCAAGCCAGGAAAAACCACCAAAGGAAAGAAGAACTCCAATCCCCTCTCCCCGGACAGTAGCGGTGCAGACAGAAGAGGAAACCCCCGAGCCAACCAGACCACCACGAGGGATCATCAGCCCAGCAGAGTCCGTCGGCCTGCAGACAATGCGCTACTCCGGAGGAGGAGAAGCGCCCATGATAAGGTTCGAAAGTCCAGCGGGGACCAGGGAAAGTCCCAGGACTCCACAGAGAACACCAGAACCAGTTCAGCCGGCCTCGCCGTCAGCAGAGCCAGAAAGAGAGGCGCAGGAAGAAGCCGCAGATGTAAGTTCAGATGAAGAAGAAACAGCGCCAAGCCTGACCTCCATCGAATACGAGGCTCCGGGAGGAATGACCGACCTGAGAATAGGAAGCAGAAAAGGCAAGAAGAACGCGCTGCCCCTAGTTTCAGTGTGCACGGCTTCGCTGAAATTCCCCCGAGACGATCGTTACGGGCCCATGACCACCAAAGACGGAAGAAAAGCCTATGCTCCAGAGGTCGGTCAAACAAATTATGATGTTCCAGAAATATGGCTGCACGACCTCGAAGGAATGAAAGGAACAATGGTCTACGCGACAAAAAGAGAATGGGCGAATTTTCTAATGGCCCCGACCTACGGCTCCCTCGCAACAGCCACGGAGCTGACGGGTAACTTTCGCACAGGCTTTGTGACAATCGTGTACGACGTCATGTTGCGACGCCTGAAGAAAGCAGCCTACAAGCTGGCAGCGGAGGAAGACAAAGCGCGAAGGCAAGACATCTCGGGCAGCGAGGACGAACAGCCACCTCCAGGGCAGAGCCTCGCACGAAGCAGCTGCCTCGCCACCGCTGAAGAAAATGACTGCATAACAAAGATGCGGGCTTCCACCCAGAGCTTTGGTGAGTTCAAAAAGATCAAGGCGATGGTGACAAACCGAGACCCAAAAGAATCGGTGCAAGAATACCTGACACAGAAATGGCTTATGGTAAAAGCCAGTTCCACAAACGATGAGGCGAAAAGATTGTGGCTGGCTCATGTGACGGACCAACCGATGGGTCCCGAAGAAACCGCGGAACAGCACTACCGAAGATTAGTGTTGGAAGACTGCGAAGACGAGGAGTCACACATCGACAAGGCAAGAAAAAGCTTAGACAAAGGGCAAACTCTCACCCAGGCATGGTACGCCTTGCGACAGGCGATTCCGCCGGAAAGAAGTGTGCAAGTCCTTAGGAAGCTGACAAAGGGCCTAATGAATGACATCGATTTTGTGACCCTAAACATCAGCAAAAGTACCACCGAACAAATCCAAGAAACAGTAAGAAAGTGGGATTTGAAGAAAAAACACTTGGAGGACAAAAGAGAAAAAGGAAACCAGCCGAAGCCGCCGGCTCCCAGGCCCTCGTATGACAACGCAAGGCCCACCGAGGGACCCGGTCCTTCACAGACACAGAGAAGGCAGTCGGGAGGATTCCAGAGGAGTCCACAAAACTACGAGCGTGAGCCAGGATTCCGGAGGGGTTCTCAAGTCTACCAAGGCTACCCGCGAGAGCAAGGACCTCAGCGGGGTCCACAAGGAAGCCAGAGGGAGCAGCAAGCTCCAAGGCAAGAAGGCTTCCAGAGGCAGGGCGTTTACCACAGGGCCCAGCCGGATCAACAACAGGAGGGGCCACGGCCCCCGCCAGCCAACAAGAGCGGTTTTCTCTCTTCCGAGGATTACAACAAGCTGACGACAGAACAGAAACAGGCCCTTCGTGCCTCCCGCCTAGAAGCTGGGAGCGAAGGGCAGAGAAAGTAATGGCTAAGCGGGCGCGGGTCACAGTGGATCATGCCTACTGGGTGGGGGACGACATATACACCGACGTGGATGGAATCCCCTATCAGGTAGATACTGGTGCAGAAGTGTCGATGACCCGCAAATGCCTTGAAACAAAAGGACACCTGACTGTTCAACTAGCCGACGGAACCATCAAAAAGATTCCGTTTGGCGTCTGGAAAGGAGTTGTATGGGCTCTAGGACCCTACAATTTAATGACAATAACAGACTTAAAAGAGCTGCATAGCAGCCCAGGCAATCGAACCCCAATACAACAGCGACTCAGAGTCCTCGGGGCAAAACTAATCCAGATGGGATCATTATCACCGGAGTGGTACAAACCAGTGAACATTCCAGAAGTGACCAAGCAACAAATCGAAGACAGCGACCTTTCTCCGGAGGGAAAAGAAACGCTAGAAGACATACTTTCCAAAGCCGGAGTGGCTAGGTTCAAAAATGACTGTGGAGACATGGGTGCGAAGTACACCCACACCATAGAAGGGGGTGTACACCCGCCCGTCCGCCAATACCCCCTGAATCCAGGGGCCGTTGCAGAAATGGACCTGATAGTCACGGAGCTCAGCGAACTAGGAGTGGTGCGAGAGGAGCCAAATCCCATCACAAACAGCCCAATACAGGCAGTCAAGAAGCCTGAGTCATCGGGAGGAGGATGGAGACCTGTTATCAACTTTAAGGCCCTCAACCGCAGGACTGTCGCCAACCGCGCCAGCCTGATCAACCCACAAGGGACGCTGAAGACACTAAGACTGAAAAGGTACAAATCCTGCATAGATCTGGCAAACGGATTTTTCTCGTTGAGGCTAGCCAAAGCCTCCCAAGGCAAGACAGCGTTCACCCACAAAGGTAAAGCGTACGTCTGGGAACGGCTACCGCAAGGCTACAAAAACTCTCCGAATGTTTTCCAGTCGGCCGTAATGGATATACTTGACGGCCTAGAGACAACAATCTACATCGATGATGTATTCATTGCGGATGACACCGAAGAAGAACATCTGCAAAAATTGAGACAAGTCGTAGAACGACTAACAGCAGCAGGCTTGAAATTGAATCTGAAAAAATGCCAATTTGGACGATTCCAAGTGAACTACCTGGGATTCCAGGTCTCCAACGACCTGGGACTCTCAGACGGATTCCGGGAAAAAGTGGAGCAGATCGACCCGCCAACCTCGCTGAACGAACTACAGCAGGTGCTGGGGCTCTGCAACTACGTTAGGGACCATGTCCCTAGCTACCAGAAGTATGCAAGACCACTGTATGTAAAACTACGAAAAGAAAAGCCAGAAGACGCCCACAAGAAGTGGGAATGGACCGCAACGGATCAAAACAATTTGGAAAACCTCCAGACAGCCATTAAAGACGCTTTGCGGCTGGAGCCACGAAGCCTTACAACCAAGCTGGTGGCAGAGGTCAGTTGCAACGACGACGACGCAGTGGTAAAAGTGTGCAATGAGGGCGGGGGAATAGTCACTTTGTGGAGCTACACCCTGTCCTCCGTGGAAAAGAAATATCCAGCAGAAGAAAAGGAGTTGGCAGTTCTGGCAAGATATTGGAGCACCCTGAAAGACCTTGCTCAGGGGCAGGGCATCAGGGTCCTCACGCAAAGCCAGGTCCATCGCTTCCTAAGAAAAGCCACGGTAGAGAGCACGAAGGCGACGAACGCGAGATGGGGACGTTGGGAAGACATCCTGCTGGACCCAGACCTCGAAATCGGCCCTGCACAACCAGTGAGTAAGAAGAAGACGACTCAGGACGCGAAGCCAGCCGCTCCGATAGAGTGGACTCTATACACCGACGGCTCGCGAAAAGGACAAGACGACAAGGCCTACTGGGGCTTCATTCTCAAGCACAATGAGAAGGAGCGCTTCAGACAACGAGGCCAAATCCCCGGCAGTGCCCAGACCGGGGAAGTGACAGCAATACTGGAAGGTTTGCTCGAGTTGGAGCGAAGAAAGGTGAAAAGAGCTAGAGTCATAACTGATAGTTATTACTGTGCTCAGGCCCTTAACGAAGACCTGTCCATATGGGAAGAAAATGGTTTTGAGAGTGCTAAAAACAAGAAAGTAACTCACGAAAACCTATGGAGAAAAATAGCCGAATTGAGGCTAACAATGGAGCTCGAGGTGGTGCACCAGAGGGCCCACACGCGCGCAGGAACTCATTGGCAGGGAAACGAAGAAGTGGATCGTTTCGTCCAGATGAGACAAATTGTCTTTGTTGGGATCGAGAAGTGGGAAGATTTGCCCAAAGGACGGGTAGTCCCAGAAGAGAACGTGAAGGAGGTGGTGCAAGCAGTGCATGGAGCACTTGGACATGCAGGCACCGTTCCAACACGAAGGGAACTGGAAAAGCAGCGACTCTGGATTCCTGAAAAAGAGGTCCGCAGAATCCTTCAAGACTGTGAGTTGTGTGGTCGATACAACGCAGGAAGGAGAGGACAAAGAGTGGGAGGACTCACCATTAAAAGTACCGTACCCTGGGGTTCTATCTGCATGGATGTGGCAGGACCCTTAGGGGTACCGGGTAAATGTGGAGAAAAGTACCTGTTGGTGCTTGTGGACTCCATGTCAGGGTATGTAACCACAAAAGCAGTAAGAAAAGCTAATGGCAACAGTGTTGTTAGCATGCTGGACCAAGTCTGTGGCTACTTAGGATTGCCTAAAGAGCTCAGGACTGACAACGGAACGCATTTTCGCAACGCAAAAGTGGACCAGTGGTGCCAACAGCATGGGGTAATGAGGATCTACTCTCCCCCATACACCCCCCAGGCTAACGGGGTGGTGGAAAGGACCATTGGCTTGGTGAAAAGTTGGATTGGGAAAAATGCCAACTCGAGAGAATGGAGCACTAAGACCCTGGAAATCGCCAAAACCCTGAACGACCGCTACCGAAGTGACAGGCCCTCTCCAGCGGAGGAGCTGATGCGCCGCCCCTTCACATCACAGGAAGTGGGGCGGGGCTCCGAAGATAAAGAGCCCAAGCTTGAGCAAAAAGTGCCACTTCGAGTAGGACAGCGCGTCTGGATCAAGGCTCAGGTCGGTGCTTCTAACTCTGCAGTCAAAGCCAAGTACGATAAATCAGACATAATTGTCAAGATATTGGACAGTAATACTGTTCAACTCAAGAAGAAAGGAATCCAAGGAGTAGGGCAGCTGAAGCCAGTTCCGTACTAGGAGAAAACCAGGAACTCAAAAATGGCCACCCACATACAAGCTTTACCACCCTTTGTCAGAGTGGCCAATGTCAAAGGGGTGGTTAACATGAGAAGGAGTACTACGGGGCTCTGGGCAGGAAGAGCCATGAAGAAGTTGGAGTATGCAAAGAAAGGCTTTCTCTCAGAAGAGAATGAAGTCTTAACATGGAAAGAAATCAAGAATGATTGTGTGGTCTGCCTGCTGCCGACCACCCTTAACCTCACATGGCAGGGACCCGGAAACAAGAAACCACACCGTGTCTCTGGACGACGAAAGGAATTTGACCGTATGACCCACAAACCAGTGAAGGTTTTGGATGCATATGTGTGCGGTTTTTGTCGTATAGCGCTTTTACCAAGGATGCACTTCGTCATCCAGTGGGATCTGCGGGGGACAAAGCTGAACCTTAAGGACTGTGTCTGCCAATGGGATGGACACAGGCTGCTCCTCTGTGCGTCTTGCTCCGTACTCCAGCTGAATGGACTGCTGGTGCAAGCTGGAGCAGCCGACGGATGGCAGGTGAGAAAGTTTCTTCAGCCGATACAAACCCTGGCACCCGCCTCGTGGGAAGGTGAGGGTGCTGCCGCTCCTGTTGATCTATCACAAGCAGCGACTGGGGGACCTTCGGCACCATCTATGGGCCTACTCGACGGCGACCCACAAGAAGCAAGTGGAAACCGTAGTGAAGTCCCCATGAGATCCTGGTGGGAGTCAGTGCAAAGGAACTGGCCATACAGCCCAGGCCAGGCCGAAGTTATCAACCCGCCCCTGTCTTCCGTACAGATCCCAGCGGCCTTCAGGGTCTTTCGCAGCCCTGATGACCCAGGGTACACAGCCACCGCAGCAAACCTACCCGATTGCCGCTTGGAGATGGCAACACGAGAGGGGTGGCTGGGGCCCTGGGAATTAACAACCTGGCGCGAGTTAATTGAGGAGGTGTTTTGTGATCCTGATGTGCCAATACGTGAGCTTGCCCCGGTACCAACAGAAGCTGGTGCTCGCGGCACGAATCTCCAGTATTCCACCACAGATCTGGACGCCTTCCACCACACCGGTGCCAGGACCAAGGAAAAGAGTAAGATTT
Organism: Melanostigma gelatinosum; assembly: GCF_949748355.1. Taxonomy (NCBI): domain Eukaryota; kingdom Metazoa; phylum Chordata; class Actinopteri; order Perciformes; family Zoarcidae; genus Melanostigma; species Melanostigma gelatinosum. Next base: position 4,141,151 of record NC_136634.1, read on the forward strand.
TCACGGTCACCCCAGAGGGATGGCGCAGAAACGGTGCTATGCAAATACCGGGCTCCTGGGCGTCCAGAGCGCCAACGCCTACATGGGAGACCCGCACAATGCGCGTCATGGTGACGCTGAAAACCGTGATGGTTCCATTCGACGGTGTGTACTCCGTCGGGGTGGAGCTGACCAGAGCGGATGAGGCGGAGCCTCCTCCAAACCCACGCGCAGACGCAAAAGGTTTGACCGCTTGGGCACGGAAGTCATTTCGCAAACTGCAGCGGGGTGGAAAGCCTCGCAGTAACAGCTCTTAGAAAAAGTATAGCTGCTAGAAAAAACGGAACTTGATTGTCAACATGTCGCTGCCAAACCCACCAAACAAAGATTGCAGGGACCTATCAATAGTCTCTCAGTCCCACCTCGCACAAAGAAGGCCATATCTGCAATTGCCGAACGAAAATGTCTTTTTGGACAGACCCCAACGTGATTTTGCCTACCGAAAAGGCCTCTGTGGATCCGGCGCCTATTTCTGCAGCAATGGCGAATATAGGCGCTCGATTGACCTGTCAATACCCGGGAAGGCGGAATTGCTGACTGCTTTTCGCACAGGATGGCAACTCCAATATGACAGAGTCAATCGGACCCATCCGTGGCTGCTGCAGCCAGTCCTCCCTTGTCCTGACCAATCCCCCTGGATCCTGAATACCGTTTTCATCTCAGTTATGGGTCTGCGGTTGAAGTTGCGCTGGGGTCCTAACTATGCTGATTATTTGCAAAACGACTATGTTGATCTTTCGCTGGGTGAAAATGTGATCTGGACCACCAGCCCGGTCATGCGGCGTCTCATAGCGCTCCACGTGAAAAACAGCGCGCGCTGTGTAATTGAGAACCAAGACATGGAGTTGCGTATGGTTCATTACCGCCTGCCAGGCCTTGGCCCACCGAACCCGGACCCATGCCTGACCATGAGGGAATTGCCTCCTTCCAGATTACGGACTACGGGGTTTGGCCGGCTTAACCTTCACGAACCCTTGGCAGCATGGGCTAAAGTAACGGAGCTCCAGACGGACGACGGTCAGCCGTTATACGCATCTCTTGCCAAAGTCCGGATCCTTATCGACCCAGTGGACAGACAGATCTACGCATGGCTGCGGCAAAATAATGCTGTGACCGAGGGTTGCTTTGCACCCCCCCCCTGCTCCCCCTCCTTAATCGTCACCTACTACCAGTGGGTGTGGCGGGGGCTGGACTTAGCCATTGGCAGATACCCATCGGTGCTATATCACCAGCTCCTGAAGGGCAGGATTAGTCAGTGCGATCCTGACTCTCCCCCGCGCCTCAGCTCCGGATGCCTAGCTCCTCTTCCAGAGGTGCTACCGACCAGAGCACTGCAGAATCCGAAACCATGGATCTCCCACTACTTCATGGGAGAGTTCATGAATTTAGGCGATCCTCAACCTTTACCCCCGTCTCATTAAAACGCCCCGGCAAGCGACTGGACCAATCAAGTGAACGACCTCGGAATGGAAAACGACTATGGCTTTGCTTAATGGCTAAAGTAGTAGCAGGACTTGCAGGACTGTGCGCTGTCCTGGCTATACTGTACTACTATGGTAGTATCCCATGGGCCCTCACTCATGTGAGGGTGTCCTACACTACCTCAAAGAAGTTCGACCAGACATGCTGGACGGTCGACTCTGGAACGATCGTTCTCTCTCAACTCGCTGGACAGAAGCGCGCCTCGCCCTGGTTGGACCTTGAGGTTGGCTCTAATGCAACCCGTCAAGTCCAAGAAGGGGGTGGGACGGCTCCGAACCTGACAGCTACTATCATCGCGTGGATGACTATCTGGGATCAGAAAATCAACGATTCAAGAATCAACAACACGGGTGAAGAAACAGACTGGGCAGGCGAATTCCAGAAGGGAATAGAGAACTCGACATGGAGGATAGATGAAGTATCTACGCTAGGAGCGGAGATGAAGATTACGGTAATGATGAAGAAAGCACAAGAAGAAAAACGGGCACAGTGTAATTGGATCTACCCCGAAAACGGTGTCCCAGGCTGGTACTGTTCATGGGCATGTGTCTCATGGTCAGAGCAAGGGAACGAGGGATACTGGAAACCCGAGGTAACCTATGCAGCGAGCCACCGCAATGATACGTGTTTGATGATTTTACCGGCAGACGGAATGTTCTGGGGACACTACAATCTCACCTGTGAGGCCACACAACCGCGGCGAAAACCACGACGGTTTAAAGCTAAAGTGAGGCCACTGGGTGCCACAGGAAACACCACACTAGGAAACTCCACCGACTGCCAGCGGAACAACCTCACCAGCCGAGCCGTGAATGTCACGCAGGAGAAGGAAGAAGAAGAAGAGGAAGTACAACCTACGGCTTCAGAGACGGCTCCAGAGGAAAAAGAAGAGCAGCCGCAGCCGCCGCCGGTATTCAAGTCAAGTGACAGTCTTCGGAGAAATCGGAGCAGGAAATGGACGAAGCACTGTAAAACCAGCAAGCTCCCTCTCCTAGATAAGTGCTTCTGGAATGTGTTCTTTTATTGCGAAGGTCAGAATTACTTCGTAATAACTCCGGTAAACAAACCACAGTATCAGGCTCATAAGTTCATCTATCTACCCGAACCTAATGCCCGGCACGAGGCTTGGCTCAACAACACCCTGCCGTGGATATGGATAACCGAGCTAAAGCATTTCAAAGGAGCCTTCAAGGAGGGATACTCCAGAGCCAGCTACGGCCTTTTGGGACCACGGACAACCGACATGTATGTACAAAAGCTGCCGAAACCCGAGGATTTAATGACAGCCCCAAGAGGGGATTTCCAAAAGATTGACACTTGTGTGACCAACAAAATGTTCATCGCTCTGAATGGAACAGAGTATCTAGCCGACGGCGCCTCCCCGAGATGCACACTCTGGCAAGAGTGGTATCGGGCTTGGGGAACGTGGCTATATGACTGCACAGGCCTGAAGACGAACAAGACGATCAAAGGAACCCTGCAGGCATGGAAAGAGGCCCACACCCGGGACGACGGTTCAACCTGGTGGGGCCTACAGAAGGATGAAGTGTTAGAATGGGTGGTGCCATGTCTAACTCAAACCAACAACTACTGGGTGAAGTATCAGTACCTGGCCACAGTGTACTCGAAAGAAAGAGACATCTGGCCTGGGGTTTGGAGCCGACCAGAACCATATATAGGCCCGCGGCCCTGGAAGATGGAATGCAATCGAGGAAACACGACCTGCAACATCAGCCTGGCCGGGGGACATTGTGAGACTGTGCCAGGATGGGAAGACCATTGCCAGACCCACTATGGAACAGAATATGAAACCCACGTGCAAGAAGTAACCTGGGTGAAGGCTAGAGATGGGAAATGGAGACGGTCAGGGCCTCTGACTAGCAGCTGTACCAACTTAATCCTGGGCCATCGCATGAAAGACAGAGTGAACGTGAACGGCCAAATCATTCCCCCAGTAACCGACCCTACAGTCTTTCTAGCTGAGGGCCACGCCTTCAGGAAAAGCCTCTGCGAGGGTAAAGAGGACAAAGGATTTGAATGGGTAGGAGCTAACCGCCTCTACGGGAACGGAACATGCTACGAGCCAGAAGAACACTGGCTGAGTTGCGGGAGCGGCCGACGAGAACACGAGTGCAGTTGGATCGAACTAACGGGCGCCTCCATAGCCGGGACCGCAACCATCGTAGTGGAAGAAGTGGCAGGGAAGATTGGAGAAGGATTCTCGGTCATAAAGGGATGGATGGGGAGTTTGTTCTCCTGGCTTTGGCCTTATTTGTTGATGATAGTTGGAATTGTGATCTTGGGCCTGATAATCTGTGCCGCCATTAAGGGCGGGGTAGCAGCCACTGTTGCCTCGTGCTTTAAGGGGAAGTTGAAGGAAAAAGGAGAAGTGAAGAAGGGACTCCTCCCACGAAGGAAGGAGGAGTCCACCCACCTATAAAGGGTGAACAACTGGAGCGCCATAGCCATTGCAGACCCGGAACCTGAACCAAGAGCCTCATACTGAAATAAGAGCGAATAAACCTAAAAAGCCAAGATGACCAACATGACCAACACCACAACCCTTGCACCTCCCGGCATGAACACCACTTCTCACCCAGGCATGACCACCTTCGGAGTGAGTATGACCAACACCACAACTATTGTGACTCCAGGCATGACCACCTTCGGAATGAGTATAACTGAAGCATTACAGAACTCCTCCGACACAGCACGCAGATGCAGGCCGTTTATTCGCTTAACCGACCTGGACTTTTGGGTCCTTGAGATCATATGGTTCTTCTACTGTTGCATGGGCGAATGGTCCATGAATCAGCCGCTAAGAATACTGGCCCTGGTTGTAGGGTGTCTGAAAACAGCGATTGAAAACATCTATCGAGGATCACTGTGGCTTACCCTGACATGGTTCGCTACATACCTCCTGGGGAGAATCCACATCGACTCTACCCGCTGCGGTCTAGTAAAGGGTGGAATGGTGATCATCTGGCTGGTAATCGACGTCGCTGCAGTTTTCTACAACCCCCTGAAGATGGTCTCGGCAATCGTCGAGGCCTTTCTGGCGGTTACAGCCCTGACGTATCTCGTGGTCATGACCATGGCTATGAAAGAAAGAGGAAGAGGGCGTTGGCTCCACAAGATCGGCGCCATTGCTCTCTGGGGCATAGGTTGGGGCATAACTGTCGCCATCTACTGGTTGGGTTCTGAATCATCAATCGGGATAGCAGCCTGGCTCATGCTGTATGAGCCTTTGTTTCCAAGAAGGGTTAGGCCTACAAGCCCAGGCCTGACACCTCCTCCAATGGTGTTGGCATCTCCATGGCTGCATTCTCTGGCTCAACGGCGCTCTGCAAAGCGCTCCAATAATGAGAGGGGGCCTTAAAAAAGAATGAAAATAAGACCACCCCCTGCTTGCTAAAGCTTGGCTTGTAAAAATGCGCTGAAAAATGTAATGATTAATGAAGTCTTTGTGTTCAACAACATTCAGGAGGAGGTCTGCTGTGTCCGCTGTGGGATTCCTCCGGAGCTAATGTTGCACCTGTGGGAGGTAAACCAAGCCCTATGGTGCACCCAATGCTACTTGGGGCAATTCCCGGTAGGAGCAGCCAGCGGCCTCTTCTGCAAAGGAAGTACCCCTTATATGCCTGCGATGAATGTAGTCGACTGTATGGAATTAGAGGCTAAAGCAAAACCAGTGTGGACTTCCGCTGGGAGAACCCCACCGGAGGTCCTGCTCTATGCTGATGGTGTATACTGCCCAGTATACACAAAAATATGGGCGTATCCTGATGGCATCCGGGTGTCCAGCACCCACCTCACCGATGGCCGCTTCGTCGTCATTGGACCACGCCTGCCCGCCCTGCAGTATCCAGTACCAACTCCAGAAGAAGATGACGACACAGCAAGCATCACGGGTGTGGAACACCGAGACGTGGGTAGCCAGACGATGCTCGCAGGAGTAGTACCAAATCTAATGGGGATGTGGGGATACGACGAGGACTGCGGAGAGCTGGTGGAGGTAATCCCTGAAGGATTGATAGTTCCAGGCGAGGATGAGGACAAAGCATCAACCAGCCCCGTCCCTACTCCGGCCTCCCTCTCCCCTGACAGCATTCTGAACCAGAATGTGTTGGCCCTGGTGCTGAGCCTGGACGAGCAGATGAAGGATGCCATAGATGACGAGGAAGATGACAACGCCCTCCTGGATTTCCAGCCACCAGGTATGGAGGGCCTGGTGGTGCTCGACAGCTGGCAACACGAATCCGAGCCGGAAGACGACGTTCTCATCATCACCGCCGAGGACGACGATGAGTTCCTAGAGGATTACTTGGGGCACAATGCGGCAGCTTGAGACCTCAAGAAGGGGGTGTCAAGAAGAGTTGACCTCTCAGCGCTGCCTCGGTAACATGTCGACACATTCAAGGGAGAGAGAGTCAGGCTATGAGCACAAAGCATATATTCAAAGTTGAAGTATAATCAAACAGATAACATGAATGAATAATATAACGAAATGTTCTAATCAATTGTGTAACAAATGTTTAACTGCATAGAAGTGATTTAAACAAATGTAATGAATGTTTCTGTGTGTTCTGTGTGAGATTGGAGCTGAAATGAAATGTATTGGGCAAGAATGACATTGCTGTAATCAAGACCAGATGTTGGGTGTAGTCAAAAGAAAGTTCTGGAAACTGATGCAATAGTTGAGTCATACCGGCAATGTTCGGCTTAACGCCCTTTCCAGAGGGAGGGGGGATGAGTAATGGACCAAACAGGTGGGGGCTGATCACAGCCCATATGAGGAATATAAGGACATGCTTGCAAAGAGCAAAGCTGGGATTTCATCGCGGATGCCGTACCAAGCGCATCGGAAGAAGATACTGAAGCCTGCAGCTGATGTATTGAGGACTTCGTCTCTGTTCACGGAAAAGAGACCTCTGTTCGTGGACATTGAGATTGAAAGACGAAGGTTCTAACTCTCCCCACCGCTCGCCTCTTAACATCTGGACAAACGGAGAAGCCGCAGCTGCCTGAGAAAGACTTTGTACTGAGTTTGGAAGTCTGCTGAACGGGCTCCGTTGCGGAGCGGGAGGATCGAGGGTCAGGCCTGACCTTCGCTCCTAACAACTCCAAAAGAACCTTTTTCATCGCACCATTGGACATCCAGCTCCAACCGAGCCGTCTCGGCGACTAAAACTAATGAGTATAATCGAAGAAGATAATTAAATTGACTAATCATGTGTAGTGACATTTTATGTGAGCTGTAGCTGTAACCCCTGCAAACTAACTAAATATAACCTGCAATAAATATCTAATCTGCATTTAAAGTGAAATCCTCAAGTGCATTAATTTGCCGAAGTAGTAATGAGTTCCTCGTGACAGTAAAAAGTTAAAGCTATTGTATGTCTAACAACTGAGTTCTGAAAGGTTATCCTAGAGACCGAATCCACTTAACAACCCCTTACGGTTTTAGCAAGAATTAATCCTAGCCGTTAAAACCTAACCTGGCATTTACCAAGAGCGCGGATCCATAAGAGGGAAGCTGCCATAACCGACGCGACTGGTGTGAGCGCCCGGGGCCAGGACTGGTCTCTCGGCCGAGCGCGCTCTGACCGGAGGAAGCAGGGTAGACGTCGGGAGTAACGGCAGTTAGCGGAGCCAGGCGAGTTCCCTCGCCAGAACACCAGCTCGAGAATCTTTTAATAGAGAGCTGAGTCAGTAATTAGCCCCGTATCGGGCCAGAAGTACCCAGGATCTAACAGTTTGCTCTGGTGAAACCCAAAGAGAACATCCGGGGACTGTGTGCAGCATGAGCTGCAGGGAAATCCCTTTTGTAACTCAGTATTGTGTCTCTTGGAGACTCCACTCAGACTCACACACTTTGGTGTGTTGGTACAAACAAACATGAACACAACACAAACATAAGAGGACATGAAAAAATCACTCCACCTCCCCCTGCCAGATGCCTTTATTACCCACAATGCAACTCAACTGGCGGCAGTTTGTTCGGAGATTCGTGCGTGCTATGCTAGTGGAGGCTAATGTAGCCTCAAGTCGCTCTAACAGATATGAGGGGCGAGCTACAGATGTCTGTTTCGCTTCTTTCTAACGCCACACTCATTTTCAAACTTGTAGACTTCAGCTCCAACCGTTCCTGCAGACATCAGTCAGATGAACAAGTCGTAGCAACGTTGCACTGATGCCATAGAAGCAAGTACGCTTATGTATTGATCTGGAGTGTGTGTGTGCAGCCTGTGACTGGAGAAAAGTCAATTGGCAGCTATTTGGCTATTTATACACTGCAAAGTTGAACATGCATCTTAATCTCACGTCATAAAGAAAGCCAAAAGGCTAATCTTCTAATCCTCTAATATGTTCTTCTTCTAATAGTAGTTATTATTGTTCTCTCCGGACATCTGGGTGCTTGTTGCTGCCATGCTATATAAACAGGGTTGTAAATAGTATTGTTTGGCTTTTGACACCTCGGTGTTAATATCATCTGACTCGTTTATTTATTCTATTTTGGTGGTTTTAGGTTTTATTAGAGCCTTGAGGACTTTTATGTGTTTTTTTGTAAAAATTGAAAAACGTTGCTTCGTTCAACCAACTCTACCTTTTGGTCCAAATAAAGTAATATGAACCTGTACAATGACTTTGATGTGAAGCCGAGCCTGACAAGCTTAGTCCGATCCTAAATGTTCATCACACAGAGAATAAACTCCTTAAATAACGAGTCGTCTCTGCAGTTTTCATCCATCTGACACTTTAGTTTTCTGGTGTAATGAAAATGGATCTGTTGCTAGAATACATCAGTCATTTCTTAATCAGCTTGATGCACATTTTGGGTTTCAGTTCTTGATTTAAGTGAAGCAAAAAAAAAACAACAGAATTAATCCAAGCTGCAGTTACATGACAAAATAACTTCATATAATCTTAATATAAGTAGACGGAGAATGTCTCTGCTCGTCATTCTGGACAGCTGAATGTGAATATAAAAGAAAAGATGTTTGATTTTTGACGACAACGCAGCCTCAATTCATTTGAAACCTAAAAGCAGCAGAACCATTTGTTCATTTGTCATCCCTCCTCAGTGTCAATGCGGAAACATCTGATGATGCCAAGTGTACGCAACGGAGACATCCAATCATTACTTTGGCTCTCCGGCAAACATTGTGCATTAATTGCATTTGCTCATCTAGCGCTGCAGTTCTGGAATAAAACTAATGTGAGTGGTCGCTTTAGAGATGAGGGCATTGTCTTCTGTCAGACAGCGCAGCACTGTTTAATATCCACAGGTTATTATTGGATGACGGCAACAACAAAAACCCAGGAAGAAAACAAGTGACAACTCAAACCTCACGATTGTCAAATCGGTGACAACACACGATTTGATGATTGCGAGAGCTGGAGGAAGTTGGGAGAGGTTTACGGTCCGTCGTGACTCACCCGTTCCATTTCATTGTCGCTCCTGATCACAGTTTTCTCGGCGATGAGGTATTTCACAGCAGATGAACGTTTGACACAAAAGCCAGTCTGCTGTGTGACGCATCGGTGTGATTTCTGGCTCGTGTGGAGTTCAGCTCAACGAGCTCGACGTCACCAATGTATTTCTGTTCCTTGGTGCTCGGTTCGGGTCAGTTAAATGCTAGTTGAAGTTCCTTCATATTAGTATGTCAATGTATAACATGCAGACAACTGAGGAAAGCCAGACAACAAAAGGCTTTAACTAATTTGACTAACTAGCGTCAAAACTGAAACATCCCCATGCTTTACATTTCATGTGATGTGACTTTTGTGCGCTTGAATGTCAGATTTAAATGAAAGTTTATGGTTTAGTAAAGGTGTGCCTTACTTGTTTACATGCTGATATAAAAACATCGTCAGTAACGGATTACTGAGAGCCACTGCTCTGTGATCATGTCATCAGCTTCGACTTTGGGTTTTATCCTGATGTCAGTATTGAACAAGCATGACAGCAAATGAGGACAGGGAGGCCTGCCAATCAACACTCAGATGAAGAAGTCCAGCAAACAGGAATTTGGGTTCATCGCAAAAGGTTAGCTCAATTTGATGTTCATGCTGTTTGACTCTTGGCTGCTTTGGAAATCCAATGACATACTAAAGTCTAGATATATCTGGATGTCGTGAGGGAATATCTTCTCAGAGAATCAGTTTTTTTTGTAAAGAAAACAATGTTTTTTACACAGCCAGAAAAACTCTCTTTACCTGCAAGAAGTGAGGAACATGTACTTTTTTTCTCTCAATAAAGCTGTCCACTGGTGAAGTTAAGAGCTACGACACGACAAGTCTTCTGTGATTTGTCACCTAATGGGTGGGAGACACTTTCGGTGGCATCATTGAGGTCTAGGTGGGCGTATGATCAAGTGTTGTTCTGGAGACACCTGGCTGCTCCGGCTAATCTACTCATTAAACCCCCTTAATGGCCTCTTGTGCTTCAGGATCATCCTGTCACAATAATGGCTTTTACGACTGAAGGGTGCTTTTAACTGCATTTGACTAATTGGAGAAACTGTCCCGTTTCTGGTGGAGAAGAAGAAATTAATAAAATGGCCGAACACACCATATTAATTTCATTGCCATGCCGGCTGAACCGTGAAGACTCAATTACGTCAACGACGGTGAGATTACAAGGGAAACAAGAGGTTCATGGGTCGGGAATTTGATGGGCCGCAATGTGAGATATTTTCCTCTCATAAGAAGAGCAAGCTCTTCAAAGGATGATGTGTACTCATTATCCTCCCCTGAAACAATAAGCAACCAAGCTATTTTTACAGATAAAATACACAAACCATCTATTTGTGCAAAACATGGACTTAGGTGCATAACGAAGGGCTCCCTGAGAACATTTTACAAGAAGGGCATAATAGCGAGTATATACTTGAGCCGGACTTGACCAGGCATTTTAGCAACATTATTAAATGTGATGCGACGGCCAACAACTATTTCCATGTTCGTTGTAATTGTCTTGTCTTTGTCCTGTCTCAGTTTTGTACATTGTTTCTGTTTTGCTTGCTGCTTGCAACTTGGTTTTATCACTCTGACCAAATGTCATAATGTTCTTTATTTGTTCTGTCTAGGAAAATATCAAGCAACAGATTGTGAAAAAAATATTGCACGAATGGAAAAGAAGAAACACAAAAAGAGATGGTTATTTAAACCTTTGCTGAAAGCCACCGTCCAAATACAGTAGATCTAGCTTTGGGTAAAACAATAACACATCTTCAAATACATGTCTTGCCTATTAATGAAGATGTTCCTTCTCTGTTTCATTGTAACTTGAGCATCTTTGAGCCAGGCTGAGAGCCATAAATGTCCAACTTTGCTGCAGAGGCAGAAATAATGGCAGATTCTTGGGTCTCCGCCAGGCTTTATAACCGCATGACGTTTAAGTTTCTATAAATACCACGGGACGCGGTCCAAGTTGATCAAGTGTGATTGAATCTGAAATATCTCCAAAGACGAGAGCCAAGTTTCCTTAAGATACTTCAGCTTTTTGTCAGGGCACCAGCCTGAGTCACTCCGTGGTTTCTCAAGGTACACCAGAGTTATTCAAGCAAACATAATGGTTCCAATACACAAAACCTCAAGCAGTATATGTATCTCAAAAAGGGCAGTCGAACTATGTTTGTTGTGTCTGTGATCCGGTTTGTGCACAGGGGAATAGTCCCGTCGATGAAATATTAGTTTACCAGCCGTTTCTGTTAAGGGTTTGATAATTGTGTTTCATTATCAGCTGAACTCCACACTGGTCTCTCGTACTGGACCATTAGCTCAGCCCACTGCGCATGCTACAGCTGTGAAGCGTTCAGGTCATCTCACGGCAGATATGCAGTTAAAATGATGACGGTGGCAGATTTTACCACTTCAAAATCTTGACGTCAGAGAAAGGTAAACAAAATGAGTCTTCTCATTTCTAGTGGCCTAGCTCATCAAGCTAACGCCGGCTTTATGATTTTGTTGAAAAACAAATCTCTATAACTGTTTTCAACTGAGTCATTTTAAATATGCACTTTACAGCTACATCCGTTAATTGTTACTCCTAACATGTTTGCTCTTGGATTTAGACAAAAAAAAGACAACACTCTCCAAACACTCTCCAAAATATCTATCCAATGCACACCACTTCAGCATGTGGAGAAATCCAAAGTTTGACTGACCTGTTGTGCCGAGTTATTATAAGCTATGAATGGATAATCACCGTTTGGCTGGATTGTTGATGTATTGGCTTCAGTGTTTGTAATGACTGAAGTTGTTTATGCATCAGGACTGCAAGAGGTCTCACCTTTTATTAGGAAATGTGAGTGGATTAAATAAATGATTAATGATTCCAATCAGGCTTTATATATATAGCCAAGCTGGCCAGCATAATCACTGCACAACTCAAATCCACTTGCAGCATATTTCTGCTCGTCAGCCATCAGGTCACTTCATTCATTCTGGTGTAATCATGATAAATAGGACTCCCGGCGGGCACTTTTCGGAAACACAAACTCTCTTTAGTGTTGCTCTGTCAGTCCACAGCATCGGTAAGTGTCTGGCTATGGATTGCTGAGAGGTCTCTTTTTTTCTTGTTTGCTCCCACTTCTCGAATGAATGTGGAGTAGATACGAGCGAGCCTAGCCATTCAGGCAGTGATGTCAGATCCTGGGGGCCGACAGGCCTCCCACGCTGCAAAGTCGAAGCCTCCCGATTGATGCTTTGGGGAGGTTTCAACGATTGAATGTAATCTCCCTAATGCCTGGGCATGAGCGACGAAAAATGCGTGCTCCTTGACATTTTACATGCTTCCTCAACTGATGACCTGTCCCCAAATGTTAGCGTGACCTTCTACTCAGCCACTCGTCCTGTCGGTTTAAAACGAATAGTACAACGTGTACCACCTGCTGGAAGCCACACATGCTCCACTCCAACCTGCTACCCCATCCCAGGTGGTTAAACACAGCCCCCCCCCCCCTTCTCCCTGATGTAAAACCGCAAAGTGACTCCACCACTTGAACTTGCATTTAATCAGGTGGCGAGCCACTGATTAGATTTGTAGATGGAGAGCCATTACAGGAGGCAGCAGTTGGATAATGACTTAAGTGCTGTTTCGCCTTCCTTTCTCTTCAGGAAGTGATTTATCTGGATGGGCCTTAACTGACTGGGAGGTGCCCAATGGTGAGCAGTGCCATTCGTAGATCAGATCTCCCTGCTTTGACCCCATCAACACTCATGGCCTTCCCAATGGGGATTTCACCGTCGTCCCAACATGATTCATGCTTATTGCACATAAACTACATAACAGTATAATACTGCTTATATTTACAGCTTGAGAGATGGGACCTCGCCGTTCACCTGTTATTGTCCTTCACTTAATGTCAGTTGTCTAATTGTAGACATATGGTAGAGCTAGAGGTTGAACGGTTAATAGATCAGTCGATCTAAATGGTAAATTTAACATCTTCAGGCTATTGACAGTTGGATATTTTACACGTCGTATTTGACTTTTGGAAACAGATCGACATCTTTTCCACATATTTTTAGTTAACCATCTATTTTACCGTCGAGACACAAAATATCTTGGCCAAGACGGCAGAAATAAAAATGTCAATAAAAAGTGTCACATGCTGTTCACTCCCATTCACATGATTGACTGTTTACACCTGGATCCCCTGTCCGCTGTCACTCTTCCTCTACGATCATTCATCAGCCGCATTCATCCCCTACAAGCAACACTAGCTCCCCCTGGCGGCATGGAGGGTCTCCTACTACTCTCTCCCCAGCCTCTACCATAACTTCCACTCCACGACCCATGAACATTCCCGTGAGAATCACAGACTCGCGCTCACGCACTAGTTATGGTCGGTTTCGAGGTGCTGCACGAGTGATCCGTCCTATTGCACATACCCCCAAAGCTTCCTGTGCTGATGACGACACAGTGTCTTCCCCCATCAAAATGTGTCTGATTAATGCACGCTCTGTAACAAACAAGGCTCACATTTTAAATGACTTGTTCACAAGTCATAATTTGGCTTTTTTATTTCTGACCGAGACCTGGCAACGGAATATGGAATGCATCCATTTCAACAAACTCTGCCCTGTGGACTGTTCTTATGTTGGGACACCGCGTCTGACAGGCCGCGGTGGAGGCCTCGCCGTGGTCTGGAAGAATCAGTTTTCCTGCCACTTGGGGAGCACAGCATCCTATGCTACTTTTGAACTACAGCTGACTAAAGTGGGCCGGCTAAAGCCGTTTTACTGTTTTTTAATTTACCGACCTCCAGGTCCTGCAGGTCAGTTTTTATCAGAGTTCACAGACTTTCTGACCTCTATTATCAAGCTAGACAAAGTGCTTCTGGTTGGTGATTTTAATCTGCATATCAATGATACCACAGACTGTATTACTAATGAGTTTCTCAATATTACTGAATCTTTTAATTTCACGCAACATGTTTCTGGCGCCACTCACAGGGGTGGTCACACCTTGGACCTTGTGTTTTCTCTGGGTCTTGATATTGATAATACCCGTTGTGAGGACCTATTGATCAGTGACCATAAATGTATTTTCTTTGATCTTTCTGTCAATACTGACCCCTTGTGTCTGAAACAAACATTCCACTCTCGCATTATTACTCAGAGTACAGCTGATCATTTCTCTATGCACTTCTGCTGTGATATTAACACAAATCTCGATGATGTTGAACACTTGATACAGTCATTTAATGAGCATTGCACCACTTTGCTGGATAAAGTGGCACCTCTTAAGGAAAGGACCAGGGCAGCCTATAACACTACTCCGTGGATGACAGACGCTGTGTGCAGCCTGAGACAGAAGTGTCGCAGGACAGAGCGGCTCTGGAAAGCTACTGGGCTAGAAGTGCATCGTTTATATCTCAAAGACCTCAGAGTTTCTTTAAATACTGGAGTGAAGGAAGCTAGAACTGCTTATTTTGCCAACCTAATCTCTTCTTCAAAGAGAAATCCCAAGATTCTGTTTGACACAATTAAGAGAATTGTTTCACCGTCTGTTCATATTTGCAGCATGGGTGTTGCTTTTGGGTGATGTTTCCCTGACTCATACATTGTACGCACATTCCAATAGCCTATCCTTGTCTTGTGCTTGATATGAAGAACTTCCAACTTCCTGTCAGTGGCTTCCTTATGGCTTTGACCACTGGCATTCATGCTGGCAACGAAGGCAACTAGTACCAGACAATCAGGGGCCGAGCTAGGCGGGTCATGCCTTCGCTATGGCAGCCTTCATAATTTGGCGCACAGGATCCATGCCAAGGGGGTGTTTCTGGTGGTAGGACGTCACGCTGACTGCGTGGACACTCGCTACCCTTGCGGATGCGCCAAGTAAAAAAATCAAGCAACCCTCAATTTGGATAAGGAAAACCATGGAACAATTTGAAGAAACTCAGGAAGATCAACAGAGCATGGATCCCTCTCCCTGGACGGACAGACGAGCAATTTATTGTTTGAACAGAATACACCGACATAGTGAAATTAGAGTATTGACATTCAAGACTTCATAGTCTGCCGTGACTCATTGGAGCAGGGCATGAAACAGGGCTTGTAGTTTGGATAAAAGGTCAAAAGACATGAGCGTTTGAAATAAAGTTTTCATTTTTAAACAAGTAAGTGGTCTACTGGTACAGTGCTTCAATTTGTCCAGCACTGTGAAATAAGTTAGTCAGCACGATGGACGTGCAGGTAGAAAGTAGCTGTGTGGGTTCGTAGATGTGGCTCGAGACCCAGCAGCTGTCTGTTCAGCAGTGATTTAGTGTCTGACATGGGTGAGCCTTGTGGCTCAATAGCACTAAAAGGCTCATCCTGTCTAATGGGGTTCCTCTATGACGCAGACGAGGAGAGGCAACCCCTCCCCTTCTTCCACTCTGACATATAATCCAGAACACACACGTACGCACACACCTACTGTACTCCCATTCATTTCAGTCCACTGTGCAGAGACCATAAGCACACGCAGACACAGATACACACACACACACACACGCTGTCCTGCACACTAATGAAAAGGAAGGGAATTGAGACGATGCTGCACGACAAACAGATGTGTAATTGCTTTTGAGATACGGCTCTTGTCGGAGGCTGTCATCGATTGGTCTTTGCCGAGGACAACTCGTTTACTCAGTGTGTGGGAGGAGGCCCGGGCGGCAGTGATCATTACTGGACTGACTGTGGTATCACTTTATTAACTGAATGGGGTTTGATGTTTCACTGTAGGAGGGGAGGGAGGTTGTCATACATACAGAAGCTGCTGAGAGACAGCAAATGTGCTTCAGGTTAATCACTCTGATTAAAAACAAATACACAGTTTAGGTTACAGAAGAAGACAATGGCACAGTGCCTCGTAGTTTAGCCGATACTTTAGCAGATCTGACACATGTGGTTGAGTTTATTAGTTGTGGTGAATCAAGATGACATAAGCTGATTGTGTGTCTACACTGAGCTGAAGCACACAGTGGGTGTGGAGCTGGAGTTGGTGCTATCCAAACAGCGTTATGAATGAAGAGGCCGGGAGTGCGTCACTATGTAGTGTACGTCCCTCCCCAGCAGATGGCCCCGCCTGCAAGTGCTGAGGGTGGTGCCGGTGCTAGTGTGGGGTGGGGGGGGGGGGGGGGGGGGGTATCGATTTGGCATTTGAGATATAGCGTGCAATGTAACATTTTTGGAAGGTTCTTAAAATATGTATTGCCGGTGATGCTCCTCCATGGACACCAGCTTGCTTTACATCCTATTTAATTAATGACATCAATGCAAATTGGGGATAACAAATGGTCCAAACGACAGAAGGATTTTGTGAATGGAGCACTTACTGACTGAGGAATGACGTCAGCGCAAAGCCATATCCCTTATTAGTGAGCCAGGACTGAGAGGAGGCGTCCCATTGGCTCGCCATGGCATCAGAGCGACGCGATTGGCTGCCGACGGATAATTAAACACCTACACAGTCAATGCACAAATCCAAGTGGTGGGATATATAGGCTGCTGCGTTGGCGCTGCATGCAACAGAATCAAGAGTTGTTCTGCAAGTTGAGAGAAAGTCAACTTATTGTGATTTGCATTGAGATACATAGTGATATATCTATTTATTTTTTTTGCTGGGTGATTATCACTGAAGGTAAGTGTCGACTTTTAATGTTGGGCGATGTGTTGGGACTACGAATGTACCTGATGAGCTGTTTGCGTGTGTGCGGATGAGAGGGGGGAGATGGACACAGAGCCACTGCGTTGGACTGTGGTGACGTGATAGTGTTGGTAATGGGATTGGAGTGTGGCCACAGGGGTCACCGGCAGCACCGCCATACATTTTTCTAAAAGGGGTCCAGTCCGCTACTTGAAGGCCAGGGACCGAAAAACAGGAGGAAGATGGGAGGGAAGACAGAAAGAAAGGGGCTAAAGTGACAAGACAGCAAGTGAATGAGGAATAGGAAAGAAGAGATGGACAGGAGGAACGAGGTTTCAGTGTGTGTGTGTGTGTGTGTGTGTGTGTTTGAGAGAGAGAGAGAGTGCTGGCAGCTCATTACACTAATGCACTGATCCCATAGGGAGTTGGCAAGCTTGGAGTCCCCCCTCCCTCTCTTCCTATTTTACCCCTCCTCTTCCAGCGCAAGCAAGTGCTACATGCCCTGCGTAGACCAGGACCCCCCTTAGTTAACCCCCACCCGCCACAACACACTAACACACACACACATACACACACTAACACACACCAGCACACACACTCCAGGACCTGCAGTGCACAGCATGAGAGAACTACCTGTCCTGTACTCTGGGCTGGATGTTTTGGAGGAACAGTGCGTTTTGCAGAAGAAGAGTAGGCTGGGGGGTGGGGGATTTCAGATTTTGAAAGGGTGTTGTTTGGAAGTAAAAGCGAGGATGTGCAGCAGGAGACCATGGCTAACACAGTGGCAAGCTGAGATGTGGGCAGAGCTGAGCTCACCTCTCTGGGAAGTGACAGGAAGCCCTTTTTCTTGTTGCAACTTCTTCCCAACAGCACGAGAGGATCAGCGGGTGTGTTTTCTAGACGTATGTTGCTTTGTAGATGTTTAGGTGACCTGCGAACTTATTTCTAGCGGTGTGAGTGTGAATGGCAGCAGTGTTGTGCACAAGGAGCTGATGGAGGTTGTCTTTCTTGCGGTGTAGGGGACCATGGTGATGTTGAAGATCTCTGCTTTCCTCGTTGCCTACGCCCTGGTCATTTGCCAGATGTACTGCTCACAAGCCGCCCCTGCCAGGTGAGACAATTTTTACTCAACATTTTTCAAACTCCCAGCTGACATGCATTTTGGCAGCACCTTCAAATATGTAAGGAAAAGTAGAAAGATTCCAAATCTTTTGAATCACAAGTAACCAGTGGGAAGGAGAGGAGGGTCGAAATCTTAAAAATAATGTCGAATATAGTTTATAGTTTGTCTTTAGTATATTTTAAGACACAAAATTTTCAGAAGTGATGGAAAATATGAAGAACTGGGATAGATTGATGCAAAGAGGTGCAAACACATTCAAAGATCAAGTGTACAGCAGAGTAATATTGTGCATGCACACTGACTTTAAATATGCTTATTCTGGTTCCTTTTCATCAGTTATGATGGTACATTTTGGCACTTTGCATGAGCAGGATTAAATATAGTCTCCAGTTGAGAGTTATTAGGTGTAAAATAAGTAAGAAATGTCTTTAACCACATACTTCTATAAGAAAAAAAGAATGTAAATCACATACATTTAATTTCCTAATCCATTTATGAAGTTTGCTTTTTTTGAAATTGCAATTGGATGCAATCGCAATAGGTTTAATAAAAAGGGAATAATGGAATTAAAAAAGAACCAAAAAAGTGAAACAAGACAGGGAAAAAGGTGTGATCCAGGTTTGAGATAAATCTATATAAATCTATATATATATACACGAAATTCCACTCAAGCCACTCCCCACATTGTTCCCATGAAGCCATCGATGTAGTAATAAATCTAAAGCCGGTTGCACATCAGCCCCTCTCTCAGATGGGGCACTTTCCGCAGATTTTTTCCCCGCGTTGGCCGGGGACCCTCCAACTCAGACGTCATCCCTCTCAGAGTTGGTGATGTCCCAGCCAACCCCCTGACCCTTCCATCCAGCCACTCCACCACCACCCTGCCCCGCCCTAACACCCCACCCCCCAATCGCTCCTTTTAACTGCAGGTGATCATTCCAGCGATGGATTTAATGCCTGATCTCAATGCCTTTCCACCCCCTCCCAACCCCGCTCATCCCCTTTTTCGCCACAGACCGGTTTTAGAGTCCATATCGGACCGAGTCACGCTCACGGACTACGAGGCGCGAAGGTTACTCAACGCCATCGTCAAGGAGTTTGTGCAGATGACGGCGGAGGAGCTGGAGCAGCAGGCGACTGAGGGAAACAGGTACGCAGACGACAAACACGTGACTCATCTGTAATTTAATCCTTTGAAAAAACGATTTGACAGGATGGAGAGTTAAACAGTGGAATGTAAAGGTAAAATGGACAGCTCTGGACTTTGTGTGTCATATATTCTGGTTTCCACCACTGAAGATGCGTCTTTTTACCGCCCCACTTGAGTTCAATCAGGCGTAGAGGTATGTACTTCATAGTTGACCAAAAGAGAAAAAAAAATGATTTCTTGGAAAAACACATAAAAAGAAAATCCCTGTTCTCTGTCATGACGCTGCTCCCGCATGGATGAGTTTGAGTTGACTTTGTTTGATCGGACGACTCTGTCCATCCTGCCCGCCGGGCATGTGAACAGTGTATGCCTAACGGAACGGATAAGTGTGCATGAAGTCAATTAAGTGGAGTTGCATGACAGTGGGAAGCGACTGGTTTCTGTTTGTTCTGTGGGTGTAAAAGATGTGACAAGAGGGGATTGACTCGGGGTGGGGGTGGGGATGGAGGTTTGGTGCATGAGGGGATGGAAGACAGGTTCCGTGAATGGTGTGGAAGGGGGGGCATGATGCTATAGGGAGGTGGATGTCTTTTATTTGTACTTTTTTATGGCATGAGAAAGAAATGCACGTGTGCACTATTGGAAGGGAAAAGAAAGAGGTGAAGAAAGTATTGCCCGCATGTTCTTGTTGCCATGCCTATGAGCCTGTTTCTCTCTGCATGTGTTCTTGTGTGTCCCCCCCCCCCCTCCCTCGACAGCATGGACAGGCCCCTAACCAAGCGATGCGCCAACCTCAGCACCTGTGTGCTGGGCAAACTGTCTCAGGAGCTGCACAAGTTGCAGACGTTCCCCCGCACGAACGTGGGAGCCGGAACGCCCGGCAAGAAGCGCAGTGCGCCTGAGAGCGACAGCTATGCAAGCTACGGCGAGACGTTTGACAGCATCTAAGCCCTTCCTCTTCTACCTTTACTGCATCTCTTCCTCCTCCTCTTCATCTCCTCGTCCCCAGTTTCTTCCTTATTGTTTTTTCGGATTGGCAAGTGCATGTTGATTTTACCTGCTTGATTGACATGAGAAGAATATGACCTTTAACGGCAACCACACTTTTTAGTTCTTATCTCCTCCCTGCATTTTTTTTTTTTTTTTTTGGCAGAGAATGACTTGTCCCAAATCATTTTCAGACAATCAGACTTGGTTTATGTAATTCAGGAGCCAGTTCAGACATCCATCTCTGTGTACTGTGCGTGGAGTCACTTGATGGCATTTCAAAGCGCCTGAAACTTAACAGTTGGGAGAGATAACTTAATCGAAACCATTAATAAATGATCCACTCATGCGACACCATGTTTCTTGTTCAATAAACGTATTTTTCTACCACGAAGCCTTAGCTCATTTTCATTCTTAGGGCTGGTCAGTGGGTACTTCATGAACATGTTTGCAAATATGGACGCAAATAGGATTTTATAGCATCCTTTTATCTCTGAAGCTCTCGTCGAGTCCGAAGGTAAGAAAAATGTCGAAGTTAAGAAAATATGCGATTAAAACTTTCATATTTTTAACCTGTACGTCCTGTTTTTTTTCTCTGTGCTGTGAAGTTAACGTTGATTAAAAAAAATGAACTGTATGCAGAACTACTGTGTGTGTATCTGTGTGTCAGTATCCTATGGATGGATGTCACACCAGATCTTGGCGTTAACCCCTCGTTTGCTCTCCTGAAGCAGCGTTACAGCACAGAAGCGAGCCTGCAACACGGCAACCTGCGTGACTCACCGCCTGGCGGACTTCCTGAGCCGGTCGGGGGGAATGGGCAACAGAAACTTCGTCCCCACCAACGTCGGCGCCCAGGCCTTCGGCAGGCGGAGGAGAAGCATCCAGATGTGAGCACTGCAAAACCTTCAAGGACATGGTGAATAAAGTTTCTACTTCTTCTGATCGCTACATTTTCTTCTTTAATATTCTTTTGTTGCATGAAGAGCATAATCTGCTAATTCAAAAAGTGACAACAAGTTGCAACAAAAGTATTTTAATAACAAAAATGAAAGCAGAATTATTCAAATTTAGGCAATAACACATAAATTGACTTGATGTATTCAATCACAAATGGATTTAAATAATTTTGGACTCATCATGGAATGATTTGTAAATGTACTATTGATGAACAGCAGTCAGTTTTGTCCTTTGAAAAGCTTTAAATTTACATTTAATTTCTCTCTTTCTTTCTTTCTTCCAGAGGTTGAAACCCGACAAGAAAACACCAGAAAAAACCTGAGAACAAAAATCAACAAAAACAAAATCAAGCAGAAAATAAACACTGCACTGGCCCTTTATCCACTCCCTCACCTTCTTATGGGGAAAAAAAGGACTTCTCGTCCACATTTCCATCCTGTTAGTGAAACCTTTTGCTTTTGGCAAATAAGAGGAACAAAGAGAAAAAAAAGCACTTTAGTTTATGTACATGAACAAATGAACTCCTGAAGAAAAAAACAAACGCCCTAATGGTTCCTCTTTTTTATACATGAGTATCATTGTAAAATAAAATGAAAGCTGCAGTTGTTATCACCTTATTTCTTCTCCACCTTCCACATCGTTAGAGCACATTTCCTCTACGCGACGCCCTCCCCATGTGAGATCCATACTCCTCCATACTTCCCCTCCCCAGGGTATCCTGTTTTTTTCTTTTCTGTGTGCCAGAGGGACGCCATTAAAGATCAGCCTACCCAACCCCCCCCCCCCCCCCCTCCACAACGGCTGTTGTCTTGTGCCTTGATGTAGAACAATTTACATGAACATGATTGTACAGTTCTGTTTCGAGACGATAATGAAGAGCCGAGCGAGGATGGAAGAGAACGAAGACAGATTAATATTGTAAACAATATTGTGAAAATCAAATTTCAGCAAGATTAAAATGTATTTTAGATACACTCGGGTTTGGGGTACTTGTGTTGTTCTTCAAAGGTTTTCAAGCATTTAGGAGCAGAGAGAGGTTGAAGGATCATCAGCTTATATTTGTACATCAATTGCTGGAATATTGATTAACAATGACCATAAATTATAAATGATATGGCATTTATGAACCTCAAGTAAATATCAATTTATTTGTCAGAAATATGACAATATTTCCCAGTAACAAACACACTTTGTAGCACACACCTGTAATTTGGCAAAACATTCTAAAAAACAAATCCACACTCATATTCTGCACAGTTTGGGTCACTTTGTATGCAGCGGCAGTCTGCAGGTGTAAACACATCAGTTTTATTGGGAGTATTTTCTGACTGACACCACAGTGGCATGGATATATTGAGAAACACGATGATACAATACAATAAACTGCACGGGTCATTGCTTAATAAAAGGCAGCCAAACCTGCAGTCAGACTTGTTCTTCTTTAGCTCTGGTGGAGGTAAATGCAACACCACAATATATAATCAGAATCAGTGCAGACGGACACTTAAGATAAGACATCATCCGAAGCAAAACATATTCTGCGAGAGATTGTCCTTCCGGCATCAGTGCGGAGAAATCAAGATTCACAAGCTGCACTTCGACCAGCTGACAGATTTATGAACTGAACATTTTGGGGTTCTCTTGATTTTACAGCAGCACTCCGACAGAGGGCAACATAATTAACTCAAGTGAAGTTTCAGCGGAGCTCTGCAGAGTCTCACAGGTTGGACTAAAGTTACAAAACACATAAAGAAACAAGTTTCCACCGGTGATGAATGAGAACTCTTGGTCAGCATCAACAGGTGCTCTGAGGCAGGCAGAGATTTACATTTTGTTTATTTGCACACATGATAATCTAAAAGGAGGAAGAACATCTAAAAAAGTGAAAGTGACAAAGACATGTGATTCCATAAGGTTTCCATGTTTAAATGACATCATTCTTTAGGGCTGTGGCCAGCGATGAGGTGTGAGACAATGACCTGTTCAACTCTCATCATGTCGGTGTATCTCAAACAGAAGTGGTCAACCAGTGTGTCATAACAAGGCCATGTGGTTTTGATGGCTGAGTTGATGAATGAGAAGTCCCACACTTACAAAAACAAATCTTCAGCTCCGTTGGCTTCCAGTTGAGGATAGAGCGCCCCAGATCTGACTGAATTAAAAATGGCAGAGGCCCTATAGTTACCTTGAGACTTACTTTAAGAACTCCATAATGACAATACCAGAGCTAGCTGAACCTTTAGAGATTCAAAACCATGAAGGATAAGGTTTCTGTTTTGTGGAATAAACTGCCTCCTGTAATTAAGGAGGTGCAGAACCCACAAGCCTTTAAGAAGACGAGGCTGATAGATAAGGACATTTAAATACACTGAAATCAGGTTTTTTTTGTAAAAGGACACAATAAGCATATCATATATTATTTATTGTTCTTTCAGTGTTTTTCTGTAAGTGGATTGTTTTGTTTGGATGAGGTCACATGTTTCCCACTCCATTGAGCTGTGGAGAGGATGAACTGATGAAACAACGGGAACCAGGATGGAAATTAGTCCTGGACTTAGTCGTGTTATCACTGACAATGTATTTTTCGTATTTTAAATTTTGACAAATAAACTAAACCAAAAACTTTTATGATGCTGCTGAAACACATAATACCTTCTCGGAACAAAAAACGTAACAGTTTTCAGCTCGAACTGCAGAAATCCATGTATGGAAAATGTCATTTTTCTCTCTTTTCTTTTAAAAGTAGCACTGAGGTCCCTTCAAGGGACTGATTCACTTTTAATATCATCTGCTCAAACCAGCCATCCCACTGGTTGAACTGGGCAGCTCTTCAGTGGATTACTTACCGAGTGAAATGTATTTCTTCAGGAAACTTTGAGTGAAGGTTACAAGAAAACCCCCAAAAAACAATGAAAAATAAGATCATTAGTGAAAAATAACATGAACATGAATCTTGGGGTATTTAGAAAATGAATTTCACATAAATCATGTTAATTGCACAAACAATGTTGATATTATTTTTGACTAATGACCTTTCTTTTCTTTTTCTTTTGTTTGTGGTCTTCGTGTAACCTATACTCAAAGGTTACTGTAGTTCAGATGCATTTTTATAATATTTACAATAGAAAGGCATAATTACAGTTTTAGGTCGTCGCCAACAATAACATTACCCGTCTGTATTTAAGGTGCAGTGCTTCCAGCAAGGGTAAATAAAGGTAGTTGTTTTTGGATGACAAACACGGGATGTGAGTTTGGAAATTGAGGGCATAATGAGCTCATTCAATCAGGGTGAAATTGAAAAACAGGATGCAGTCGATCCTATTTGGGTTGCACGGATGAATGCCGAGTGGGCACCGGAGCAAATGAATGGCATTTTGTCACAGTGTGCTCAAAGAACCAAGGTTTTTGTAAAACATCTCACTTTGTTCAGATGAATTGCACCATCAACACCATCATCAAATGATTGGCTATAAAGCCAAGTGTTCAACTGGATGACTTATTGATTCACAGATGAGAAGAAATGTATGAAAAAGATGTGAGCGGGAGCTTTAAAACCTTCATCTGCCAGTTGTTTTACAGTCTTTCCACTCATCTCTCTCTGTCTTACTGTCTGTCCGTCTGTCTGGAGTCTTGCTAGAATCCACATGGAAACTTTTCCTGCATGACTGAGGAGGGAAAAAATAAAACCCCCTCCCTCACTTCTGATAATTGAGGGGAACGGGAGGTTGAGGACTGATTTGTGGGTCGGTTTGGTTTTAAGCCTCTTTCTCAGCAATAATCTAACAATCCCACTATGCCAATGAGAATAGCAGTCCTAATGGCACACAGCTGCTTTGAATGGGGCCCTTCCAGTTGAAAATGAGATGGTTCGTATAAGAGAAACCAAGAAACAAGCATCTCCACATAGAAGACGTGTCGCTCGTCCAGTTCCCAGAAACCTACACCACAACCTGAGGCTTTGGTAAGTGCTTCTTTTTTATGTTTTAAAGGATGACTTTCACATTTTGGGAAATAGAGAGCTTGAGTCATGATGTCATATCCAGACTGGCCAGCACCCCACGAGCTTCTTTAAATCAATGCAATCTCTCAGTGAGTGTTTCTTTAAAGGTACTATGTACAGGATGGAGTATTCACTGTTTGCAATGTAAATAAATAAAGTCACTCTCCCTCTGTGTGTGTTATAACCTGAGTCCTTTCTACAGCCTCTCCACTCGCTTACTCTCCAACCTTGACATTTAACCCGCGATTGTCTCGGGCTTATGGGAAATGGTGTTCATTAATGGCAGCTGAATAGAGGAATGTAGAACAAACAGTGATATTTCTATGTTAAAATGACGGTCCTTATCTAAATATATTGAGTAAAGCACCGATGGATTAGTAAGATATACTAATTGTTTCAGAGCTGGAGGACATGGTGGCCAATTTTGTTTAACTTTTGTCAAAGCCAGGCTTGTCGTTTCTCCCTGCTTCCAGTTTTTATGCTAAGCTAAGCTAACGACCTTCTGGCTCTAGCTTCCTATTTAGCGTACAAACTTAACAGTGGCATCAATCTTCTCACCTAAGCCTTGGCAGCAAAGTGAACATGTTTATTTTACCAAAATGTAGAACTAGTTTCGTGAAGACTGGGGTCTCGTTGAGAATTTCCTTTACACAGAGCAATGTGCCTCTAAATGTGCTTCAATGCACTACCCTGCTGCATTTGCAAGGAAATGAGGTCAAATTAGGGAGGAAATTAGCTGTTTACATTCAGTTTTAAGCTAAAGCTAATATGTATTGACTCTACATAGTGTAACATGCCCTCATGTGCACTTGGGAGAGTGTGCGGAGCCGCCCCCTTCACATAATCACGTGATAATTATTCACTCAAGAATACAAAGCGATATTAACTGCAGCAACACAGACCAGCTGAGTCTCGTTCATAATGGGAACCAGCCGACGGCCGTTTATATTTCCATTTTCCTTTCTCATTTTTAAAGCTCCCAATTTTTCCATAAGGTAGTAATTTCCAAGGCCGACGTGAAACCAGACACCCCGGAGCTCTCGTGGTAAAGGTCCAGAAACAACATCAGGCCGGCCCGACATCCTCTCACCTTCCCCAATTCCCCTTTCCGTCTTGTGCGACTGTTGCTGGGAAGGTAAACACCTTTTCATCGTGTCAGAAATGGGATTTCACTCTGCTGCCATTGCAGTTCCTTCAGCTCCCCCTCATTTCTGTCCCTCCCGCTCTTCGTTCTTCATCTCCCCTCCCTCCCTTTGCTGCCACATCTGGAACCCAGCTCCTCATTTATTTATGTGGTCTGGGTTGCTTTTTTTCAGTCTTATTTAAAAGTCCTTTACCTTGTCTTGTTGGCAGTTTCTCTCCATCTGATGAGGTCTGCAATTACATCTCGCCATAACTGGTCACTCTGCAATTACATGCCCCACCACAGAATCTTTCTCCCCCTCCTCTGAGCAGCACCGCCGCTTAAATGGCAGACCGAAATAGAATAGTTTCATGTCTGTTTGGAAGGCGTCCCAGCTGAAACTGTGCTCCGCTGCTTGACTGACAGTGGGATGTGGGCTTTTTCTCCCCAAGAAAACCCTTTAAGGCCAGTCACGTTCAGACTCTGAGCAGTCCCACTCCAGCGGGCTTTGGTGGTGGTTGGCCCAGCTGGGCTCCAAAGACGAGAAACAGAGCGAGAGAAAGTTAGAGCGAGTGAAAGAGAGGACAGAGACAGACGGGTTTGCAGTGAAGAAGACAAGAACCTCGAGCTGCTACTATGAGCCCTCCTGGGAACACTTAGCCTTTCAGTCGCTGACCGGGTAAGTTTAACAACCGCTTCAGTCCAATCTCAACTTCTGGGAATGTTGGAATGATGCTGAACTTTGAGCCTTTTCATGAACTTTTAGAACACTTAGACAATACGGTTTGTCAGATAACTTGTGCAGCATGTAGAAACGTCTTCAGCAGCAATGCAGTTGTCCAGTTGGTTGACAGAGTACTTTCCTATTGGCGATGCAGTGGTTATTGTGCAAGGTGCCTGCATCGCTTTCAAACTCGCTGCATTTAAATGGGTGGCAATTAACAGATGTCAAAGCCTTTTTTCCCTCATAAAAGTGTTTTTGAACAACTTCCAAGTCTGCTTTAATGCATCACGGAAACCTTGAAGGTTTTCTTAAGATGTCAGTAGCATTTTAACTTAAAAGCTTCTGATTTAAAAGGGCAGCGGTATTGATCATCTGTACACCCAGATTCTTTAAGGGAAGTATGAACCACTCTGGTCACTGATCTTGGTTAAATTTAAGAAGTTTTTGAAATTTTACAATGTAATCCTTGCCAAAAAAAAGTCCATCTATAAGTGCCAATAAGCAATTCAAGTACGCCCTACACTAATGACAGTATTGCAATTAGAAAGGTAATGCACTAAAATAACTGTCAAAAGTTATCAGGTTTGAGGTCCATTTGGGTTTAAGAGTTTTAGCTAATTACAGGGTAAAAAAATAATAAAGTGTTAATTGTGGAGGGTATGTAATCCAACAACAGCTCAAGGGAAACTGAATTTGCTGAGCATGGTTTCACACGGGACACGACAGCGGTCTCCTGGGTGAAAGTCCTGTGTCTGTTTGAGCTTTCCATGACACCCACCTTAATTGGACTTTCTCGCTTGTTATACTCGTTATTATACCGCGTAACTTTCAATAATGGTTGCTCAAACATTTACTCTGCGTGTCAGGTTATATGTTACTTGCTCTGACTGAATGCGAAAACGTCCACATTTATCCGTGGTTTGCCAACATTGTTTTTTATGTCACCTTAATATTTACATTTTTTTATCTGAGAAACCTTATGTGGGAACGTGCACTTGCCAATTGATGCTATCATGATGAATATGAACGGTCCCTTTAGGATACTGCACAGTGTTCTACATCGGAAAAATATTTTGTTTTTGTTCTGAGTCATGCTGGAGCTGAACACCATAGTGTGGCTATAACTGTTTGGAGTTGGCCGATCAGGAGTGTGTGGGAGCGCTGGAAGCTGAGACTGTGGGAAACAACAAAGATTACAGTGAGGCTGACGGTGATGATGAGGACACAGCTACCACATGTCTTTACTACAGGCGTCTGTGTGTGTGTGTGTGTGTGTGTGTGTGTGTGTGATGTGGTGGTGGAGAAATGAGTGAGTTTGAGACAGACAATTAGAGATTACAGCGTAGGTG
Source organism: Melanostigma gelatinosum (assembly GCF_949748355.1). Taxonomy (NCBI): domain Eukaryota; kingdom Metazoa; phylum Chordata; class Actinopteri; order Perciformes; family Zoarcidae; genus Melanostigma; species Melanostigma gelatinosum. The sequence continues at coordinate 4,169,233 of NC_136634.1, forward strand.
TGTCATTATGTTTTTCCATATGTACTCTCTCTCTCTCTATATTTCTCGTATTTTCTTTGCTTCTTTTGCTCAATCTCAAAGTCCATCAACTGCCCTTCAGGCAGTGAACCCTCACTGACTTTAACTGACATCACCTGTGTGCTCACTTTAAATGCTTGAGTGGAAAAACATGCAATAGCTCTGAATGGTAACATGAACTGAACAGCAAATATGTTACCAGGACCAGAAGTCTTTCTATTTTCTGGAGCCAGTAAGTCATGTTGTCACTATGTAATTACATGGCAAACACACAAAGCATTTGATTGGTGAGTTTTACATCTGAACTTCTTCTTGTTCCTGTTTTGTTCACTGTTATTAGACAGACCGACTTTCAGCAACTATTGAACGCTATGAAATTCTGCACAGACATTCATGATCTCCAGAGCATGAATCCCACAGACTTTGTGATCCTCCGTCTTTTCCCCCAGTGCCACCGTAAGTTTGGCATTTTTGTTTTCCAATTAAAAGTGTTGGAATCTAATTTGGTTCAGACATTCAACTTCCCTCTTCAAAGATAATAGTGGCATTACCATCGGCCTCAGTTGGACTTGGTGTTTACTGCATATTGATATTGGTAGTAGCATGTTGGCATTGTCATTGCGAGCATGCTAGCATGCGGACGTTAGCGTGTACTTCCACTGTGCCTAAGAACAGCCTCAGAGAGCCACTGAACCACGCTCGTCATTCTAGTGTCATTTCTCCTGAGGGGGCTTGCAGGCATATTATAAAGCTAGTTGTGGATTTTATTCTCAATCAAAGTCTGCAGCATTGCCCTGCACCTGCTCATTATCGACTGGAACATTCCTAAGAACTCATAGAGGTCTCAATGAGGCATTATTTATTTTGAGGAAGACTGAATGTTGTGAATGATCCTCTGAGTACTTCTGGGACGTTGAGGCTGAAAAAAACACAAAAAATACATCAAGAAGTAGCTGAAACATCTTCAGTGTCTTGCTCTGTTCTTAATATTTGTCTGGGACACAGTAAAGAGCATTTGGTAACTGATTACGTCACACACGTTTTACAATGCAACTAGAGCTATTTTGGTACAAAAATAACCTTTGTGAGGCAACGTGATTGCTGCTTTTAGAAAATGACAGCTTAGCATCAGCTGTACAGAAAAAAAGATGCTTCGGACTGGTTTCAATGGCTCTTTTAGAATCAGCATGTGAGAAGCTACGACAAAAGCTTCCCGTCAACATCTGTTCATCACTTCTATCTAATAATACAGGACTGGTTGGGGATAAAGCCTGAGGCCCGGTTGCCTGGTGAACAGCTGAGGAGGGCGTAGCGTGGTCAATGTGAACCACACACGCAGGTGTGGCCGCCGCTATGCCGTCACACTGTTTCAATTAGGTTTTCTCTCCACGGGCGGAGAATCTCAGGGTTTACACAGTAAAATTCACATCTCTCCTCAGTCCTACCCGCACAGTCATTGTCTGAGACATTAAGAGAGCGCCTCACTCAGGGTGTGACTGAACTTTGTGACCGCAGCTAAAGTTGGAAACACAAAGCTGTACTTGGCTCCACACAAGTGTGGTTTCGGAGGAGCCAGTGCCAACGCATTGTGTGTCCAAACTAGCATGCTCATGCTAAACTGGCTTCATGCTCAAGAAGACTTCTTTTACTCATCAAAGACAAAAGTCACACCCATCCTGTGTCGTTGCTCTTGTAATAACAGTTAACAAGTTGATTCACGTTGAAGGCGTAGATCCCACACTTAGAGCTGGAACCTGCCAAGCGTCTGCCATTCTCCATTCGTAGCTTTTCTTCTGGGTGAGGTAGTTTCTTTATTTGTGCAGTGCTGTTTTTCCATATGTCCTATTTGTGTCTGTGTGGCCTTGTTGGATTCAGGTCCGGGTCATTTTGTCTCTGGTCTGGTGTTCCCCACATGCTATTCCTCACACAGCCACTAATTGCATTTTCTTCAGTGAAAACGATTGCGTTACACTTCTTTTCTTTTAACAATTCTGCCTGTATTTCAAATATATCTGTACTATTGTTCAAGCGATAACATGCCAAATACCACCATACAGGGATATTCAGACAGTGTGTTTCCACTTTTGTGTCATAGAGGACAGGGAGGCTGTGGTTCAGGAGCTAGAGTGGGATGGTGGCCTCATTTCCATTCTTCTATCCACGTGTTGAAGTGTCCTTGAGCATGACACTGAAGCCCAATTTTCCTCGCATTGGCATCTGTGCTTCTTTGATATAAACTTTCCAGTGCAATGATTTTTTAAATGTATGAATTTGAGGTAATGTTGATGCATTAGAAGACGCCCCATTTGATTAAAAGCTAACATATGGCAGTGGGGACTCATTACAGCCAGTGTGTGAGATCCTGTCTCTCTCAAGTCATCTCCAAACTACCTTTTGTTACAACGGGATCCCAGACTCCCCAGACAGACTTGTAGCATGATTTATATGAAGTGAATAACATTTTCAGCCATTGACTAACTTTTGGTTCTATTTTAAGATGCGGTTGTGGTACCAAAACACAAAGCTCAACTTAACACTTCAGCGCTTCAGTCCCCCTCAAAATTAATTGTAATAACTTTGGAGATCCTCTGACATCAGATTTAATTTGTCCAATATTTTGGTTTGTGACCAAATATCAGCCATTGTAAGGGGACTCCGACTTTGAAGCTTCAAGTTTAGCGTTTTGACCTTTGCCATCTTTTTTTACATCCAGACGTGACACAGATTGGAGCTACGTGCAACCGGACAATGAATAGCATATATAGTGTACCAAAAAGGTTACAATAACTTTTCACAAACTGAAAACACATTGTGAAAAGGTTAAAGTTCCAAGACGAAAACACAGACAACTCTCAGACCGGACAAGACCTGTGTTAGCGACCTGTCAATCACAAGATAGCCACCCCTTAAAGCGTCCCCTGCTTTATGGTCTGTTTGACTCTAAATGGACCATCATTTACTCAATGAACATCATGCTGTATTGAAGAAGACTTGAAACTAGAGATTGAGACCATAAACTCATGTTTACAATGTTTACTGAGGGAATAAATCAAGAGAGAAGTAGAGTCACTTTCTCATAGACTTCTATAAAACCTTCTTCTTGCAAATAGAGGAGCTGCTCCCGATAGACATGAGAGAGATTGCAAGTTTAAGGAGCTTCCACATTGACCTCTCTCTTCAGACCCGGGGGTTGTCGCCTGGCTGGTACTTTTGAATTACTGACCTTTGACCTCGGTGGAGCACAGAAAACATCTTCCTCCGCATGGAGCCAACTGCCTGTCTCTGACATTAATCAAAGAAGCAGTTTTTATGGCTTCAAAACAACTGTGGTCAAAGGAAGTTGTCGAAAAAAACAACTAGTTGTTTCAGCAAAACCTCCTGCTGTTGATTTAAACATTCATTCATCCAAGTTATGAAATGTAATAATAATAACACTTACAGTAGGATGAGAATGAGAAAGCACTACTTCAATGTTTGTTACATCACAAAGCATGGACGTCGCACATGTGTCACGTGTACGTGTTTGACGCTGCTTTATTGTGGGCGACGGCGCCCGTCGACGCATCACTGCGATAGCGTTCATGACTCAGTGGAGGCTCTCTCTTCAAAGTGGGGACTCAATTAGGAGAGTGCACGTATACATTTTTGCGTAGGTGGGCCCAATATGGCAGCTACTCTGGGGCCCAAGGCTGGGAGATAAATCAATGTCAGACTGGTTGAATTAGAGCGTCAGTGTGGAGCGGCGCTTGCGTTGACCTCTTTTTCTTTGCTCTCGTCTTTTCTTCCCATCTCCATCTGCTAATTGGAGGGAGGTCAAGGCTTTCTGAGCGTCAGTCTGTTTATCTGTCTTTCCTGTGATTGACATCTACTGTATTTGCTCCGTGGCCCTTGTTACGGTTCATTGGGGAGATCACGAGAGGAAATGGAGGCTTCGGTGCTTCTGCGCTTTTGTTTGCTGTGTGATTCACAGACGATAGAAAGGTCCCCGCTCCCTCCTCCGCTTGAAGAAGTCCTGAGAGCACCTTCGGGAGTCTTGAGGAGTTACGACTCCTTCTCTCTAGTGGTGTCATTTTCTGTTTGGGTAACCATCAACCACCCTCACTACGACTGTCTGTCTTATGGCTCTTACTGCTTCATACAGCAGCGATGGCAACTCAGAAGAGATGTTTGAAAATGTGAAATCAAACTTCAATTAATTTGAGCAGAATTTTTTAAAATGTCATTATGATCTCTAAACTCTAAATCTCAGCTGTATGGGATCAAACTCATGGAACTTTTTCTGCGTTGGATTAAATTACGTTTTTCTGTCCATTGTTTGATTCAACTCATGCAAATAAATGGAACTCAATAAAACGGAAATGGTTCGCAAGACCATGGTTCAATTACGGCAATCGTTTTGACAGAGTAGGTGTTTTTAGGTGTAGGTGGAGAAGCAGCGTTCAGTTTTTCTGCTCCACATATCTGGAACAAAGTCCCTGATATGTGGACTGCTGAGACCCTCAGCTCATTTAAATCAAGATTGAAGACTTTTCTGTTTGTTGCTGCCTTTAATTGAACCACATTCAATTAATATATGAATCAATTTCCTGCATTTCTGCATTTTACTACTGGATTTAATTTCTTACACTGTTCTTAATTGCTGTTAAATCTCCTTTTCTTTTGCCTTATGTTTTGATGCTTTTAAAAGGACTGCACAATATGTCGCCATTTCCTCCGGGACCGAGTTCGTGCAGAGATCTTCTCCAGACGTGGTTTGTGTGCGAGTAATTGCAGAATTGCGGCAGTGTATGGTTGATTGCGTGCAGCGTAATGTCTCAGGGAGACATCGATTATTGTTTCAATGTATGTTTTAAATCTCCTTTACTTTTGCCTTTATGCTTTTAATGGTTTCATGTGAAGCACTTTGAATTACCTTGTTGTTGAAATGTGCTATACAAATAAACTTGCCTTGCCTTGCCTTTAAACGATGCACATCTCTTGAAATCACACTTTTGGGGTTTTTATCTGAGAGAATACTCTGTATATCTCAAATGAGACATGGCAGACTGTTTTCCAGACCTAATTACCCAGAAAACTCTCACACGTCGTTACTTTCCGTGCCCAAAGGGAAAAAAATAGCCCTGGAATGGCTTTTTTGAAGTGCCACGTGTGGGCACATATGGAGCTTTTTCATGCATACCTTGCGATTTTTGCAGCCGATATTTACTTATCACATTGACCCCATGTGTGCCCCATTTTCCCTTCATGTGCCTTTAGCTCAGCGGTGGAATAACAGTCGGGGGGAAAACGCCTTGAAAAATTCCACCCTGCCCTGAAGTGGTGCCTGTGTTCCTCGTCTTAGATCTGGGCAGTGGATCTATCCTACACCCCTGATTCTTACTCTTCCCTTCTACCCTAAAACGCACACACACACTCACGGGCCCAGCCCACCTAATTTACTCCCACCTCCTAATGTCAAACAGCTGTGGAGTTGACTCGCGAGGAATTGCTGCTATTACGTCCTCCTCCCCTCCCTCTCTGCTCTCTTTTTCTCAGACATGTTGTGTGTGGCCCAGGTCACCCACGAGTCCAAATGCGGCATCTAAACCACGCATCTATTCAAGGTATATTCATGATCCGGCAGTTGGATATGAGGTCATGAATTTACATCGCAGGTGCCTGTGGGCGGAGATGGATAGACTACTGGCTATAAATCGTGCCGAATAGATCGCGCTCCTGTGTTTTGTAGTGGTCTCTCTGACATGTAAAGTTGGGCCGTAACTGGACCAATGCCATTTCCAAGGCACTCCATCTAACTGAAGGAGCTGCGTGACATACATTAAATGCCGGTGACGTCATTCTCCACGTGATTGACATGAGAACATCAGGCAATGATGCTGAGGGTTCAGAGCTCCTGCCACTGTCGGGAATCTGCTTCAAAGGATTGCTTTGGCCACATGCCTGGAGTCCAACCTAGAAGCTGATTTCTCAAGAATTTATCACTGACTTTAAAACTTTGGCAACAATATTCGAGCCACTGCTGGAAAAACGATGGATTTAAGATTGCTGAAGATACAATACTTCAATGTTGTTAAATCCCAAGATGTATCAGAGGTGTTTGATTAGTTTAGCTAAAATAAAAAGGACCTGAGAAAACAAAGAACGGAGAACAAAGACAGTTCAGGTACATTTTTGATAGACTTATTAAAGTGTTCAGTGCTTGTTTTCATGGACTTTTTCATTCTTGCTGTTTTGTGTTTGAGAACACATACTGGGCACTTCCATTAAAGCACCTGGGAGTTCTTGTTGGTAGCAGGTAGAAATGTTCTGTTGAGTTGAAGATGTTTTCCCACTCATCCAGATGGCTTCTTCCGTTCTACTGGCTGGTAGCGTCAATGTTTTTCAAATTCATGCTTTCTGCAAGATCTGTTTTTGGCAACTTAAGTATGGTTACCGTTAGGGAATGTTGGTGCAAATAACATATGGTTCAGGAATGTCTCGGGTTTGGCAACCAAAACACTTGGCTCAGGTTAGGGAAAGTCGTTTACGGTTAATAAATAAATGCAGTCAATAACTGCAGGTCCACTCGCACACACTTCAAATACCAAAGCTTGGTCAATGTCCCTCAACGTCAGATACCGATGCACCGGGGCAGCCTTTAGCGACTGCATGAGACACTCTGGGTGTTTGACGAACTCCAATTGAAAACCCACCTGCGTCATTATTAGACGGTCAGTGCCACCGACGTAGTATAAAGACAAAAAGTAAAGAAAGTCTGTGTAGGGGGGTGAGAGCGGGGAAGGATGGGTCAAACAAACACAGGACTTTCACCCAGGAGAGAGCTGTTGGTGTCTCGAGTGAAACCAAGTCAAGGTTGACTTACTCTACCTTGCTTTAGGTAGACTCCACCGTCTACTTTGCTACATGTAGGGCACACTACTTTCTGCATTGCCTTTGGACATAAAATACAAGGTGCAGACTAGGTTACTAGGCTGCGTGACAGGCATTTTATCCTCCCTGGACTGGGCCTATGGATGTGTTGCAGCTGTGCCTTTATTCCTTTATTAGAGAAGGATCAGAAACCTTGATGAGGTGGTCACGTGCCACAATACTCCAGCTAGAATATCCAGGTGTCTCAAAACCATGTGCAACATATAACCTGATCATAAGCAGGATACTCGCCCATGAAACACACTGTGTGTTTTTCTCCTCTGTGTTTTTCAATGCACAAACGTTTTTCTAATGATGTTTAGGTATGTGTTCCTCCTGGGGGAAACTAAGCATTACCTCAGTGTGTTACCAGGTTCCCCTTGTCTTGCTCAAATCTATAAAAACGTTTTCAGGGACACCGGCCACGTAGTATCTCATGACACTGTGGTTCCATTTGTGTTGTGTTTGGATTTCAGTCTTGGTCTGGGGTTCGGCATTGATCTATACTTTTGACAAAGGCCCAGTCAGTCAAACCACAAGTTTTTTTTTTTTTTGGATGCACTCTTGTCTCCAGCCTTTTAACCTCAGTATTTGTTTTTATTTTCTCGGCTCCGAGGTGACTCAGTGGATGTTTCGTAGGAGAAAAATGGATTCTACTTTTGCTGCTCGCAGCTGCATGGCTCGGCTCTGATTGTGTTTTTTCCCTCCTTCTTTGCCACGAGGACTGCTTCTCAGCCAATCATAGTCTGTCTCTGAGGTGGGTGTGGTAGAGGTGAAGTCATACATGACAACACCCATAAATCCTGTTATTTTGAACACCATACTGAGTTATAACTTTCTGATCCCTGAGACTTTTTCTTCTGTCACGCCTCGTGAGTGTAAACTAGCACTAAACACACTCGAGCATCGCTGTGTGTAAAGTGTGGAGTGCTGCAGGGTGATGACACAGTGGTTTGTTAGCAACATGTGTCAAGTTGCTCAGACTGATTATGGTCATACACCTTACTTTTACCTGACCATGCTGTAAGCCTGTCTCCAATTATATCCGTGTGACTCCCTATTAGCCATGTGGTGTATGTGTGTGCCTCTCTGGGGGCCTCGCTCATTCATTATTAAGCAGCTCCTGATGTTTTCAAGGCCGTCACTGCACCGGTGTCAGGTACCCACACGATCCCCTTTACTGAACCACACCGAGCCAGGATCCAGTTCCAGTTGGCTCCCGAATGCCACTGAGCTCCAAATACCTTTTGTTAGCTCTGGATTTTCACTCATCCACGGCTGATTTCAACAACACTATTTATTCGGCCAACTGTCGATGGAACTGGAGAGCTTGAAATGCATTTGGATATTTCCCTTGGCGTGACGGTGGGGCTGCTTGAGCTCTCAGGAGGTATGGTGCTGCTATCATCAACATTTCTTGAAAATGAGAATTATGGGTAGTTTTATAGCGAACCATAAAGAACCAAGACGACAATGTGTTCACTTTACCAGACTTGTGGTGAGGCAATATAGTTATTTATGCAGCTGAAATTCATCTTTTTTGGGGGAAATAAGTCTCGGGCTTCTTAGTGTCTGAGGAAGAAAGGGCTGAAGTGTAACGGCTATCAGTTGTAATGATCTATCCACTTTTATTCGTGTGACATTCAGCAGGGTGGCTGATTTCGTTTGGGGTTACAGGTCCTGTGTGTGTGCAACTTGACCCCGTCTGATCTCATCTTGATCCTTAAGTGCAGGTTGCCTAGAAACCCCATGAGGTTGGAGCATTAAACTTCCATATTATTATACCAAAGGAAAGAATGCTCCCGGACTCAAATAGATTGCACAGCTTTTGGCCTTACAAGGGAATCTTCTCATTCAGTCCTGTCAGGAGTGCGTTAGGGAAGGACTTGAAAGTTTTCATCTCTCAAACTGGTGCACAGAGACGACAGAGCAACTTCAGCATGTTAGAGAAAACCAAAACCAACTTTATTTACTGTATATACTGCCAAGAATAGCTTTGTGTGTGTCTGAAAAAGCCTTGTACTGCATGCTACTTTTATCAGCTGGGGCTGCGACTACTGGTGACATTTAAAACTGCACAAATGCTGGAAAATTGCTTTTCTATTTTGTCTTTTTTCCCCCCGAATATGTTTGGAGTAAAGTCTGTTGAGTGCTGCAAAACATGAATCCTAAAACTCGGAAATCAGTTAGCATTTTTGCACTTCTGGTTCCCTCGACCCAGAAGCAAATGGTTTTTGTTTAGATGCTTGAAGTATAAGAAGGTTTAACGTTATTTATATCACATGAAATCAATCAGTAAATACCCCACTTGGGAATTTTGACTTTGTCTTAAAAAAGGCGGTTTCTAACAAGTAGCTAAATTAGACTACAAAACGCCATCACACTGAGTAGTTTATTATTATAGCCTTGTTGTGTATGAACTTGCTCATACCACAGTGGTGAAGTTTGTTTATGGCCTAACGTTTGCGTTCTACTTCTGCTGATTGCCTTCACGCTTCCAAATCCCAGAGGTGGTGTTCTTTTTTGAAGATTATCTTGCTGAACAAAACGTGCAAGTATCAGACATTTGAGTTGGCCACAGGATTTTCTGCAATAATCCAAAATCCAATAGAAAGATCCCATTGGCTATTGGTCGAGTGAGATGTTAACTTCCGGGGTCAGCTTACAAAAAGACATCGTCCCCGCGGCACTCTCGTCTTGTCTGATTGCTGCTTGAAAAAGAAAGAAAACTTTTGTTCCTGTAAACTCCAAAAGAGAAAAGAAAAAACAATTATGCAGAAGTGAGCTGTTCCTGCTCACGCCTCGAGTCTACATCCTCGTAACAGTGGATGGGCGCAGTATGAGTGACAGAACAATGGCGCAAAACTGTGGTTCTGCTGTCGGGTACACTGCTCTGGGAGCATTTCACATGTCAAGCCATGAGTTCTCTGTCAAGGCTGGTGACAAACGCTGAACGACGCGCTCTCCTCTTCCCAAATGGATTTTTACAGTCAGGGAGACTTAGATGATCAATTATGGAGGCATTCCAATACTTTCTCATACACCCTCGCTTTCCACCAGTGTTAACTTTCTCATACTTTCATCTCACAAAACTATCAGTCGAACTACTTCATCCCTGTGCATCCTCATGGACACTTGAGGTAACCCCTAATTCACCCATCTTTCCCTGTTATGTACTGATCAAATCTTAACCCAGCCAGTAAATTGTTGAAAAGACACAAAAAGATGACTCATATTGACCACTTGTCAATATACTGCAGACGGCACACTAGAGTTATTCCCGTAGCGACTATTTACCGAAAGCTGCACTTTATTTGCCTCTTAATTTAGGGTCTTCATTATCCACTTCATCCCCTGCTGCGTGGAAGCTCGCTGCCAACGGTGTGTGTGTGTGTGTGTGTGTGTGTGTGTGAATGGGTGGATAAGGCGCTTTGGACAAAAGCAGTATATAAATGCATTCCAATGCATTCTCTATTTGTTAAATTTGTTTTTAGTTGTCATCTATTCATGCATGTGTTTTAATGCATGAATAGAAATAGAACAATAGAACAATAGAAATATCAAGTTTTAAAACAGTTGGCAGTAGATTGATTTGAGTATAAGTCTTCATACAATGTTCTATTATTGTTTAATAAAAAGTATAAATCTTAATTTTACGTGTACTCGCCAGTGTTGTAAGATTACAGTATGTTACATGTTTTCAGTGAAGGTTAGCTTGTTTCAAGAATTGTAGTAACGCGATACAATGTATTCAATTCGAGACTTTGTTTGAACCTGTTGCTTTAAATTAATGTCAGTTACGATAGATTGTAATCATCGTCTATAATCCATCTCCGTGTTTTCACGGCGGTAGCACGACAAAGCAGTATTATTGTACCATGTGATGTTTCTTTGGGCATGATGCTAATCTTTCTGCCAAGAAAACTAACTGACATGTTTTCAATCTTACCACAGTCATCGTTCTTTGTGGAGACTACTTTCGAAACATACATCGATTTTGAGCTTTAACGTTGTGGCTTCTCAAATGTTTGCAAGCACTTCCCTCGTTTATTTACGGAAAACGAAATAATTGTTTGTGTAATTATACTTACAGCCTCTTCTTGGTTCTCAGTTTTATGTTCACCAGCGATGAATGGAGTGACGGTAGCCTCGAGGTTTGGCTTGGGGCCAAAAAGTTTGCTCAGAAGGTCATTCACATCCCCGGACGTGCTGGGAAAATGTGAGGGGGCAACTGCAAGGCGGTGACCCCCCAACCCCATCACACGGGAAGGCGTATAGACAGCACGACATTCTGACATTTCCATGTTCCATTATTATCCATTTTAGGCATGTCACGTGTCATTTAACGGCACGTTGTTGGCGTATGTTTAGGCAACAAAAATGACTTAAAAATTGCCGTGTGATTGACACTCTCAAGTGGTGGGCGCGGGCTGGACCCCCGGTTACCTAGCGCTGTAGGGTAGCGTCTGTACTCAGTAGTTGTGCTCAACAACTCTCAGGTGTTGATGGATCTGTGTGAATTTGTAGCTGGATGATGCTAGAGAAGTGAAAAAAACATTAGATTCATTTAGTCACATTCAACCTGAAGAAATCAAATACGGGCTTGTAGACAGGAAAAATAACAAGCAGGCCTTTAGGTTAGACATGCAAACTGTTAACTTGGGAGAGGACCACATCTTCTTGTGTCAAGATGCAGCTCTACGGCACTGAACACCCAACAAACTAAAAATAACAAATCTCAAACAAACATGCAGTATAAACAAGAGGCCCTTGAAAAAGTGAAAACCAAGCTCGACTTGCTAAATAGCTAAATATACACATGGGACTATTCAAAATATATACACATGGGACTATTCAAAATATATACACATGGGACTATTCAAAATATATACACATGGGACTATTCAAAATATATACACATGGGACTATTCAAAATATATACACATGGGACTATTCAAAATATATACACATGGGACTATTCAAAATATATACACATGGGACTATTCAAAATATATACACATGGGACTATTCAAAATATATACACATGGGACTATTCCAAACACTGACCACGTCGCAGACATTTTAGCTGAGTGTCAGCTTGGCAAAACATAACCCAACTTAAAATAATTTGCCCATACCAATGCTATCTGTGGAATGCACTGCATTTAGACTCGCTGAGATAATGGGCAAGAGGACTGTTGTGTCTGGAGAGAAGAAGTATGTCCTTCCAATGCCCGGCGTTATGTAGTCCACGAGAGACAACTTGATGGGAGCCAATTTAATGTATTTGTGACAAAATGATCCAGTTAATTGTCCACAAGGGTCCTGTCAATCACAAGTAAGCGTACATAACAATCTGAGGCCACTTAAGCTTACATAACGTTAGCTTATTATACGTTAGCTTAACTTCTATCAAATGTACCGCAGTTTGTGTACTCCAAGTTTGTACACAACACTGTCCCTTTTTTCAAACGTAGTTCTCTCATAAGTCTTCACATCAGGAATTATTATGGTTGAGGCAGTAGCTACTCTTTGTGCAACATATTCAGTACCTAAGCCTATGCTAACATCTGTACATCTGTTTAAAGTTCCACTCTATCCTCTGGAAACCCATATGCTCCCTTTACATTATTGCTCAAACAAGATGTATATGAATATAGATATATATATATATAGATATATGTATAACTCTTTTGCAGTATGCGATGTATGATTACATTACTGGGTAGCTTAATGGGTTGAGCATGGCAGTAAAAACTGCCTGAATTCTTAAGTTGTCAGCTGGGGCTATAAAACCTTACCAAGGGATATACTGTGTATTGTACGAACCATGAAATGACCTCAGGTTGTAATTTGGATGGTTCAAAAACAGCTTTTGCATTGTACAATAGGAGAAATGAGCTGACTCGCCAAATGTTCAGACAGTAGTTACCATCAGGCATTATCTGCTGCCCTGTGTGGGTCTCTCTGTCCCAGTACAAGGGCCCACTTTGAGCCAGCCCACTGTGTGTGGGACGGGAATGTCGGGTCCATGGCTCAGCACTGCCTGCTTCCAGTTTGTTCCCACCCAACCACCCATACAGCACCCATCCTGCTCTGCTCTCCTCCCTACACGACAGCTCTGTGGTGCGACCGTGACCACTGTCTCCTCCTGTGAACCCAGGCTCCAGCTCAATGACAGGACGCGATCAGCACGGCACCGTCGAGTCGCCGATTAGGAGCATGTCCACTGTATTTAAAGGCCAAAGACCGGGGACAACTTCATAGACGCTTTCGTCTTTTGTCTGCGTGAGTTAGGAGAGCAGCAGGAGAGGAAGCATTTTGTCCATAATCGCTGGCAGTTTTGAAATCAAGCCAAACCATAAGGAATCGGTCACACAATGAGGCACTCCTGAAACAACAAGGATATTCAACTTTGGAGTACACAGCCTGACTCACTCCGTCCTGAACTCCATCACATTGATTCAAGCTGGTCTTGGCCAATCAAAATGGTGAGTGGCTTCGATTGTTTCTTCTGGTTTCCTCAGAGTTAGATTTCTTTGTTTTTGTCAAATAAATATGCATTGCTTTTGGCACAACATTGAGTCCAAGCCACAGTAGTTTGGTATTTTGTTTTCTGCAGAACCGTTTTTGTATTCAGTTGGTGGTTTCACTCAGAATCCGCTTCACCACAGAATACTGGGCTGGAAATGTTTTGTTTTTTTAAACCGGTGATTCTGCAGTTATGGAGAGTACAAACAACGAGGTCAGCGGACAATGAAATGTTGGTGGTAGATTGCACATGAGGCCTACAACAGAAACAAGCTAAGTTCATTTGCTTTTTTCCAGGAAGGCAATGGTGGATTCTACGTCATTCTAATTGTTCCTCCCTTATCCAACACAATCGTTTGCACCTTTTGGGGAAAGGTAAGAAGGTGTGCTACTCCTGCGGTTAGTGTAGCCTACTACTGACAAGTGACAGTTCATTCAGTCTCAGTTTGTCAGACTGCTGTTTAACCAGCTGCGGTCTCGTTCTGGTGGAAAATGGTGTCCATCAAAGGCAGCTATAACAGACATATTATCAAAACAATGCTGTTGAGTCAAATGGGGTACACCGTACATACTTAGAAAGGTTATGTCGCAGCACTGGATGTTGGAGGTTTTTTCTTACTTCTGCAACAGAACCTGGAAGTTCATGGTTTCACTTTGGTTCTTCATGGTATGAGCCTTTAAACACTAACTCAGTATCGAGGCCCTTTGCCCTGAAACTGAGCTCACATAAGAAAGAAAAAAAGATGACTCGCGTGTTAAATGCAGGAGTTGGCTTGACTAACTACAGACAGAGATTACATGAGAAATGACTGAACTGCAAGTGACAGAAACATGCACACAGCATTTCAATCCCTCGACACACATGCAGAGAATGAATACAAGTGCTGCAGTACATCTGGAGCGCACCTCGCAGCGGTTTCCTACACGCACACACATAAGTTACAGAGTGGCTGTTATTTTACCCGGCATGTGACATGAGGCCGAGACAGAGGTGTCCTTTGTTTGGCAACCTACAACCGACACGTTCTCCAGGGCAACCGAGTGGGGAGACCCACAGGGCCACTCGGGTTTCAGCCCAGACATAAAAAGAAATGTCCACCCCAGCAAGAAAATTAGCCAGGATCCCGTCAAAGCTGACAATCTGCTTCGGAAACTCGTATTTCTGCAACACGTGCAGCCTTCCTGTGCTTGGGGATGTTTAAACTGGGGTGCCTGCATCCCCACGGAAATACAGTCTGGTTTAAGAAGCTAAGAGGGTGCAGGATTACAACACAACAGAGCACCGTCTGTACCAAAACTAAATCAGTCCAGGAAGCAGTTAAAGAAACACGACAACCTGCTATACATTTTTTTGTTAAAAAAACCCTTTCGCTCTCCTCCCTCATGCATCATTTTTTTGTTTTTTTTTGCAGTCGGTGGCCACTTACTGCAGAATGACAGGGATCCCTTTCAGTGCAATGGTCCTTAACACGGCACTGAGTGGCACACTCTAAGTGCTCAGGACTGAATTGCTTGATTGGACAACTCATCTCCATTTGTATGGTAATCCGCAGAAGAGCGCTGCAACGAGCCGGCGGCACATGTAATGGAATCCGTTGGATCCGTGTCTCATTGGCCGCGACCCTGTGCTCAATTACAGGGTCCATATAATTCATCTACGCCTCTGTTATAATCGTTTAACTGCACAATTATATCAGCCCTCATTCTGTGGTTTTCTGTATTCTACTCTATTCTAACTAGATGTGTTTTCCCCCAAAACTCTGCGTGCACTGCCAGACGTCCATGGTATTGGCACAGTGTTGGTATAATTTCTGATTTGCTGTGACGCTTTCTCTGAAAATGGCCCTGGAGGAGCCATGCCAAGACTGCAGTTAAAATACCCCCCCCCCCCACCCCTTCCTCTGCATCTTCTTTCTGCTCCCTCCTATCTTTTTGTTTCTATCTGTAATATCTTCTCACCCATTCATCCGGCTGTTAATCGCAGACACTGATTTAGTCGCTTACCCCTCCAAAACAAACTGTCCTAAGTGTTTGTTTTTTTCCAAATCATTCATCGTCAAATAGTTCCTTTTTTGCTCATGATTACGTAACCCGGGGAGTCTCGGAGCAATCAAAGCAAGCGGTAAAACAAGAATCTGCGACTCCTCCTAATGCGCTGTTGTGCACAATCCTCTCCATCTCCAAACGCTACAGAATGGATCAGTTGTTCTGTCATCGGCATTTCAAGCTGAAACACTGCGGCACTGAAAAAGCAGGCCGGCATGGGATCAAACGAGTGACGTCCCACGTGCATCACACATCCCTCTCGTATCACTTTCTTTATTGTGAGTTCTTTAGGTTTATCGATCCCACAACACTCTGGGAGGCATGTAATAGCTGAAACCTGCTCGTGACACTGGGGAGGATGTGTGCTTGTGTGCATGACAGAGACAGTCTCACTTTGTAACTACCTGCTAATTATACTCCACAGTAAACATGAAATTTGTAACCACACCACTGCAGGATATCATTAACTAAAAGGATTAGAGTGTGGTTCAGGCAGGAGGGCGTCCGCGGCTTCTCCCGATTGAGAATGGACTCATCGAAATGGGATACATCAATAAACCGGCGGAATAAAGTTGCAGGCACTTAAGAGCGTCAGCCTCTTTTGCTCAGGCTCAAAGTAAGGAAGAGTCCCTGGCTGGCAGCCAGCCAATAAATTAGAAGATAAGAAATATGATTCCACTGGCACACCAGCGGCTTGCAGCTATTTAAAACAGTGAGGTTTATTGATAATTAAATTACTTGGAGGAAAAACAGACAAGACAAGAATAGAATGCTTGGAGGCGGATCAATAAGGAGATGTAGTGGATAAGGCTGCAGTGGCGAGCAACACAGCCAGGAGGATGCAGTGTGTGTGTGTGTGTGTGTGTGTGTGTGTGTGTTGAATGTTTATATGTAGCGCATAGAAGTATTCAGTCCAGTCAGTAAACACTTTTCACTTTATTTGTAACACTTTTTCACACTTGACGGGAAAATAAGACGATGAGAGAAAACACTTTCATGTCTCGTGACCTCGAGGTTCACGTTGAACGTCTTGTGTTTCAGGTGCTGAGCTGAAGTAAGATGGCCTCGGACAGAATGGCGAGACCTCGGAGCAGCTCCAGGCAGAGCAGCTCGCTCTCTTCATCCCCAATGAGGCAAGTAGCCGCAGTCGGCCCACCGGCTTCACACAAAAACTGCTAAATCAACATATTATCCCCACTTGCTGCAGGTGGTAAAGGATGTAGTTTTGAGACAAACTACTGAGAAGTCTACAGACACCTTAGTGTAGTGAAACGGGATGTCAGTTTTGTTTGAGCTGCTCAAAGTATAAACAACTACTTTTAAACTAAACAGCAATAAGTATGTTTCCATGAAGCTATTTTCATTCAGCCCAGTCTCCAGGAAAGAAAATAATTGGCATTGTAAGTTTCTGCAAACCACGGATATGTTGAATTTTGGTGTTTTTGCATTGCGTCAGAGTGAGTGTAGCAGTACAACTAGCGACGCACAGGGCAAGTGACACAGTATACCAAGCAAACCCTGTCCAGTTATGTGGTATAATATCTGGTATAACCAGCAAGAAAGTCCATCAAGGGCTGGCAAGAAGCTTGGTGGATTAATGAACGATTTAGATATGCACTAATGGTTAGGGACAATGGTAATATGTGCTTTATAAACGTGTATTAATACTGCAATTCATGGTATGTTATACGTTTGTAGGGAGCAAGGCTTTGCTGGTTGGAGCTTGATACATGTTGCAGAGCTGTGAGTGCTTATCGATTCTGCCTTTCTTTTCTTTAACCATGACCTAACTCTTTCCCAACCTTTAGCGAAGCAGTTTTAACCAAACCAATGAGCTGGCAGAATATAAGAGGAATGTTCCGTGTATTTTTTAAACCACTGATGAACAGCTTTTTTTCACCATTTAACCTTTTGCTGTATAAAAGTAGAGGAACTTGTAAGCTGATAGAAAGAATTAATAAATATTGATAAATATTCTTTAAAAACGAGTCCAGTATAGACCCAACACAAGTGGAATGCTTGATCATCAACTCAACTGTACGAAAACAAATACAACAAAACAGGCAAACATTTTGAATTGTATTTGGTTATTTTTTTTATTTTTAAATTTACATTTCGTCTTAGCCATCAGCTGCTTCATGGCCTGCAGGTCTTCGTGTGTCTTTCTCAAGCTGTTGCTCTTTTCTCTTTGGGCCTCAAGCTCAGCTTCATTCCTCAGATTCCTCATAAAGGATATAGTTATTCAGTTTTAGTACACGACAATATTTTTCACTGGATATTTCTGTTTTAGTTTATCATGAAAAACCCTGTTCCGGGCGTGCTAATATTAAAGCAGCAGAGGTGCAGAGCTGTAAATGGTCTCCATGTTGACAACACATTCATCTACACCCAAAACAACATACCTACAATAACAGCCATGATGTCAAGAAATAACACCCCTCGGAAATTGCAGCACACTTTGACTCCTATCTCCTTCTGATAATGATCTGTAATGTGGCAGACGCTGTCCCGGGAGCAGGGATTGAGGTTTACAGTGGTGACGGGGTCCAGTCGCGTCATCGTTCTCGGTTGTTTGTGAGAAGGAAGGCAGGTCTCATTTGGTTCTCAGTGGTGCGTGAATAGGAAGACGCAAACATAAATGCAGCTACACACTCATGCCAATGCATTGACATGAGACATTTTAGGAATTACTTCAGTCTTAATCACAGAATAATCACCAGTATTTGACTAATGGTCTTAACTGCCAACATCTGGTAAAGCTACATTCTGAGTATCAAACTAACTTTTTTGTCGCTGAATATTTTCTTCAGATCTCTTTGTCAAAATTAGACTGTTATTCACTACACATTAAATCGTAAAAATTGGGGGGTGGGGGGTCCCGCAGCCAGACCAGTTGAGAACCACTGTTATAGGCTGACACCCCCGAAGTTGCTGAGTAAAATCGCATCCTCCCGCCTTCTGCCTTGGGAAATATTTACCAGCTGATGTTTGATGAGAGTTGTTGGTTCAACATCACCAAACCAATATATCGGCCGTAGTCAGGACCCTGCATCAACAAATTAAGAGGCAGTCAACAGTAGGAGGTGCAAAGGTCAAATCCTAAGTGACAATGCAAACACACACACACACACACTCGCACACACTCACACCTTTCCAGCTCACCTAAACTGGACTCTCTGCACTGAACCATTAACTAAACAGCCTTCATCACAAGCTGAGAGTTCTGGTCTTTCAAATCAGCGACTGGCAGTTTATTCTCTTGGCACATTGCTAGTTTTCAAACATTTCGTGGATATCAATCTTTCATCTCCCGACTTCCAGGAAAGTCTCTCTTTCTGGAGACACACCAGACAAAAGTCTTATCACGCAGCCGTGATTTACATCTTTGTTGTGAGTGTGTCGGCTGCTTCTTCTTTTTTTTATTTTATGGGAAAAGCCTCCTCATCAGCTGCCGTATTTCAGTCATTGATAACACATTTGAATATATGTCTTCTGACAGTTTTGTGTTTACAAATGCTGACACAGCGTCGCAGAAGACACGCAGTGAATGCTCTTGGATATCGAATCAGTACAGCTGTCACCCATACATACGCAACCAGACACACACACACACATAAACAAACAGATCATCTCTGACTTGCTTTCTTTGTCCGTCCCACACACACACACACACACACACACACACACACACACACACACACACACACTTAAACATAAATCCTATTTGTGCAGCACATGGCTCAGTAAATCAACTGATGAAAGGAGCCAAACGGCTGAATTGTATTACTCGTAAATTGCAAACACAGATGCACTTAGTTGACAAACACAACAGAACCCGTACTTCGCCCTTATCGGCTTGAGCAACAGGCCTCAGGTTACAGTCTGAAAGAGGCTCGGCCGCTGCGAGTAGGTTAACTCAGTTTCTGTGCCGTCGTTTGTCTGCACGTCTGTCTTTTTATGTTGCGGATTGGTGTTTGCAGCCCATGCAGGAATGTTGGACGTTGCACAAGTGTGGTTTTGCTGATGCGAGGGGAAGAGTGGGAGACTTGAGAGAAAAACGGAGCAAGCGAATGGGAGAGACGAGTCAGCTGGAGATGGTTTGAGACAGAAAAAGATAACTGGGTTTTCCACACGTACTGGAAAACTGTTGACCAATTTTACAGCCATTGAAAATGAGAGGAAAAAGTAAAATGTCCTGGAACATCTTGTGTTATCCTGGAAAATAATTACAACATTCTCAAAAAAACCATTGCTGAGATTAAGGATGAACTACAAGAATGTCAATCAGATCTCCCCAAAACAAAACACATTGCCATCTGAAAGAGCTAAGTTATGTTCAGAATCATATAAACGTTTAAATGGTAGATTATGGACGAAAGTATTTTAAACAGGCTGCTCTCAATTATGTTGTGGAAATGCTGTGAACACCCCCTCAAGTCACATCACATGGTAGCACATGCATGTTGGATGACATTACATAACGTTGCTGTCTTCCCAACTTGTTCTCAACGGTTGAAGAATGTTAAATCGGTTCAGTTTGCTTGTTTTGTCTACATTTGCAGGCGTTCTATGATCAGTTTGTAACCAGGCATGTGTGAGTCAGAGAGCGAAAGAGAACAAACGATGGAGTGAATTAAGTGACGGAGACAAACAGACAGAGGACAAGACAGAAACGGACTCCGGGTGTGCTGTTTTAGGTGAGTCTGGTCTTGGCTGCACTTTAAAGGCTGTCTGAAACATCTGGGAGTCAGATGTCTGCCCACATTGCCAGGAGTCAACTGTACCAGTGAGAGGCCACAATGTCTCTCGCTTGCAACATGCTACTTTGGGAGGAGCACAGGCCCAACCTTTGCCCAGAAAATCACGGGCGTGACTTGCACATTTGAAAGTACCATGAGCCATATTCTCAGTGGGCTCTTTACACAGTGAAGCAGCATTTTGACAAAGCTCCCTGAAGTTTTCAGTGGCGCTGTAGCTCTGTGTTTCAAGATTTTCTCAGAGATATATTCAGTTTTTTAAGCAGAAGGATATTTAATTCTTTCTGGGACAAGAGTGTCCTTGTTTCCTCCTTCAGTCGAAGCCAAAGCCACAATGGTCTGGTCCACAAACTCTCGCAGCTCGTTCTGCCCACATTTCCATTTACTCTTCCGCTGCCGGACTGCGGTTCTGTTGTGGTGTTTGAGAGAGATTTCCATTTGTTCATAAGTGACAACAGGCGTCAGGCTGTGATATTCACGAAAAGCAGACGGCAGTGAAGGCTCGTTCATAGTGTGCTGAATAACTTATCTGTGGGCTGAATCCTCCAAACAGAAATAATAACATGAACTAACACATGTTGCAGTGATTCTTTTCCAAACGAGCTGCTCGGCCTGCAAGTGGACAATTCCAGATGTTGTGATAAAACATTTGGTGATCCTGTTTCTTTGTCCTCACACCTCGTCAATAGCTGTGACCATTGTCACGAGGATGTGTTTAATGTTTCCAACATGAAAAAAGGATCCTAAAAACAGCCATTTCATCTACATGCCGATCACAAACTCTAACCTGAACCCTAAAACCAGCGTAGTGCTCACACACAGACCGAGTCTGACGTCACACACTCCTCTTTTTGTGGAGTTGAGTTCATCGACAGACGATTACGGAGCTGAACAGTCGGAGCATGAGCCTCTCAGTGACTCATCCAGCAGCACAACTCTCTCGATGTCTCCGAAGCACATGAAGAGTTGAAAAAGTGAATCCGCTAAAAGCTCAAGTTATCATTTACACCTGATGTGTTACAGGAAGAGTGATGATGGTAACTCAGCATACAAACCGGATTCATCCTTTATTGCAGTCACATTTCTGCACGTTCCCTCATGTTTCTGGTTCATTATCATGACAGTCATTTAGCAGACGCTTGTATCCAAAGCGACTTACAATAAGTGTGTTCAACATAGTTCAAGAGAACTACTAGTCACCGGAAGTCCTTGTTCTCCTTGTTTACAGTGCAGAAACAAACTAATACGAAAAAGTTTCAAAAAGGTCAAAAGTTGTGTAACTACCTTTTGATCTTCCTTCAAGTTGAATGTTGTTTCCTTCTGGTTTGTAATATGCCACGTTAACTCACTGTAATTCCACTTCCAGATGAATTCATTTAACGTTCAGTAGTTTCTTAAGATGCACACTGCAACCCCCCCCCCCCCCCCCTTTTTAAACAGATAAAGCTGTCGATGTTCTATATTTTTCTTATTGTCAACAAATCTCATGCCAACAATGAGTTAGTACGCCTCTCGGTATACTTTCCGTCTTCCCTTTCATGTCTAAGTCACACAAAGTTCTTGCACGCCGTAAAGTTTTATTGACAGCTGTGTAGGATCAAAGACTCCTCACGGTGGAAGAAGCTCACATTCCTCCACAGATTCCTTGTTCAATTCAACTTCATTCAGCTCAAATAAAGATGAGCATTACAGGTCATTTCACTTTCGTTTGATTCATTTCGGCTCGATTGGATTTAGATTTCCCTCACAATAAAATTTCTTTAGTACGGCAATCAAAAACAAACAGTACCTCCCTCTAAACTATTCACAATACACATTAATATCAAACACAGACAGATAAATGAATAGACTTCCAAGCCTTGATCATAAAAAAACATTCAACATGTTTAAAATGTGCCGCAGCATTTTTTAAAAACAAACACAAGGACATTGCTTATGAACCGGCTCCTGTCTCTGCTGTTGCCGCCGCCGCTCAGTTTCCTGACAGCCAGCGGCAGATGAGAGCGAGTGATGCTTCAGCTCCACATCAGGATCCCCATCTGGACGGGGAGTCTGGGATAATAGAGCTGCTGTCACCTGACCCTCCGTTGGCCCCGCATGTAAATATTTGTCATTCCCTCCGAGCTGAAGTGCACCGCTTCCCCTCCTTTGGAAAACAGGCCTATTATTATTATCTTTTTGTTTTTTTTCTCCCCTGTGGTGAGGGGCAACGTTTCGTGGCTTGATGGGCGTGTCAATCAAAACGGGTTCATCCGCATGTGATGCTGTTATATAACTGTGGGAAATGGTTTGAAATGCCACAATGGCTCTGACGCGAAGAGAATTTGTCATGCAGTTGCGCATTTTAGATTGATTTTGTTGTTTCTTTACATCACTTTGGCGCGATTAGGAAATGCAATATACCTGATAAACACAACAGAAGTTTATGGTCAACAAATCTGGACTTTTTCTTTGTTTCTGTGTTTGGTCTTACAAAAAATAACCTGTAGGTTAATTGGGTGAAATGTATAGGAAGATGATGCCAGTTTAGAAATGAGAGCTCTTTTGACTCACGTAGTCTTTTCGAATGTGAGAAAAAAAGAACTGACCAACAACTGAAGCAGTGTTCAGTATTATTTTATTTGCAACTTTTAGGATAAATTAATTTCTTGAATCACCTCGATTTAAACTGAAACTCATCTCTCTATTTTCAGAAGTCACCATCGTCTATGAAGCCATTTACTCCACTTAGCAGAACAAGCTCCGTATTAATGATTACTGCTCTGTGTAACGCTCTGCAGGTATTTATTCCAGTCTACATTCACAGCTAATTACATCTTCATCCTTTTCCAGATTGAGGGAGATTCATTTGCCGGAGAGAATTGTTTTTAACTGGGGAGCCTCCTCGCTCTGCAACCTACAGATTTGAATATTTCTGCATCGTTATTCCACCTCCTCACCTGACAGATGATTGACTGAATGTAAAATGTATATACATAGACAGAATGTGCAGAAAGTTTCATTTTTCAATTTAAAACATCAAATTACAGACTCTGTTAAAGAAAGGCTTCACCTAAGAATACAGAGGGCACATACGTGTGTATTCTCCTGGTAGTCATGAAAGAGTGACGGTAATATTAAACTGGCAGTTTAAGAGGAGTAGTTTATGTGTTCGTCGAGTCAGCTGTGTTAATCTGCTCCACCTTTTACTGAGACCTTTCTCTGACCGGAACACAACTGTGCTCCTTCAGCAAACAGCTGCCCTGTGCGGTTTGATAGTGGATGAGCTGTGGCTTTCTCATGATTCGGCGCTGTGTAACCAGCTCTGGCTAAAAGCTGAAACCCAATACCTCCCTTGAAGATGATACGTAATGAAGCCGGCCGTCGCTGGTCAATGACAAATCTTTGTGTTTGAGCGTACACGCAGCCACAGTGCTTCTCTCAAACCAGCCAGGCCAACCAATATTCAATACTAACGCAATATCCCAATGTCTCCAGCGAGCTGCAATCTCTCACCAACCGCTGACAATACCCAGAGAGCCAAGAGCAAAAAATATCAAGCTTCATCAGAGGGCCCATGTGTTGACTCAAAGCAGAGGTGGCTGCTGTAGCCATCGACCCGTCCACTTTCAGGGTGCAGGACTTGGATCCCCCCCCACCCCCTTAAGCCAGCGCTCATTAGGGTCAGCGCTGGGGGAGATTGAAGTGGGGAGGAGTGTTTGCTCGCCGCAGCCCTTTGTTCAAGCCGTCTCCATGCTCCGGGGAAATGCTTAAACTAACAAGTGTGTAAACCGGCAGTTATCGCTCGAGTACACATCATTGGTTTTAGGAATGCCGTGATGGTTTTAGCGCTGCAGTTATATTAGCCGGCATTAATGGTATTTCATTTCAGAGGAGGTGTGTGGGGTTTTATTTGCATGTATGAGGACTCAAATGATAATTTGAGTCGGACTGTACTCACACACAGCATGCCTGCATTCATCAAAAGCAGCATTTTTTTCCCAGTTCTTAATTTTATTTTAACGTGATTCCTCTCAGATTTATATTTTATAATTGAACCCTGTTCAAGCCCAGCACCTTCACTGACTATTGCTGCACCCGTTCACGGCTACATTTGTAACACTTTTGGAAAAAATGGGTTTAAGATAGCAGTAAATAAAAAAGGCTCGGCCATTTTAGGGTTTTGATTTTTTGGGGTTCAAATCACATAGGTAACCGGCAGATTGTGTTAAATAGCCTCGGTAACGAGTATTAACTCTGTCGCCACCTGACTTGTTGCCCACTGACTCATATGGCAATAACAACAATGCAAAAGAAGTCTGAAATATGCATTTGATGGCTACATACATTACATTAGGCTTATTTAAACTGAACGAAACTGACCAAGGGGTCATTCACATGTTGCGTCTAAAAGCCAATGCCGGGCTAAAAGTGGCCAAATAGTGGAATTACAACTTCCGGGTCCATCATGTGACAACATATGGCCGAAAAATACTTTCTCCCGTAGACTTACATTGGCTGTAACTCGGATAATCTGATAATGTTTTAGAGGTAATTCAAATTCCCAGTATAAACACGTAAATAACCCTGATTTAAATGATTTAGGTCCTAAAAGTTGTAAAATGCACTAATTGCCAAATATTCTTCTTCCTCTGTTTATGTCAATGAGGCTGAGAACAAGGCTGGACTGAGGGCTGGGTTGATGAAAACGCCAGTGCATTAACGTTATAGGCCCCATAATGCAGAATGAACTTTCATAGGAATGAACAGGGCGCTGCCTGTGACGCTTTGTCCAGTTCTCTTTATACATCCAGCGGTCACAACAAATGTGGATGTCCACATTTGTGGATGTCCGGTCAGCACAAACGACTTCCAGACAATACTGTCCTCAACATGCACACAGTATCTGTGTGTGTCTGAGTCGGATTTGTTGCTCCAATGGAGTTCTGTTTGTGCAGTTGAACCACTGTGACACATCTCCAAAGTGAATAAACTGGCTCTTAATTGTCCTGCCTTTACTTCTCCTACAGCACCCGCATGCAGTCGCTCCACGTCGACTCTGTCCAGCGCTGGATGGAGGACCTCCGCCACATGACGGAGGTGGAGTGTATGTGTGTCCTCCAGGCCAAACCCATCGGGGTGGAGGAGGACGCCCAGCAGGGAGAGCTGATTGTGGCCGCCGGGGTCGGCGCAGGCGACCACGTGGCCAGGAACAACCTGCAGACGTTGCTCCGCCGGGCGCTGGTGGTCAGCACGGAGCTTGGCAAGATGTTCCAGCGACTGGAGAAGGGACGCTGGCAGAGGGTCCACAGCACTGCCGTGAGGGCGAACTGCCACGTGCGCTCACTGGTGCACGAGTACAGCGCCGCCCGAAGCACACCGCCTGAGATGCAGAAGGTGTGGTCGGCATTTGAAGTCAGTTTGGGTTCCTTGCAAGCGTTTACCAATAACAAATAGGAAGTTACAAAGGAAGATATGTGCTGTAGCTTTAAAATCAAGACTTCCTGACACGCCAATTCAAATATAACACTGACTTTTTCATGCCGTTCTATACAACAGACTCGTTTTAGAATGTGATCAATTTCTATTTTGTCCCAATACAATTAAATAAGAAGTTTATGCCAATAAAAACCTATATTTAGTTCTTCAAATCCATGTACTGAATCATATTTCCCCCTTAAATAAATGAGTGATATCCTTATTATAGACTTCATTATGTGTTGAACACCAAAAAACAAAGAGAAAGTTGAAAAATTTCATTCCAAAGTGATCAGATCTTTGCAGATAAATAACTTGAAATGATGATGTATCCATCCCGGGTGTTGCAAATGTTAGCGACAAGAGAAAACCACAACAAATTGTAAAAAAGCTGATACCTGTGTTGCTGTATGGTTTCATGGGGTATTCTACATTTGCCCTTTGAAAACGTACGATATAAACAAACTATATCAATAATCATGATGTCATGTTGAAAAATGTTATAAGCAGGTAAATGCAGTAATATTGTGCAGCTCAAGAGATTAAGAATTTACTTTATTTAGCAGAGAAATGCTGTGAATTAAAGCTGAAGTTAGATTAATCCACATTATGTAATGATCTATTTTCTATGGATCCCTTGGAAAGTTTTCTAGTTAAAAATGAATACCTCTCACTTTGAGCACTGCATGTGGATCACTAATCTCATTCTGTGTAGAATAAACTTTGATACAAAACCATTTATTTTCATCTGTATGTCACTTCTCTTTGTCTTTTATCATAACGTAATCTTATTTACCTTTTCCTCTTGTTGCAGTATGAGCAATCTCTGCTGGAAAAGTGTCTGGAGCTGACCAATATTACAGAGAGGTAAGACTCGCTAGAATAACTTGTACACAGCTGGGTTTATGTGGATCAAAAATCCAAAATGTCTCTTCACTCACAGGTGCCTTCACACTGATGACGAGTTCTTCCTGAAGTCCATGAGGGAGGCCATCCACGAGATCCTTACGGACGTCAGCGATTCCTTCAGCAACATGATCGACATGGCTCTAGCCAATGAGATCCGGGTATGTAACTGAATCATGTCCCCCAGCCCTGAATATCTACCCAAATTATTATTTCTGTATTTCTTTTTGGGCCCCTCCACATGCGCTCCGTCAGGTGTTGAAATCGATGTCATCAGTGCAGATTTTTTAATAAAGTCCTTGGTTCATGTGATTCCCATTTTTTCTGTGTGAATAATAATGGTGAATAAAGACTATGAGTATAAAAATAATAGAATATCTTTAAAGTAACTTTTACCTTCCACTGGATTTCACAGACACACTGTGATTTAAATGTTTTCCTAATAAACAGACTTTTATCCAGGCTGTCGACTGATATCATTTGGCTCAATTAAAGGGCACATATATATATATAAAGGGCATATATATATATATATATATATATTTTTTTTTAATTTAAAAGATGTTACAATTACAGAAAAATAAAATGAATCCACTTCTAACAGCATTTAGTTGCTGACAATGTGAATTGCATTTTTGGGTCTGTAATAAAAAATGACAATGACAAATGTTTTATCTTCATCGCAGCTCCTGATCAAACAGATCGACTCATCGGACAGCGTTCATTCGATCGGCAGTGCCATCAGCAACCTGCTGTCCCTCACCCAGGACGGACCACAGCTCTGCAGCATCATTGCCAAGGTACTGTGGACATACTAGTGGACTCTGTACCGCCTTGATCAGATGGAGATTCATTTCCAGTGCCCCTTGGGGTCTGATACCAACTCACCGAGGCAGCGTCTGTATGGGACACACCGGACTTTCAACTTACTCCAATGTAGCCCCTCCGTGTCATTATTAGAAGGTCAGAGCAACGGATGTAGTATTAAGAACGAGATGGGTTAGATGGGTCAATCAAATGCAATACTTTCACCCAGGAGACCACTGGTCGTGTAATAGAAAACCAAGTAAACATTGTCATACTGTACCGTAACTTCCATACTTCACTAACGCTGTTTATGTAACAAGCGTAGGTATTTTATGTAAGAAACATACTTATTTTAACTCAAAACGGGATATTTTTCTAAGCCCAATCCAGTAGATTTGTTGCCTCAACCTAACCAAGTAGTTTTGTTGCACAAGTAAATGCAAAAAATTAAGGATCTGTGCATGTAATGAGCAAAAACTGACATTAGGGCAACCTTAGAACCCATCGGTCTGACAACAGAGAAGCCTCTGGGTGTGAGGGACTATATTTCTGAGCCTGCGGAAATCAGGGTCAAGACTTCCCTTTCCATGCGCTGCTCATGGTTTACAGATTCGCAACTTGAGATGCGAGACAGGAGATGAGTTGAGAGACGATCGGATTCTTCCACAAGTAGCCAGTAGTAGCAGCTAACTTCACACCAATAAAAAGCTGAATCATCGTCGGACGACAGTCGATAGATTCAGAGATTGCATTTCAGCCAATGAGTTTTGCCTCTTTTGCTCTCCACACGGACTGTTGACTTGCATTCAACTAAAGCCCTCTTGAATTTGATTATTCAACAGTACTCAGACTACAAAGGGAAACCAGAACCCTTCCTATACCAAACTCAATATAATAATAATCTGTTAATAGAGATTACTAGAGGGGCACCTAGAGCGTCGTAGTTGGACGCGTGGGGCCACTGACAAAGCTATTGCATTTGGCGAGTTTGGAGTGAGAACATGTTAATTGCAACTAACGCATTTCATTGTGCAACAAATCAGTGGCAAGACGGCAACAGGATGTATTGTTTTCTAAGATTTGCAGAAGCCGCTTCATTTGATATTACATCTCCACCCCTCACTTCCCTCTAGACGCACCCTTGTTACGATCAGCTCCACCTTTTGCCAGTGTTCATCGTCCAGGCCTGCAGCTATCTCTTTATACATGTCTCGAAAAAGCCATTTCACTGTGAGATAAGACAAGACAGACCGGACAACAAGTCTCAATTGGCCATTAGTCAACCGACTGCTTCTAGGATACTCATGATAAGACTCTTCCTGATGGCCCACACGCACACAAAGAATAACACGCACATACCTGCTTTGCTGCCAGATTGTCAGATCAATACTGTCAGCTCCCATTAGGAGTGAGCATTGGTCACAGATGCAGGTTGCTTTACCTTTCAATGCGCTCCACCTTTCTCAACTCCCTCCGTGGCACCGCTGGCCGAGCCCTCAGAGAGGCGTCTGAAGGAAACCCGGCTGCTAATGAATACCCAATGCAAAACATCCTCCACCTGCCGTCTGAGTTAATGAACTAGCACCAGTCAGTCTGTCACAACTCTCACATGCACACCCTTTTACAGTAGAGCACATCCTCTGGCTCGTATCCGAGCGCTACGCTCATTATCATTCTCCGCAGCACGCTGACTTTACTTTTGAAAAACTGCAATGAGCCGTTTAAATATTTGGGTGGGCACCTGATATTTCCTCCTTTTCCATCTCTTTGCCAGTGTCAGACGGTGTTTAGTGAGTGCTCAGTGTGGAGAGAAGAGAGGCACGTTATATGTGTGGTAGTGATGCAGGCAGCATGATGAATAGAGATGAATCATTGTGTATGCTGGAAGAACCAGATGCGTTTAACAATGTTGAGCAGCATAATGGATACCAGACAGTTTAACGCCGTGGCAGCTCCTCAGGGAAAATGAGAGCACTGTGTAATAATTAGGTATTAACTTTCCATTTACAGCCATCTAGCTTGCATAGTGACAACAGCCGATCGTTTTGCTCAGTTAGCACGTTGTTTGTTGCTGATACATCAACTTCTACATCCCGTCACGGCTGTTGTCAGGTCATAAAGTCTTCCCCTTGGGTTTTGTTCGAATGTAATTAACAACTTCATACAAGTGTTTGTCAAATGAAATTTGGATACTTAAAACTTCACTGGGGTCGGCAACAATGGAGTGACCAGCAAGAGTAATCTAATTTTAAAAAATGGTCAAACCCAAAAACCCAGCCCGGTGTTGCCAACTCTTTCCCAATGAAAGTAGGTAGCAGCACTAGCTCCAACAGTGTCTACATCTAGTAAGAAAGGTGCCAAGTCGTCAACACGACAGCCCGGTCCTTCAGGCCTCCCTCAATAGCCACTCCCCCCAAATTATCATGATGAACGTAGCCAACATTGCTATTGTTAGTATTCACACCATCCAGCAGCGTGTAGAAGACTCCAGTGACGCAGAATGAGTGCACGGAAAGACTAGCGAAGGCAGGTAGACAGGCAGGTAGGACGTCCGATCATTACGTTCGGCCCAAATGAACTGAATGGAAGGGCTCATTACAGTCCTGCGACAGTCACGGATGTAATGAGAATTTCAAAAGAAATATTTAAAATGTTTTTGAAGAATGTTGCCAACACTGCCTTTAATCAACCAAAACAATTCATTTAGTTATTTTATCTCGTATCACAGGGAAATCATAGCTAGATATTATTCATTTTAACATTTAAACTCCACACAGAAAAGCCCAGGGCTGACATGACTAAAGAGGAACATATTATATGAGTTGACAGTGTTTACCATTGAGCCATGAAACACCTCATACATCAAACAGCAGCTGGAATACTATAGAGCGACTGTGTCATGAACTACATGAGAGTTTGCTCTCTCAGTGTTTGCCTACTGTCATGATGGATACTGATCTAAATACGTCCATGTTGGCAGACCCCCCGTGTGGGCCCTTGCTCTTCTAACAGGGGAAGAGCATGACGTGATCAGGCCCGGTGAGAGTCATCAATGCTACATGGATAGGGAGGTCTGAGACAAGATGATGAATGTTTTTTTAAGCTGTAAACTGCCTGCAACCTCAAGAAGCTGCAGGCATTGTGTGAGCGAGCACAACAGTCCAGAGCACAGAGATCAGTTCAGAAAACGATGAGATGGACGGAAATTACACGCTGTGTCGACCTTCACATGCAAACAAACGGATATAGAGGCATCTTTAGACAAGGCGTCAAGTTTCACATGATGATGTTAGTGCAGCAAGTTCCAAAATGCACGAGTGTGAGGATAAATGCGTTCATTGAAGTGGAAACAATAGAACTGCAAGTTGTTTGATGAGGAAAGAAACAACAGACAAGAACCAACGATCTGTGAAAAGGAAAAGCACGAGACAGTCTGCAAAGTTGAAACAAACAGACAAGGCGCGTCTACTACAAACTGATTGTCTGAATAAAACTATCTGGAAGTCAAGCTGGGGGTTACATTTTTTCCTCTGATACAATTCTGATTTAAAGTTGATGAAGAAAGATAGATAAATGATGTGAAAATTTGTCTTATTGCTGGTTTATTTCAAGTTTAAACAAGCTCTATCAGGCCTAAGCATTGCTCAAAAGCCCATATATAACAGATGCTACCTAGATTATCCAGTTAGAGGATCAAACAATTCAGGTCAATTGGTACACAAAATGGCTCGATGGCGCCACTTACAAAATCTCTGAAATTGAACCGACATGTATGAAATTTGCTCGGCAGATCCAATGTGGAGACACAAAAAAGGCTCTTTGGGGTACACAAAAAACAACAACCGGAAGTCAGACATTTTTAATTGAATGTCCCATTTTAGCCCATTTTTAGCTTTTTGAACGAAATCCGCCTAAAAATGTAATCAGATCAACCTCACATTTGGTCAGGACAATCTACAGACCCTTGCAATCAAAAGCTATCAAACGTTTGCGTTTTCATGCAACATTGTTGGCGTGGTGGTGAAAAATGCATCCTTCTCCATAAAAGAGGAAGTTGTTGTAATTTAAGCGTCCTTTGTCTAACTTGGTCCAATCCAAATTTCTCAGCCATAATAAGGTTCCAGACCTGAGAACATTTGCATGAAAATATAGACTCATAGCCCCGCCCCCACATGTAAGCCACGCCCTTTCCATAACCGTTTGCTGTAGACTCTTATTTGAGGCGTCATTGCACTCAGCAGAGAGTTCCTGTTTCACTGGTGACAGTTCTATCTAGCCCCTAAACTTTAGCCTCACCAAATTCATAACCCATGAAACGTTTGTCATACATGCTTGTAGGACCCATCATTGCACTCAGCAGAGGTCCTGTTTTACGGTGATTGGCTGCCACAACCTGCGTCCCGCCAGTACCCCCATTGCGTGGGAAGGTGAGAGGTCCCGTTTTGTTGCCCACTTCTTCCCTGGTTGCAGCATCTCTGGAAATCTCTGGTATCAAGGAACCCGTACACTTAAAAACTTCAATCAAACTTTTTAATCGTTAAAGTCACATAATATGACTTTAAAACCAACGAATCAAAGCTCAAAAGTGCGTTCGACCATTCGGAGATTCTCTCCACAGACTCACTCCGAAAGCGAAGGCAACATTTGCGTCACAGCACAACAACAGGATCAAAGACCTCTTCTTCACTACCCGAACACAGCTTGATTCAGCCGGCGAGCCTCTACGGAGTTTCAATAGGTGAACTGAAAACTGTCTGTTTGGTTATCACAGTTCTTCCAGGTATGGCGGAACAATATTGTGCCGGCGGTGAACAGGGAAAAGCGGTCAGGCTGGAGGGCAGGATGATTAGTCACTCCAAGCCCCAGCAGCATGGCCTGAGCAGCATATGAGACATGCCAGCCCAGTATAATGGCCTTATTAGAATAATGGTGGTAGTTATGGACAGGCTCCGTCTTCCTCCAGGAAATTCTATCTACCTACAATAGAATTCAATACCTGCAAGTGTTTTTTTTTTCAGAGGGGCGCTTTGGTGCAGACATGGAGCCAATACAGGAGCTATTTTTGTTTGTTTACACCAAGCATAATCCGACAGAATAGTCTCAGCTATTATAGATAGCAAATCATGTTTTTTTTTTTCCAGCTCAGTGTTTTCCATTCGTGAAATATGTATATTTTGGCTGTTTTTATCTGACATGATAGATTGTGTGAGCAATTTGATAGGTTCTGTGGTTGGCAGGCTTGCTAAGTAAAGCCGGCCAAGTCTATCGGTCATTCCGGGTCTCGCTAGACTCTTTGAAACCAGCATACTGCTATTGGCTCAGATCTGCTGGACCTGTTGGCTCTCACAGCACAGTCTAGCACGGAGTATTGATCCAACATTTTGCACAATCATGTGTGCTTCAAAGACAAGAGCTGATTATGACGTATGGTGAATCATTTGGTGGTGTGGAGCGCAACGTGAGGCCAGTGAAAGTCTCAAAACTCTCGCTGAAGGTTGTTTTCCCAAACTAACCACCTATTTGTCCCACGTTGACATATGAAAACGTACAGAGAACCAATTTCAACAAACACAGTGTCCACTCGACGAATAAACAAAACAGAAATCTTCATATGAGAACATAACTTTCGGTGCGTCATCGTGTGTTGTTGCTGGCCATTCTTAACTACTATTACATTAACGGTGTATAAATAAGCAACTCTGTCCTCTAGAAATTATGATCATATATTACCAAATTGTTATCTACATTACGTCTTGCTGTTTTATGGAGTTGGTAGTCACTGATTCTGACAACAGAAAGTGCAGCACCCTGACATCAGTCTGTGGTTTAGGTTTAGGCAACAACAGCACTTGGTTCAGGATTGGGAATGGATTGTTTTCCTTTTAATCGTAATAGAAAAACATCTCAAGTGACGAAATTTGTTGTCTGTTGTTAATCAGTATTAATTAGGATTTAGCATCTTTAGCTCATCCGAAGACACCGGATCAAGACACAGACAGCCAGTGAATGATGCTTGGCGTAGTTTTACTGTCGTGGTTGTCTCACAATTCAGCATTAGTGCAGATTAACGAAGTGCCGTATTTCTTGTCCTAATGCACAAACATCGAATTACTTTCCCTTCCTCCACAGGAAGGAGCTGTGGTAGTCCTGTTTAAGATCTGCAGGCAGGACCGCTTCAGAGACCTCTACGCTCACGCTCTGAGAACAGTGGCCTCCATCTGCTGTGTGGAGGAGGGCATCAATCAACTGGACATGGTAAACCGCTCTCGAAATTACGAAAAGTTGAAATAAAAGAGACAGACAATAATTGATTTGATATCATACAAAAGGAAAAGAGGAAAAAACGAGGTCAAGATCGTGATAATGACATCTGATTGGACAAGTTAATTTAATTAATAGAATGGTCCCAAATTGTCATCTGCATTTTGTGGCCAGATGTACAAAATCAATTAAAATGGCACATGAGCACTAATCCAGATTTTGCTGCATTGGAAAAATGGGTATGTGTACGTACCTACGACACACACTCACACACACACACACACACACACACACACACCCACACACACACACACACACACACACACACATAAAGTGAGATGACATTAATCTCAACTAAGTACAGTGCTTCCAGTAAAATAGCGTGGCTCCCTCCAGCAGCAGAGACAGATTATGTTTACACTGATCAGCTGAAGTCGTGGCTCAGACAGGAGGTTGCTCTCTCTCTTCCCAGCAGCACAGTATAGTCCGTCTACTGTTGCACATTCAGCCATGCTCTCACTTTCCATGTTATGACTGGGAGGCTTAGTTTATTTTCACAGGTGAATAAAGTGCCAACAATGGCAGAAGCAGCAGGATGAGGAGGAGCAGGCTGAGCGGCACAGAAACAAAGTGTGTGATCGTAGAATAAAGGATCGTTAAATGCAGGGGAAAAAAGTATTCGTTTCGTTAAAGGGGAATTAAATAATCTATTCCTTGTAATGTGTAAATTTAGAATATCTCTACATTGGTTCAACCACCATTTAAACATGATGCAACTGGTGCTTTTAATTACTTCATTTTGGATCACACTTCCTTCACACCCTGTTGATTGATGCCGGGAAGAGGCAAGTCGCAGGTGATTTTAGCCGCTGCTATCAGCAGACTCGATTCGAAAATGCAGTGTAGAAACTTTGTTTATGTCTCAAAATAACTGATAGATTGATTATATGTGGCACCTTTCCATTGTTTAAGCGGCAGCAGTTGACACAGCCTCTGTGTCATTAAATATATTCCTGCATTGATACTTTTTTGGGGAGAAACTTTTGACTGCAGCCGTTGAGTTCTCCAGCTATTTACTTGATTCAATTTTCATGAATGAGTTCACTGAGTTCAGGTTCAGGGGAACCGCCATTAAACTCTCGCTGTATCATTTTAGGATCGACGATGACGAGGAAAGAGGCATCATTCTGTGTACCGTGTTATTTTTTCCCCCGGTGACAGAGTTATACAGTACACACACGCAAATAAAGATGAGTCATGATTTGCAGTGTGTCTCCGTGGTGAGATCATTATGGGACCTCTTGACTGCTGAGCTGACAGGTCAAACATTTTGACCTGGATGACTTCGCAGTGTGTGTGAAGGAAAGAAGGCGAGACAGGGAGAGAGCGCTAATGAGACATCCTTCGTTTGTTTGTCCCTGTTTGTTCTCTATCGAGGATTCAACCAAAATAAACAACAGACGCACCTGTGTCAATCGAGCGCATACGGAAAGACAAATATAACCCGATTCCGGCTAATAATGATGCCACAACGGCGTCTGTGTTCACATGTACAGCAGCTGGGACAGCATGAATCATCCGAGTGTGAAAACTCTTTCACGGGGAAACCAGAGTCCGCCCCAGATTAGCTGCCTCGTCCCGGGAGAGACGCTGTCGACGCTACCAACCGCTCACCAGCGATCGCTCAGGCTTGAGAAACACAACTGTCACTGTTGAAGGGTGGTCGAGAGATGGGGCCGGCATGCATCTGCTCATTGGTGGATATACTATATGCCAACTTAGTTGTATCCCCAACTGGAACATTATGGAATCATAATATGGTGACTGGGAAGGGTATCGATTAGGAACACAGCTGCTCTTGATGGACAAAGAAGCAGAACTTCCGCATGAAGTTGACTGCAGTATTATATGAGACTGAAAATTTAAACTTTTAACCATCATGTTACATGAAAAGCTACATCATCATCTAAAAGCGTGGAATTAAATGATAGGACATGAATGCATTAATCAAGCGGGTGGAGCTAAATACAATGAAACGCTGAACAAGACATTTTTAGGTGAACAAAATGTTATGAAAAGTAACGTAACAAATTAAATTTGATGTTTGGGATTCTGCACTTTTGTTCCTGACACAGAGAACCGCAATTCAATGCATTTGTATGTTCACAGGCTAAAATACTTTCAACAGGGTGGTATGAAGTGAAACAGAAAAGTTATTTGCCGTTGGCCCAGAGAAGTGAATGAGATGCATCCGGCGTGTGGTAAATGAGGAGTTGGGGAATATCCTATTTTAGGGAGGAGGAGGAGGAGGAGGAGGAGGAGTTGCGGGTAGGGACGGGGTTTTGGGGGGGGGGGGGGTAGATGAACGGGGGTTTGGAGAGTGGATTGTTCCACGTCAGTGGGTCGCGATGGCGCAGTGCTGCTGACGTCCGCAGAGACAAAAATAGGGAATTGCCCTGTGAAGCTCAGCGCACTGATGCTCGTCAGCAGATGAGACTGACAGGTGTGGCGGGCTGAGCGTTGACAGTTTGCCTCACTCTGGATGCTCTAAACTTTTGTTTCAGAAGTGGTGGCTGAGCATCAAAAACATTAATTTGCTCTTTTCCTCAGTGATAGAAATAATAACTGTGACTGAAAAGTGACAAGTAAATAAAACAAAACATTTCTGATGTTTCAGTTGAGGGATTCATCTCCAGGACACAATTTAGGTCTTCATCGCCACCATGGACACCACGATCCTGAAGTTTATGATTGTACATTTGAATTGATAGTATGGATTGTATTCTGATTTTCAACACTTATGCAAGACTTGATAAGAACTACAGCAGACAGGTGCAGAGATGCTGTAGTAAAGTTGAATGAACTGTGTAATACTCCCCCCAAGTGGATACATATCTGCTCTACATCGTCATCTTTTCCTGAAGCCTGAATACCAATTAATGAAGACACACACACACACACACACACACGCGCGCACACACACACACACACACACACACACACACACACACACACACACACACACACACACACACACACACACACACACACACACACACACACACACACACACAGTCCTTTTTGTTTTCATGACTTTTGGGGATATTATATTGACTTGAATTAATTTCCTGGAGACTTAACCATTTCCGCTGCGATCCTAAACATTAAACCAAGTCTTTACCCTTAAAAGTGCATTTCATCCACGTAAGGATCGCGAGTCCCCATAAGCCTTAAACAGATTAATGTCCCCACAAGGCTGGTAAAACACGGCACCACGCACACACAAAGATGAGATAAACATGACCTCATGACCCTGAGTAAAGTTATATTTAGACAAAAAAGGCTTTTCTGCTCTTCTATAACTCTGAGCTCCTCCTCCAACCTGATGATGCACACACTCTGGGCCTATGCCAGCCAGTTATACACAAGTCTCTTGGCCATTAAATCAGTGCTTTAATTGTGATGGCTTTACAGGCGGAGCAGCCAGCTTTAACCAAGCTGACACCTGCATTTCACTTCACTGTCAGTATGGTTGGCCAGTGAAACCACTGAAAGTGATTTGCACCTCTCCTATTGGATATTTTATTAAATAACCGTACTCATGGTTTTGCATGTTTAAGCTCATTTTTATTGGCCAATAAAAAAGGACGTTAAATAACACACAACTATAAAAACGACCAAAACGTGTTTCCAGTTTGGTCCTTGATGTAAAGAGATTAAAGATGCAGATAGCCAAATAAGTAGGTAACATCTACTGTAGCTTCTACCAAACATTAAACTTGATTTCAAACAGTGTGTATGTACCCTGACCAACACAGTTAATACCTACATCATCTCAATAAAATCCCTTCAAGATAAATAAACTATGTAAAAAAAATACATACACATTTTAGATGATCATGAAAGTTCATTCTGTAAAATTTTGCACAAACCACATTTTGACCTTGTTAGTCATCATTTTAGTTTGCAAAGGAAACATTTTCCACAGAAAACCAAAAAAAAACATGTTGCTATTAAAGCGGTAGCACTGGTTATAATACGGTGGGCATGAGTTTCCCCAACTGGCGGCCTATGAAATATATATTGACTGCAAATTGCGCTACAGATGAAATTCAAAAGTATTCGACATTTAGTGATTGTTTTCCCATGCAGCCAGTGGTTTCTATTAAATGTTTGTCTTTGGAAATTGACAAGCAGCAACTTCAGATTTGCTTGAATTCAGTAATGCATCATAGTGAACATTAATCAGCCTTTTGTGTCACGATACAGTCATGCAGTCAGCAGCAGCCAGGCAGTGTGAAAACATTGTGTGTCACGCTAACGACAGCCGGATGGCGGAAAATGTTAAGACTTTGCGTCACCTTTAAAGTCTATCATATCTATCATAATCACTGATGACTGCTCATGTCCTAATAAGGTAACAGATTCAAATGAATGATTGAACTGTATGTTGTGTGATGTGCAGGTGGACGGGATCCTCTGTCTGGCGGACATCCTGACCGACGAGAGCAGCGTGGAAGCAGCCAGGGCCGAGGCAGCGGCGGTCGTGGCTCAGATCACGTCGCCTCACCACACGTCTACACAGCACCTCGCCAGCTTCCTGGAGAGCATGCACGACATCGTCACCGCGCTCATCAGTGAGTGGATGTGGATAATGCTAGGGTGCTGATAATGTAACCCAGACCTTTGGCTTGTTCTTAGGTTTAAAAAAAAGAACAACCAACAGTGAAAAAAGATAAAAAGATAAAGATAGAAGCTAGCACTGTACTGAATGAGCGATGTCTTATTCTCTCAGAGTTGTGCGAGAGCGCCTCCTGTGGTGAAGTGTTCCTCCTGGCGTCTGCAGCCTTGGCCAACATCACCTTCTTCGACAGCATGGCCTGCGAGATTCTCCTGCAGCTCAATGCCATCCACATCCTGCTGCAGGCCTGCAGAGACCGCCAGAGGGTCGACACACCCTACTCCAAAGACCAGGTGCACGTCACACCGTGCATTTAAGCGCCGTTTCTTACAACAGATATTGTGGTAAAAACACCAAAACAGCTGGTTGTGATTGAACAGGAGCAGATCTTAGCAGGGACTGTATTTAAATGTAACTATTAGTATGGAACGGAACACTTTGCTTTATCAAATGAACCTCTCTGAACCAGCTTCGGCTAAAATAACAAAAGTGTATGTTTAACTTTCTTTTTTTTAATCTGTTTGAATCTCAGGTGGTGACAATCTTGGCAAACCTGTCCGTTTTAGAGCAGTGTGCCCCTGAGGTCCTGCAAGGCCAAGGTAATCTATTTCACAGCGAGCATTTTTACATGCATAATACACATATTTGTTATTTTTTATGACCAAAACTGCTGTTGGATGAAAGACCAACACACCAGCATGTATTGAACCACTCACTAACACCCATATGTTGAGAAACAAGCAAGAGCCATCTGTGTAATTCATGTTTAATCCTCAAGATGGCAGCAACAGATAATATTTGTGAAGTAGCCTGGAGCGGCTTAAATAAAACATCAACCTCTGAGCATATGCAAATATCTTTAAACAACTGAAATGCTTTTTAAAATCCCGTTGTCATTCATTAATTGCACTATTTATGTTCTGCTCTTAAATTCAAGTCCATCCTGTTTAACATGTTCCTTTGTGTCTATGTTGTTTATTAATGTATCGTAAAATACATGGATTGGTATGTATATGTTGTGCCAGTATCAGCAATATTTATTCACATTTAGTTCTTGCTTAAATGCATCAAGGTCTCCGCAGTCATTTCCAAATAAATCGTATGGCTCTTTGCTGAGTATTTATAAAATGCAGTCATAGAATGAGAAACCAAAAGTCTTTCTATTTATTTTCTGTCAGTTTGTTGCAGTCTTTGTCTCTGCAATTGTCCTGAAACACTTGTGGAGAATTATGTGTAACCACCCGAAGACTCTTTTCTTGTGTTGAGTGCTTTTGAACTGTTTGCTTTCTTACTGCACTTTTGGTCTAAATCCTTTCTGATGCGAGTCATTTCTGGCTCCTTTCCAATTCACCTGAGCACTTTCTTGTGTCTGAGTCTTGTGCAACTTTACGTCTGTTTTGTTTGGTTCCTATGTGTGTGTGTGTCCCTATGTATGCAACTTA
The DNA here is from genome assembly GCF_949748355.1 of Melanostigma gelatinosum. Lineage (NCBI taxonomy): Eukaryota > Metazoa > Chordata > Actinopteri > Perciformes > Zoarcidae > Melanostigma > Melanostigma gelatinosum. Next base: position 4,209,048 of record NC_136634.1, read on the forward strand.
TTTCTCCTCAATTGTAGATTTCTTATTTACTTTTTACGTCAGTGCTGTTTGTTGTATCTCTGCTCATTTCCATCCTCCCCGACACCATTAATTCTCTCCTTTCCTTCCTTGTTAATCTTTAATATACATCGTGTCTTTCAGGAATAGAGCGACTGCTGCTGCTGCTGGCAGAAAAGCCGACCTCCCCGAGTCCATCAGAGGGCGCCGCCTGTGAGCGCGTTCAGCAGAAAGCTGCTGTCACGCTGGCTCGTCTGAGCAGAGACCCTGAAGTGGCCCAAACAGCCATCCAGCTGAAAGGTAGTGCAGCGTTTCAGTTTTCCAAAAACACAATTAATTCATTATTAAATACTACTGTTGAAATTCAGAAAAAGTTGAGGGAAACAAACAAAACATTTGTGTTGAAAAACAAATGTTAACTGAGAGTATTGCCGTGGAAGCTCAGCATCCACCTTCAGCTCCATCTCAGTTCACCACTTTCAGCTCTGGAAGCTTGTTTGCCGTAGTTTTTACTGTTAGCACTGTTAGCTACGAGCCGCCGGCTATTCAGAGCTTTTGAGAGGCAATGTATCAATCGAAATGTATTACACGACAGCTGGACCTTGAATTGAGCCTTGCGGTACTCCATTTGTCATTAAATGGCCAGTTTGTAGCATTTAGGAGAATCTATGGCAGAAATGGAATATCATTTACCGATATATGTTTCTTTAGTGTATAATCATCTAAAATGAAGACTTGTGCGTTGTCACGTCGGACACCGTAGTTCTCCTATATGCTTGGCAGACAGGAGAAGTTTCAGTTGGTTACGATCTGCAACCTTACCGCAAGATGCAGCCATGTCCTGCACACGTTTAAAGACTCAAAGACAAACAGAACCATCAATTGAAAATGATGCCGTGATTCTGCATCCTCTTGGAGCTTGTATATTTATTTAATTTAAGGAGGTAAAAATGTCACAGACTAGAGTGTCTCATCCTATTGGATGGACTGTAAAACCTCCACTTTGACATACACATGTACTGTACATCCATTCTGCCAGTAGACCTCTTTGTCTCATGGGGAGCAGCGCTCCATGAATGCTTTATGAAACCGCCTAATCTGATTAGTGGAAAGTAACATACATATATATGCCCCATAACAGAAGCCAGAGATGGAAAGTACTTCTTTTCTTTTCTTTGTAACCAAAGTACAGGTGATATCATTTTCTTTAAATGTATTTAAAGTACACCGGGAGGTGTATAAAACACGAAGTAAAAGCAAATACTTGCATGCAACAGAAACCTCCCTGTTATTTTGGGAATGTTCTCAGCATTATAAAAAGATGTGTCCAGTACACATCTGCTCTGTCTGCACCCGTCATTATGGTCAATATCAATGTCTAAGAATGGGACAAGCTTGTAACTGTTTCCCCCCTCTGCTGTCTTTAGCTGTTCCTCGTCTTATCGAACTGTGTCGCTCCCCTACTGAGAGAAATAACAGCGACTCAGTGCTGGTCGCTTGCCTGGTAGGTGTAAAGTGTGTGTGCATGTGAGTGTGTGTGCATGCATACCCTTAGATATATGTAAATGACTCCATGCCCGGAATACAAATATGCCATTCAAACATTCACCCCAGCCAACACTGCAAAAAACACAAAATCTTAATAAGTATATTTGTCTAATTATTAGACAGAAATCAAATATGACACTATCACCGAACACATAACATTTCAGTGAGATTACGGAGCGTGCTTTTAGACAATGCATCTTGTATATCTTGTGGAATATAGTTTAAAATGAGCTTTCCCAGTTAACTTCAAGATCTCTTTTCATCTTGAAAGGCCTAAACATTACAACCTATTTGAAGAAATCCTACCAAGCTCATTGTCACTTGTTCCCTTGGCAGATTTTTTTACTTTTTACAAGCAAAAATGCCTTTCATTCATAGTTAAAAATATATATTATAGTGGCTTTTTTCCAATGGATTTCAGTCATGCAGCTAAAACACCATAGATGTCCTGCTGCACTTGCTATGTAGTGCTTAAAAGTACAGTGTGTAGGATTTCGTGGCATCTCGTTGTGTGGTGGCAGGTTGCAACAAACTGAATACCCCTCTACTCACTCCTCTCTTTCCAAGACCGCGGTAATGTGAGCTTACATTCCACACACTGGCCCTTTAAAAAGCACAAACTGAGGGCATTTGTCCGCAGGCCTGGATGTGTAACATCAGTGCACCAAATGACTGCAGAATTGAATTACATTCACAGGGCAATATCTGAAAATTGAAAATATATCACAACCTCAGTATCTTTAAGCCATGTTTAGCTGACCGGTACACATCATCTCAAACGCTGTATGTTTAAATATGTACATATCGTGAATAATATCCCTGCTCGCACTTCATCATTCTCTCATTCTGATCATAATTATTGAGACCAGATCTTAGGGCCGATGAGGGGATTTGAAGCCCATAATGTTCAGGAGCTTACTTGGGCTGAGAAATGCTCCTCTTCACTGTACCCACAGTCTATTCAAGTTAATGTGATTCTATTTCATCCTTTTAGCCAAAGGTCAAGGAGAGCATTTGTAGGTGTTGGATTTTTCGCCTTCAAAAGGATGCTGAGCTCGCACGGATCATTTGTAATCTTAAACGTGAACGTAACTTACATACCGTGTGACTTTCAACAGCAGCCGCTCGACATGATACGTCACTTGCTCTGACCGAACAATAAAAACATTGACATTCAACGTATCCGTGGTTTGCAGCCAATCACAATGGCAACATTCTTTTGTGATTGCTAATATATTAACATGTGTGTGTTTGTATACAGTACAGCATTATCTTGTCAGTGTTGATGCATATGTCTGTCTGTTTTTTGGGGGGGTTTGTGCACATGCATACTGGTGTGTGTGTGTGTGTGTGTGTGTCCAGGCTGCCTTGAGGAGGCTGGCAGCGGGGTGTCCAGACAGCATCGAGGCAGCCGACCACCAGCAGCTGATCAAACCGCGGCTGGTCGACTCTTTCCTGCTGTGCTCCAACATGGAGGAGAGCTTTGTATGATGGCCTGCAAAGTGAACACTGATAGCGGAGAGCTAAACTCATGTACAACATCATGCACACACACTGTCCATGACACAGCAGAGTACTAACGAGCGGCTTCACTCCAGAACGTTGCATTGATTTCCTGACTGGAGCTTTGGTTTGTCTCTTCCTGTGTGTCCTGAGAATGTTTTTGTTGTCCAAATGTTGTACAGGACATCAAGAATTTGGGCGAATTCAGTGAAATTCTCAGTTTGGATGGATGCAAAAGACATCTAAATGTACATACATGTGTTGCCTATAGTGCATCTCAGTGACCACATTAAATGCAATGAATGTGTACAGTGTTCCAGAAAAAAAGGTCATTTGTTTATTGTATTCCACTGGGAATTTAATATTGGTAATTCTATAATTATTTTGTACGAACAGGTGCTACTTTTTGGAAATGAAAGTATAACCTGTTCTGGAATGAAAACACTTTTTTTTTGTCACCGCTGTGCAATTTCTTTGTGCAATGTCTGAAGATGTATCCAAAGCATGTCGGCTATCTGAGAACAGAGAAAGATCCTTCGAGTGGATAACACAGTAAAATGCCTCTGACGCAAATGATCATCTGAAGCATTTAGTGTTGGAGTACAAAGATGTCTGTCTGGTGGAATTCTTTCATTGTCGGTCTGTTTAAAGACATGTTGCCTTTTTTATGTTTTCAACTAACAGCCACTTTATTTGGACCATTTGCAACTAAATTATTACAGATTGCTATTTCATCTTTTCAGTTTATTTGAGTACCTTAATTGACAGGGCACTAGTAGTATTTAAAATGTATGACTGAGTGTGGCAACACGATCTATTTATACTGGTGTACAATTTATTGTTTTGTAAAAGCGCATTGTATGGTATGTTGTTATTCTCTTGCCATTAATGTAAAATATTATATTTGCCACTGGATAATGAATCTATAGAAATAGCCTTTAATTTGAGTATACAAATGCTTTTTATTTAAGGAGAATTACCATTATTGTATGCCATGCATGGAATAAAGGCAATCATCTATTGTTCAGTGTGTGTCATTCTGTAATACGTCACTGAAGCTCCGTCAGTTTTACACAAGGTAAAGCAGCAGTACTCAGAACAAAGATGACCTGGAGAAGAATGCACCCGCTGATGAAATCAATTCAGAGAAAAAGTACAGAGATTAAGGCCCCACATAGTAGTACTTTCTCAGTGTGAAGATGTGGAAGGGGTCACTGGTAGAACCTACAAAGAATTATTCTGTCTTATATATATCTTAATCTGCAGCTCACCTTGTTTTTACAGATCTTTATAGCGTCAACTCATTGCACAGCTGATTAGTTGGTTCATTTAGTGCACCCAGGAAGAGGGCCAGGCTTTGAAGCTAATTTTACATAGCGGCCAAATGGTGGAAGTTCAATTTTCAGAGCTGTAACGTGAAGCCATGCGGCCCAAAAAGACTTCTCACCATGGACTCGCATTGGGAACGAGACGTCTGTAACTCAGTGGATCTTTTTTGAATTGAATCAACGTCCCAGTATGAACTTTTGAACAGCCCATAAAATCATTATGTCCTAAAAGTTGTAAAGCTTTTGCCAAATAATAAGCACAAATAGCCAAATCCAAAGTTATTTTCTATCCTCGGTTCATGTGAACGAGACTGTGCAGAAGATTGTTGAAAGGTGCAGGTATATACAAACCTTTTTCACTTCATGCTCCACTGAGCAACTCTCACACGAATGAACTGGTTGCCACCTCTGAAGCTGTATCCAGTTCTCTTTATGCAGCCATGTGCTTTGCACAGAGCAGATTTAGCTGGGCAAGAAGTGAAAAGGCTCAAGCAGCCGATCAAATACCCTTTGCGGACTCTGCCAGAAATCTTTGGTCCATGTTGTACATAACTGGACTTTAAACGGTATTCACAACAAAGTAGGAAATAACAACAATAAACAAAACTAAAACAGACAAAGAAACCATTTAGCTACATAGCATCGTAGCATATAACCAAATCAAGTTCAAGTTCTTCCCATATTTATTGTTGTCACGCAGGACACTGCAGAACCACCGGTACAGCACACCACATTCAAAGTAGTCCACACACAGTGCCACCTTATTTCAGTATGAGTGCAGTCAGGGTCCACGCTGCTAAAGTTCCTTGGAGGGCCCCTCGACCTCCAGCTATCTCAGAGGAACTGAGCTCTCACATTCTGTCTCCTGCACAAAGATGAGAAAAGCCTTTGAATGAGGTTCACAGAGAAAGAAAGAGGCTAAAGGACCAAGAAGAGGTGGACCCTGGTGGTCCTCCGTGAACCGCTAGGTCCCCCCCCCCCAAAAAAAAAACAGACAGGAGGAACATTTGCTATTTAAGCCTCCAACTTTCCAAAAACAGTGGGTCTTATTGGAGGAATAGCAAGCACACAGTAGCTGCTTGCAATAGTAAAACTTCTCATCAAAATGAAATCTTTTCACTCATTGAGAATTCATGTATTTATTCAATCACAATGGATTTGAAAAGGATTCATAAGCCCAACTGCTGCAGACTTTTCACGCAACATTTTTAAATTATTGAGACATGATGCAGCAAGTGAGTACAAAGAAATATGGTCAGGCTTATCTGCAAAAACCTGTCCTTTATGTTGTCATTGCTTTGATAGAAACACCCCCTCCGTTGGCTTTCCTCTCCTTGGAGAGACAATTGAGGGTCTTCTTTCTTTCTCTGTAGCTTCTTTTTAACCTTAGGGCACTTATGCTGAGCATGGACTTGTTACACTCCAACCCAGAGTTGAGACAATTGAGCTGCTTTGTGTGAGCGCGTGTGTGTTGTCCAGCGTACACGTGGGAATGTGTTCAGAGGCCTTTGTGATAGAATATGCTCCTGCTTCGCCTTGGTGTGACCCGATGAAATATCGACACAGAGGAGAACTAAACAGACGGCCTAAAAACACAGGTTTCTTTGATATTGTTTTGGTTCGACCATGACCATTGATGCCAAGCATTGTAGCTCTGGGTTTTTCAGTTTTTTCTTAGTTTCTAAGCGCTTGAACTTTCATTTTCCTCCCTCTCCACGGTCCTCTGTGTGCATGCTGTTGCCATCTTTGTTGTTTTCAAATCTTTCAAGGTGGTTAGATAATAAGAAAAGTTTATTCAATCATCCTATCAACAAGGTCGCTAACGAACAGGTATCTGCATGTCAGCACTGTCACATTAAATATGGAAAGTGCACATTACAAATAAAACTGATAACAAAAAGAAAGATATCATAAAAGGACGAAGCTGCACCACAGAGTCATTTTCATGTCATCTTCACTGTCTTAAACCATAATTCACAGAGGCTCTGTGTAAGAAAAGGATCTGAGCACTTGTAGTCTAATGTAAGGAGCAACTCCTCTGTGACTCCTGGCAGATTTTAATATTTTATGGGTCACATCATTTGCTTTTGCCGCGGAAATATTTTTCTATGTCTGATTCTTTTTCTTTCAGATGGTACGAAATGAAACTTCCTCTTTGAAACTGCTTTCAGAAGTTGATACATTAGACTTCACATATTTAGAGATGCACACAAAGCAGTGTGGCCCCGTCGTTTCCGAGGTTAGTCTACTGATGAACATCAGAGGCCCCCGGACTCCATAATCAACCAGGAGGTCAGGGTGTTTACAAGGAGCATTAGCAGCTCCCTGAACATGGTGATATCTCGCTACGGTGTGTTAAGAAGTGCATTCGGACATATTTTTCACATTTGTTCGTCTGATATATTGTCTGAGTATAAATGCCTCCAAACCAACGGCAGAGTCACAGACGGTTCATACCAGAGAGCACTAACGGTACAATCTCAAAGGTGATTGTTGGTTGTCATCACTCTATATATTCGATATGCTCGTCGGTTTACAGAAGTCGCTTGTTAACAACATAGTTAGCTTGTATTTTGTGTACAATATTTCACTCATGGACAAGGGGGCAGATATTCCTGGCCTTTAAAATCCACCACTTAAATTCTGTTTTGTTAAATTGTTTACATTCATCATGTTGCCTCTAAAACCAGCTTGATGTTCTGTCAGCTTTGGGCTCTGTAAACTGTACAACTGAGAGGTTTAAAGTGTTGGCTCATATAGACCTCACAGTTTAAAGGCTAATTATGACTTAAGTGCCATATCTATTGGACAGCCAATTAAGAGAGTAATATTCCTGTTTACTGATATCTCTAGTCCAGTGCTCAGCTGGCCTCTCATTAGAGGACCCAGTGGGGATTTTAATTGCTGAAATACAACCACAGCATTGAGCATGAATTATTATCAGCACTTTTGACCAAAGTCAGTGAAGAGTAAAAGCCTAAAGCCAAAAATGTTTACGGGTTGGTGTAGTGGTCATACGGCGTTATCTTTCGCTGCCTGGCATTGGTGCTTCATGAAGTTTTAAACATTGTTCTGGATAAATCATGACTTTATTCTGCTGAATGTGACTTAGTACTACAGAAGAATAAATAGTAAATAAACAATTTGCAATATAAAGAAATCACTACTGGCTGAATAACTTGAATTTTTGAAACCTTTTTTGTCAGTTGTTGGGTAGCAGGAGTTCATTTAACATTATCTAAAAATAATTTTCAATGCAAATGTCTGATGCGAACTTTATTGAAATTTATCTTGCAAGTCATCACAGTCGTAAACCTTCAGAATTTAAAGATCCCGCAGGAAAAACCCCAAATGGCTGGTAAAGGAGTGTCCATCCCTTAACATGCCGAGACCTTTGTTCTGTTACTACAGTTACAGATGTAAATTAAAATAAGTCGATGTTGACTTTTTGTTACACATTCAACACTAACAACGGTCTCTTGTGTGACGTTTCACTCAAAATGCAATTGAGAATATTGTTTCATTGTATGGTGACATAAAAAACCAATACTTAAAAGAATCGGCTTTGCAAATGATTTATGGGCCATAAAATGCATTCAGCATGTTTGTTAGAGTTCAAGGTAAACACACAATGTGTTTTGGTAAGCAACATTGACAGTAAACATATATTTTGTTTGAGGACTGGCAAAAATGTCCTCACTTTCCAAAATGTCCTCACTCCGAAGGTGTAAAACTTGTTTCGGTCCTCACAAAGCTAGCTGTACAAGTCCACACACACAATCTATTTGGATCATTGTAATTAAACACATTTTCCAGTTTCTCTTTTAAAAACCATCAGTTTTGTACAGAACAGCCTTATTTAACCCCTGTTCACTACCTCTCTTAACACACTCCTCTGTTCAGCAAATCATACGGCATCCATAATCCTCCACCACAACACAACACACACACACGCACACACACACACTTTCCCCTCTGGTCCATTGAGGCCCCCTCGCCATTAACAGGCCACCGCAGCACGCCTTCTCCATTTAGGTCCTGCAGTCAAATCAACCTCCCCCCGACACACACACACACACACACACACACACTCTTCTCTCGCGTCTGAAAGGATTTGTGGAGAGACTTTCTTTTCTCCTGCAGACGACCAGGCTGCAGAATTGTATTTGTTTTTTCTGCAGCTCTGCCTGTAACTACAGTAGCAAACCGCCAGGCTGTGTGTGCTAACTGTCTGTGCCCACATTTGTTATGACGGAGTATATATATCATGTAACATCTGTAGCCTTTGAGTTTCATATGTCTGACAGGACTGAGTATGTTTGACACTGTTTGAGATTGGCAGGAGAAGTTTTCGGTCTCCGGGGTATTTATATTTTGAGTGACATGTTTTCTTCAAAACTGCGCTGGATGTGAGGAAATAATGGAGGTTATTAAAAATGCCCATATGTTATATGAGTGTTTTAGTGGCTTTTCTTGTTTTTCCTCATCCAGACTTCAGTCGTCATCTATTTGTTTTATAAATGTTTTTTATGTAATTCACTGGCTAAATGGAAAACTCACACAGAATGTTTCAAAATTACATTTAGCTTCTACTTTTTAAGAGACTATTATTTAGATGCTGATGAAACAAATGCAGCTGAACTGACACCTGATCCATGCAACCTTTCCAGGGACAGTAAGTAAATAAAAAGATTGCCTCGTGTGTGTAAGCTCTCATGTCCTAAAGTGACACTCCTGGTTAAACATTAAGTCGGGGGGGTTGATTGAGTTTGCCCTCTTGGAGTGGATGTTTGAGCATGAACGACTCTGCGTGTGTGTCTGTGTGTGTGCAGGTATTTACACAAGAGGAAAAAGAACAGAGTCACTGTGTTTGACCCTCAGCTGCTGTCATAACTGGTGACATAACTCAGACATTTGTCTCTATATAAGGAGGAGTGTTATTGCTGTTCTTTAAACTTTATTTAACCACAGTCATTTTTTAACAGTTTTATATTCATGACAGACTACTGAATGTATGTGTGAATATGTCACTTTTGACTTTTATTAACAGCAAACCAAGATCCCTATCTTTCCTTAACCTGAAGTGCTTTGACTCTCAAAGACGTTATTTATGCTTCAATTGCTACGAGCCAGTAGTTCATTGATATAGATACTGTAGGAAAACAAATTAAATAAGATGCCAGTTAATATTTTGCTGCTTTGACGATACAGTCAAACATTTCTTCACGATGTGGAAAAACTAAACAACATATTTTAAGCTGCATTATGTAGGATATTTGTATGGCATTATATCTGTAAAAACGTATTTAGCTGTTACAAAAATGAAAGGTAGATAACAATTCAATTTTAATTTAATTTATTTATAGGAGACGGTTGAAGGCAGAATAGACGTGATGACTTCACCGAGCAGTCAAATAGAAATAAAAAAAGGTGAAAGCATCCCAGAGATCTTTAGCAGTGTTGTCTGCAACGACCACTGTTGTAGTGTTTGATTGAATCAATACAAATCACAATCAGGGAAACTGGGAACATAATTCAGGAATCTAACGCCAGCCCAGGACAAGTTCCACAAATTTACAACAGATCACGTTTACTGTACTCGTATTTTTCCTGTTAACTGTTAATACCAGTGAAAAATCTTTTAGTTTGAACTACACACAAAATCTGCTTCTCCTCCTGCGTCCTCTCACCTCCTTTTTCCCTTCTCTCGTTCTCTCTCTCACCTGCGCTGTCCGATCTTTCTCCCTGCTCTGCCAGACTGAATCAGTGACGACAGGCAGCGGTACAGCGGGCGGGGAGGCTGACTGTCTACAGTTCTTAGTGACTGTATCTGCCTCGTGTTGTTTTTCCACTTTGATTTACCAATTACATTTTGCATTTTTAACACTGGCCTGGTACTCTCGGCCAATCAGCTGACCAGAAATACACCCAGCGCTCACAAAACTCAGTCTGGGCCTGCCCACATTTGGCTAACCCCTCATCCAGACTAAAAGTGTACATGTTTTCCATTCGCATGTCTAACACAACGGATCCGCTCTCACTTTAATCTATGCAGATGTCTAAACCGGCTCCGTACAAGCGTGCATGCACGTAGCTATGTTAGCTGATATCCAAACACCGTTAAAAACATTAAGCAGTCAGCAGTCAGTCAATGGCAGTATCGAATGGGCCAAAAAAGCTGTTTTGAGAAAGTGTGAGTCACCTGCAACCACAAGAGGGGCTTGAGCCTGAATAATCACACAAAAATATTTGGCAGTTTGGTGCAGCAGTTAGCTGTGGACAGACACCGAGACACACTCACTCACTCAGGCACACACACAGCAGATCACATCATCTCCTGGTGGAGGTAGAAAAGAATCACCTCTCACGTGTTCAGGTAACATTTCCATCTCGTGTTCAGAAACTTTTACTGGGCACATTCAACTTCAAATCCCTGATGTTTATTTTATTTTCCTTCCTCTCTGTTGCTCTGTAAAAAAATAGCTACACGCAGACTTAATTTAATTTCTCCCAGTAAAACGTCTCGACTCCTCCGCCGCACTGTTCCGCGCTGCTGCCCTCCGATCCAACATGGCAGCGACATTACCATCTCTATGCAAATTGCTCTTTGACGCACAGACAAGGGGGTGGGGTGGGGGTGTGTGTATGCAGAGTGCTTGTCAAACAACCCCTCCACATCCTCCTCATATACCCTGACGGGGGGAATTACAACAGCCGCTGAACGGAGCGCTGGTCTGGCCTTCTCTGTTCGAGACACTTGTAGACAAAATAAAGAGTCTGTCTTGAGTGTGTGTGTTTTTCAAAAGGTTTATGTTTCCTCGCAGATGTTACAGTATATGTTTAACACAAGATCACGATACTAGCCTCGTTCTGTCAGTACTAATTCCTGCAAATTCACCTCTTTCTCGAGGTATTTCACACAAATTTTAACTATTTTTTCTCTCCCTCATATATCAAAGATTAAACAAGAGCAGCGCTCGTAACCAAAACAGGTAAGGACAAGTAGATATTAACTAGACAGGGCACTTGACAGATGTTTTTCAAATACAGTACAGCGCTTTCCCCCCATCCATCAAAAGAGACCCAACAGCAGCATCGAGGGCAGATCTGTGTGATTTTCTAGTAGATGAAAGTGAATATGTAATTAACATGCTATAATTGCTAGCAGTCCCTTTTATTTCAAGATGAAATGATGCGAGCTCTCTCCCAAGCCAAGGTCAAAGGCACAAGCCTATGCAATACATATTTAATGGGGAAAGACAGAATGTGACCGGATGCTTGAGTTTTACTGTATTTTAAATATCATCCACAGCTGATGTTGCTCATTTTAGCCTGTGAAATGAATTAGGTTGTCAAATAAATCCCTGCATAGCATCTTTAAACGGCATTATTTATTATTTTCACTGTATCATTAATAAGAAATGCTTGTTTTTTTCAGTTTGCAGGGTCTCAATCAAAAGATTGATTGTTCATTTCCGCCACTTCCAACATAATCCGGTAGCCAGACCACAACTAGAAAACACTCCACTTAACATAAAAGCAAATGGGCTACCTCTGCCTCGCGCGCTGACGTGGTTCCGTGGCTCATTCTTCATTTCGAGATAGTTTCAGCGTTCCCGCCATGCTCTATAAACCTTGTCCCAACCGCCGCACTGCTCCTTGCAAACGGCATCACAAGCACAAGCTCCCCGTGGACTTCAAAAGTATAAATTGAGAGCGATTTAGCTTTACGAGCGGCCCCTGATAATACCCGCAAGCATAAGACAAGACAGCATTGTTGGATGGTGAGCATCCCCAAAATATAGTGCAGTGAGAGATGGAGCTGGTTAAGCGTCTCTCTGCCAATGAGATCAGATTAAGCAGCGCTTTCAGGGCCCGTCCGGTGCTGGCAACATGCATGACCTCATCAGCTGTGGCTCGGGTGGTTTGGCAGCGAGGGAACTGCTTATAAGCTGTGGCAGGAGATGACAGGAAAACACAGCAGAGACGTTTTCCGCGCAAAGAGCGTGTTGGTGCCGACACAGGCATCGGCTTGATCCTTAAATGCTTTATTTGATAGAATTAAGTCAACAAGAGTAATGCTTTGGAAACATTTGTGAGTTTAAATCATTGAAAGAATCAGACACATGTCAAACTATTTATTACAATATGTGAAAGCTTTGTGCAGAGCAACCTGAACTTTTCTTTTGCTCAGTGTTGCTGAAATACACAATCCAGAGTATAATAATGATAATCTTTTATTTTATGTAACCTACAAACAAAACACAATTTAAGCAATCAGTGAAATGCAATCAAAGAATAATCAGCAAAATTGAATAAAAAAAAAGGAGAATGGCATAAATAGTCTTCTTGAACCGCCTAGCTGCGATAAAGTAGATCTAAAAGTCAGAACGTCGTGAGTGTGTTACTGAATAAAACATACAGAGGTGAAAAACTTGCTAACAATTTTACATTTTTTTTTAAATATAAGAGTAAAAATATAATTCGAAAAAAAGCTACAATTTAAGTTAGGTCAAAAAATAAGAATGATATATAAAACCTATATTTAAAACCTAACTAGGAAGATTCCTTAATGGGAAAACTCCTTATTGTCAGGATCCAGGATCCCTGTCTGACCTGTTCGGTGTTACCTCTGTTTCCCCTGATCTCCTCTCCTCATGTGTTCTGTCATTCCCCCGTTTGTTATTGTGTGCCATGTGCTCTGTTTGTCCTCTGCCTCCAGACACCTCCCATGGCCACACCCGTGATTGTGCACAGCTGAGGACACTCCAGCCGATCACCTCCTGCTGCCTGACACACCAGACTCAGGGCCCACTAATGAGTCTCCTGTCACTACATAAGCTCTGGTCCTGCAGTCTGGGGTTGTCAGGTCGTACCGTCTTTCACCCGCGTCAACCCCGTGGCGTCCTCTGCCCTCCTTGTGTTCTACGGATTACACTCCGCCGCTCTGCCCTCCTTGTGTGACACGGACTACTCTCGCCGTCAAGCTGCCAGCCCTCCGGTGTCGAGCCACGGGCCTCACACCGTCGATCTGCCACTCGGGTGTCGGACCACGGGCTCCACACCTTCACACATTCTGAATAAAACCTGTTAATAGTAACTGTCTCCTGTGGTCTTGCGTTTGGGTCCTACCTGTGAACTCCCACATAACACTTATCCTGTTATGATGTGGGGTGTTTCACAGACCCAAATGCAGACTCAGACAGCAAAGTTCTATTTCAAAACCAAGGTTCGTTTATTTCTCTCAGTCAAGGGAAAAAACAGGAAATGGACAAAGTCAATAGGAGGAGCCTCCGCCCGGTTCCAAGCCGGAGAGGGACTAATCCTGTGGAGCGGCAGACGAAGCCGACAGGCAAACTGTCAAACGCCACTACGGAGGCGCGTCCTCGCGCTCCGCTCGAATCCTTAGCCAGGAAGAGCCCGGTCCGCGTCCGCGGCTGAGACCCGAGGCTCGACACAGGAACGCCAAGACTAAACAGTTGATCTCCGAGGAACGAACTGGAAGGCTTCTACGTACAGGTGAAAACCCGAGGCTCGACACTGTACGGCAGGCAGGTTGAAGAAACGAGAGACAACGTTAGTAACGGGTCTTCAGAGAGTGAACAAACGGACTACTCACGGGTCGGAATACCAGGTAGGTAAACGGACAGACTGACAACTGGGATGAGAGTGACAGGAGTATTTATGTCAGCTGGAAGCGATCACCGGAGATGAGGCACAGCTGTTCCTACGGAGAGAGGCGCGGCAGTGGGCGGGACTCCTAGGACACTACTGAGGGAAATACAGCAGAGTTAGACACAAATCCTCACATTATCCTGCTTTATAGTCCATAGAATTGTAATTTTTCTTAGCTTGTTAAAGTCAAACTTCGAATACCTGTCTTGATCTTGATCAAACTTGTTGAAAATAAGTCCAGGACTTTATAATTCTATCTCTGACAAACTGATGAATATGTTTTGAATATAGTTATCCATGAGTTATCCATTAATCAATTATTTGTCTAAATGAATAATATGCAGTGGTATGACAAAGCATGTTCAATTTGGGCTATTATTCATTCCGAGCAAATTTCCCCAAACTGGAACAAACTACAGTATTGATTAGCACTTACTGAAGTTATTTTCACTTCACAAACCTGCAGCAGTTCAGCACAGGCCTGAGGCGCAGCAGTAAACATCAGTTAAAGGACGTACAGTAACGGCAAGCATATCACTGCAAATAAATCGGACAGAAAATATCCCGTCCACGTCTCTGACCTGTCAGCGCAAAGAAACAATTAATTGCAGTCGCAAAGTATTTTCTTTCCCCATGTAAATCAACAATGTGTCGGGAAATCAGCCCCTCCGACCCCCTCCCCCAAGGGCTGAGGCCTCAATCCTGCATGTCACCCTCTTCACATAATGAGGAGACAGCGGGTGTCATGTCTGGACTTGGCAATCTGTTACTGACATGAGAGTTAGAGTATTAAATGGACTAACTGCAGGCTTTACTGTCGAAGAACACCGGTGTCTGAGCCCAATGATTACCGCGGCCCAAAACAAAAATGACATTTGTCTGACAATAAAATTGGGTACTAACCTGTCTGAAAGCTGTCTCCATTTCCCTCGAACAAACGTTGGCGTCAGCAAACAGTTTGACACACTTTCCCCTTGAATGCATAGAGAAGGCGAAGCCATCCTTTGGCTCACGGTAATGGCCCCTCATTGTTGGCCGCAGAGGATGTAGTGCTATTCATACCGGTGGATGATTGAAAAGAAAATTGAATCCCTTTTGATGTGATAAATGTGTCTATTACTGCATTTGCACACAGAATGTCAGTGGAAATTATAGTGGGGAGGCAGGGCTCAGAGGAGAAAATACATAGGGATGGCATATTGGCTAGCTTTGATTGGAGCTGAAATATAAATATACTGTAACGGTAAATGTGATGAGTCCAAGCTCCCTGATTTTTCCACAGGAACTTCACAAATGAAAGGCCTTGAGAACCCCAATTGTGAGACTATATAAAAAGGTTAAATGTCTGCGTAGCTCTCTCTCTCTTTTTCTCTTCAAAGAGCTGTCTTATAAAGGACACCAACAACTGTTTGCCTTGAAATAAAAGGAAATGTTCTCTTTTCAAAAACTTCTGAAAGACAGCAAGAAGCCCGGGGAAGAAAGGAGCCACGGTATTTTGTGTCGCAAGTGTTGCACTGTGAAGGACAAATTCATTTGAAATTGTTAAGACAGTCACTGAAGTGGTTCGATGTATACATTTATTAAAATGTTCCATTAGCAGTGGGTAAAATCACCATTTGAGAAACATCTGCAATGCAAGTACAATAGTGACATTGCCATTTTTGCCAAGTTTTTCAGTTGGTTATGTGTACATTCAAAACACGTTGGCATCTCATCCACATAGTGAAGTACTATTTATTGTTATTTTATTTATCAATATCATTAATGCAGCAGTTGAAAAATGGTCTAAAATACATATTCTAAACAACCAAAAACTTCAGTATTAAGTGGCATTACAAAAGTAACAAGACAGAAAAAACTTGATGAATGTCAAGATCTACTCATGATTTTGGAAGGAATGTGATGGCTTGTATAAATGTGCTGCATTAATGAGTTTAAAACCGGTAAATAAGTGCGTGCACTTCCGGTTCTCTCAAAGTCAATGGTTTTCTTGGTTAGGTGCCTGTAATAAGAATAATTTAACACATTTTTTAAATTTTATTTTTAAATAGTACTCTTTGAGTTCTTGGTTTCGAAAGGTCAAGGTCCTCCTCCATGCACTGTCCTGACACATAATGGTTGTATACTGCACACACCCACACAACACAATCTCAGGTAATGAAATGAATGAACAATAGATTTTCGACTGTTTTATTCACTTGTTTTCTTTGTACATTGCTTTGTTACAATAAATGGCCCCGTTTTCCATCCCTGTTTCACAAACCAAATTTTATGTAACTGACAAGTTGTCATAAGTACCAGTATCAACTTTAGAACACAGTTTGTAACATTAAAGCTACTGATGGTAATTTTCCTCGAAAACATATTTTGTTATTTTTGTTGAAATTCTCTTTAAATCCCAACAGCAATCAATGTCGCAGGTCTGTAATAAGCCCGTCCGATCACTCGATTCAGCTGAAACAAAATGATTGTCCGTGTTGCCGAATTTGCAACTTCTGCCGAGACTTAGCTACTTTTGAAGCTGTTGCTGCTCTGATTGGAAAAGAGTTGGCAACACTTGGCTTGGTTTTTTGGTTGGATAATGTAATAAAAAATCAAGCTTACTCTTGCTAGTTTCTCAAGATGTTGTTGTTGTTTATTTGGGGTATAAAAAACTCTTCACTTATTCCGTTTACAGTTTTTAAGTTGCATCTTCAAACATCACTGAAATTCAATTTATATTACAGACACTTCAATTCATCAAAACCAAGATGCAATTTTTCTCTAGCACTGTCATGAAGTTGACATTTTAGCTCTTTTATGCAATATCTATATGTTTAACTGTGTTTAACTGATGGATTGTAATGAAATTAGGAAAAAGATATTCATGGTCCCCACAGGATGAATACTAATAATGTTTGGTGATCCGCTGATCTTTCATCCAACGCCAACAACAGGTCAAAGTTTTCACTTATCGAGGGAAAAACATAACCTTTGCATAACTATTGGATCGATTGTTTTATTTTGTTATTCTATCCAGAGGATGAATCATATTTAATACAATGATCCCCTTACTTTTCCTCTATAGTGCCACCATGAAGTCCACATTTGTGGTTTTGAATTAAATGTCTCCATGAAATCGATTCTTCATCCAGAAATCTTGGAAAGTGCTATGTAGCAGTTTCCAGAAGGAAAAGTAAAGACATATGATCCTTAATCAACAAAATATCTGTAAATAATGAAATCTTCCGAACCTCTTCTCCTTTATTCTCCCCCTACTCTATTTTCTTTACGCATTTAGTTGAATAGATATAGCTTGTGGTTCCACTGCTTAAACGACTTGAGTGATAAAGACTCATGGTCTCGAAAATGTCAAGAAGTCAAGCGAAACTCCAGCAACATTAACTCAGTTTTGAGTTTCTTTCATTTGACACAACTGGTACTTTGTTGATCCGTTCATAAATCATTAATTTCCAAGGGTCAAAGGCCCTGATGTCAATGCCTGTACCCTCCACATGAACAATCAGGAGGAAGAAGATCGAAAGAGAAGCCAGACATACAGTAAGTGAGTCTGTCTTAAGAGTGTCAAAACAGTATATGTATACATGCCTGGGTTATTGTGTCTGTCATCTCTCTTTCAACCAGCGCTCTTGCTCAGCTGTACTTCAGAGGTACATGCAGTCACTCAAACACTGACTCTACTACTCCATTCTACCGCCTGACCCTTACATTTTTAATCGAGACACTCATCTCTCTTTCAATACACAACATCTTTGATGATCAGACTCTCTTTGAAGGCAAGTGAATTTCATTTTCGTCTAAAAGCTTGCAAAGTATTCGGTTCAAGATGATCACCACATTCGTGACTTCTAGGCAATTACTGTAATGATGCAAAATGGTAAACATTGGCCCAACATCTAAATAATTTAACAGACTGAAAACATGCTGCTCCAATGTTTATGAAATGCGTTTTTGTGTTTATAGAGTGATCATGTTGAAATGTTCCATGGCATTGAGCTTGCATGGCAGGTCATGTTTGTATGAACTAATTCTATGATATTTAAATGGCTCCTCTAGATTACACAGTGACTCGGGTCAGACAATAGACTCCACCCATTTAAAGTCTTTTGCTGGTGCAGCCAAATGTAATGCATCTGGAAATTATTATTATCAGAGAGCTGTGCTGAAATTGACTGCAAAGAGAGCTCAGTTTCTGGAGAGGAAATGTGCTGAGCTCAATTTGGACACAAGTGTCACATCTTTGTGGCTGTTTGAACGGATTACAGGCGCGAAGCACCGGTGGTTAATATGTAAACTGTAGCAGTGAGGATGAAGATGCCCATAGGAACATTGGCCCCTGATAAGCAAGCCCGACTGCTGAGTCACTGGACACACATGTGGACAATTTGACTGACCGGCAAAATACCACGCATGGCTCTCGAATTGTTCTGATAGAAACAGATGCCAGAGCGCTGTTGTGTATTGTATCGCCATCATTCAGACTTTTCTCCCTCATTCAAGTTTGTTTTGTTTCATTTTTATTGTTAAGATCAAACCCACATTGGCGGATGTTTTCCAACAGAGTGGGACTCTGGTTCAAAAGTTTCTGAACAAGTTCTAGACCTCAAACTTTTGGAGGGAAAATCCAAGGCTTCACGTCTGCTTCGTTGAAAATGAACAGTCGGTTTGCTCGTGCTGGGAATCAGCTCCTCCATGTGGACCTCCAAATTGATGAGAATGAACCTCGTAGAGGAATCCTGGATCTCCTCAGCAGACTCCGTCCGAATTGGAAGGCAAAGGACATTAATATGAAGGCAAGTGAATGTTTGTGTCTAAGGGATTCAATAACGACTGTGAAAGCAACCCAGTTGCTAGAATAAATGTTGGCATTGTGCATTTCTGCAAACCACGCTATCCATTGAATGTCGTTTCATCAATACATTTCATATCCGCCTCATACATCCCACACAAACAAAAGCACAATGCCACATGGTTAAAGTTGTGAAACGATTGACAAGGTTTAAGCAACACAACTATTTGGTTAAGGTTAGAAAAAAGATAATGTTTTTTATTTGAAATACGTAACAAATGTAACAAAAAGTAACTTAACAATATAACTACTGTAAATAAACAACAACCTTCCTTAGCAGACTTTTGCATGTAACATTACTGAACAACGTTACGTAACAAGCGTAAAGTCAAGGCTTTACTTTTGGTTTCAAATGGGGCACCAGGTTCTTGTTGATAACAATCCTGTTTGATTGACCCACTAACCCTTCCTGCCCGCCTTCGTGGATTTTCTTAGTTGTTATACTCGTTATATAAGATGTAACTTTCCATAAGGGTTGCTCTACGTCACTGCTTTGTGCGTTGCTCGCTGTACGACATAATTTGCTCTGACAAAATGCAAAGACATACACATTCAACGTATCCTGTGGTTTACCGTAACATACAATGCACAACATACGTACAACGTACAACATTTTTTCCTTGCAACTGCAACTTGCAAAAAAATGCATTTTAGTCCCATTATTATATTATTATATAGTACCATCTATCCATGATTGCATCTTGGTTGGTTGTAAAAAGCTTATCCAGATAAACGTCTGTTCTTTTGACTTGATCACCCCGTATTATACTGATTGAGCTTCACACGTTGTTTTCATACCCGAGGGGAACGAATGCTCATCTCTTATGTGCACCACTTTGTAAAGAAAGGTCAGAGTTTGGGCTTCATTATTTGGGGTTATGATGATGACGTTCCAAGTGCGGCAGATCTCTAAATTTTAGACATCTTGAGCAAGTGTTTACACATAGAATGGTTGGGATCCATTATGATAATTTTTTATATAGTCCAATGATTTTACTCAACCTCGTTATTGTTACAATAGGTTCTCCATCAACTTTCACTTTAATGTACTGCATCTGTTCAGACTGTGCAGCCCTTACTCCTAAAACAATGAAACTGCATTTGAATTAGATTTTAAGGGAAACTTATAGATGTGGATTTGTTTTTCACAAATAGGTTTCTAATGATAGTCTGCATGCAGAGCAGGTTGGGGTGATGGACAGGTCAATCTTACACAGGACTTAGTCACAAGAGAGCGCAGTTAGGGTCCCATGTGTGACCAAAATTGAACATTCACTTATTTAAATGTATGTCCTCAGCGTAGATAACGTAACAAATGTAATAATTTGAAGACAAACCATTTTTACTAATAAATTTTACTAAACCTACCCAAGTAGTTTTGATTCCTTTTTTTGTTTCAATTGTCAATGCTAACCGCGTGTTTATAACAGGTTATGAAATACATTTCCCTCGAAGCGTAATTGAGAATGCATATTAGTAGTATGGGAAAGTCATTTTGTAGGAGGCAGGGTTGGACTGTGCAACCCTAATTCTAATTTAGATGTTGAATGTCACATTGATATCTTCAGGAAAAAATGCTGCGTGGACGAAAGAGAAGCAAAAAAAAAAGATGTAGAGATGGTCAAACTTTAAATTCAATATTTTCTCCCTACAATCATTTTCATAAAACATCCAAGTTGTTAAAGTGTAGACTCACAATGAGGTTCTAGTCTTCACAGGGAATATAAAACTCAATTCATGCTGTTTCACCCTTTGTGTTACTGCAATTTAAGCAGTTCCACGGTGCAATTTCCCCACGGCTGCTTTCAAAAGATCCTTCATGAACCTTTGTGAACTTGTTTTAATATTATCGGAGAAGTATTTTACAAACTGCAGTTTTGACTGAGATTGCTGCAATATAAAACTGAACTTGAGTGCAGAACAGACAGAGCATATTGTCTGCATTTGCCAGCCACCCAGAGCACCATATTTTTCCTCTTACTTAAATTGCACAAGAAGGGTCTAATGCTACCTTAATCTGTTTTCGTCAACCTTGTTGAGGATATAGTTGTGGTTGTTGTCTTGTTTGAATAAGCTTCACTGTAATCGTCGATTGGAAAGAAAAAGGAAGAAAAAAAACGACATTGTGAGCAGAGGAGAAACGCTGCAGGTTCAGCCCATGCAGAAAGGCGGATTACAGTGTAGTGTGAGTTAACAGACTGTACAAGATTAATAAGAAGTGGCTGCATATAGATACATATACAGTGTTCCGTCTGTTATGATGAACATGGACTGCAGCTTACATTCAATGGATCTCATGTACACCTTCCTGCTGTAAATAGTGAACCACAAAGTGCTTTTCATCTGTCTTCAGCAACATTTGCCAAAAAGACAAATCCCAGCTGTTTTAGGACAAACTTTAGCACTTAACACAAATGTAAGTAAATTTGGGGGCATTTTTATAGGCTGACGTCTTTTACAGGAACCAGTTGGCCAGGAAAATGTTGGCATTTCTGCAAACTACGGATACGAATAATGTCAATGGTTGCAGACACAATGCTAACATTTTCTGTGAAGACTTAGTTGCCACCGGCTGGGAAAATCAGATAGTATTGAGAGACAGACTAATACACTGTTGGTTCTGGTCTTTTCATGGGATTTGTTGACAATAATAAAAAAAATATCGCCATATATATGCTTTAAAACGGAAAGTCGTGGCCGCCTCTAACATATAAAAACCAGCAGAGAAACCAAGGTAACTGGACAACAGAAGTAGACGCTTTTATTATGTCAACCCTGGAAACAGATGTGTAGTGTGTCGTCTGTTCAGAACAGTATAATCCCATTCTGGTCCCATGTGCAAACACGAGGTCCAATCTTTCAGAGAAATAGGGTTTATGTGTGTTTGGCGACAGCACATTTGGTGGGTGACCTCTCAATCTACAGCAGGTCCAGTAGTGTACACAAAAGAGTAGATGTTTCCTTTCAAATCCAAAGATGTATTGTGTTCATCTGTTTGAATATACAGACTACACAGGGGAAGGACATATCGTTCCTCTAACACCTGTGCTTCAAACTGTTTTATTTACTTATGTTTCACCTTTGCTCTCTTTTTACAAACAACAGATAAAACTCAAGGCAATTTGAGTGCTTAACATGCACGTCAGCGTCAAAAGAAATAAAAAACAAAAGGAAAACAAGACAACAAAACTGAAAGAGACAATGTCAAAAGGGGTTCACACGAAATAAATAATTTAATGTATTTAAAAGCCAAAGAATTACAAATTCAGAGGCAAATATTTGCATTGCTTCTTTTAACACTTGTATATAAGCAGTTTAGATACACATGTACATCTCTATATACGTCCAGAAATGACAGTGAGTTTTTGTTTTCAAATGACAATGAGTGATTTATACATCAAATAAAACGCAGTACATCAGAAAAACGTTCACGTAAAGATAATATGTGCAAATCAGAGACAAAGGGAGTTTGATAACAATGTCAAAGCCAGTGAAAAGTAAGCAAGTGGCCCTCCGTCCACGATATCAATGCTTGATCCGATGTCAAGGTGGGCATGTTTGTTCACTTTCCATCTAAATGAAAAACCGCAGTGTGCAGGGCCCATCCGAGGTTCACAGAATGCCATGGAGACTGTGGCAGAGAATGAGAGACTTGGAGAAACCACTGAATGACAACAAATGTCCCATGGGGCCTTTGCAGGCAAACAGTGGTCACTGTGGTATTGTTGTGCACACACACAGGGCAGCACGGCCAGGGCAGCACAGGCTGCAGCTGTCTACAGCTCTATGTCTCATTACTGTTGCATGTACCTGTGTATGCGTGTTTCATTTTACATCCATTTTTCTATATCATTTTTTTAGACACAGTCCCTCTACAAGACGGGGCCACATTAGCTAAAATGCAGGACCCGTCTTGGTTAATATTGCAGTTGTGTGACTTTTCTTACAAATATGCAATAAAGTGCAGCAGGAATGAGTCATGACACCTAGAAGTGAATTAGCATTCTTGCACTTCCGGTTCCCTCGCGTTGAAGTCGATGGTTTTTTTTGAATGGGTTTTTGATTGGATGGCTGAAATAAGGTATGTGGTTAACACAAGCTTAAAAGATTCCAACATTTTCGTCTACGATATAAAATACGTCAGTAAATACAGCTCTTCAATTTTTAAGCTTTTACGTATCTTTAAAAAGGCGGTTGCTAACAAGTTAATAAATTAGGCCCAATGTGTTTACTTGCACTTCCATCCACGCTTCAAAAATCATAAAAGGGAAAGTTTTGAGTTGTAAAGATTATCTTGCTAAAAAAAAATCTTAAATGTTTGCTTATTTTCTGCAATATTCCAAAATCCAACCAAAAAATCTCATGGACTTTAATGTCGAGGGAACCAGTGCGACACCAACTTCCAAGGTTGGCCTACAAGACCACGTCATCCGTGCAGCACTCCATTAGTCAAAAGACCAAAAACCAACTGACACCTGATAGGACAGGTGCACCTGACACATTTTGGGAGCGCATGGGAGTCTGGGCTCCCTGTTACCCGCTTTGTTACTCGCTTTGCACAGTTGGTAATCCATCCTTGCATATTATCTTGCGATATCATATATTACAATATTTTCATTGAAACATTACTTTCACCTTGCTCTTTTGGTACATATTTTAATATCTAAATAATCAATAGATATAGCATAAGTATGACATAAACTGCCATGTAACCACGTACACGTAGATGTTTTAATGTTACTTTATACTTCTACTCCATTTCAGTTCAGAGAAAAATAAAAATTCTACATTTATTTCACTGCCATAGTTACCAGCTACTTTTCAGATAAGGATTTTCCATGAAAGGGTGTGATCAGTTTCTGTCTGTCAGACTAATTGACGGAGTGAGAACAGGTGAGCAGGTGTGGGGCTAACGAGGGACAGGTGAAACTAATCAGGGCGAGGCAGCAGATCAAAACTGGCCGGAGAACACAAAGGCAAGGAGTGAAGTGATCGGGAACAAGAGGAGCGGTGACTGATAAAATAAAACAGGAAACACAAAACATGAACGATTGAAGCAAAGTAAAAACATTAACCGAGGAGCAGGACTGGATTATGACAGTAAATGCTCTCAGTTTCTGTAGCTGATGAACTGTGTTTTTCCTCTTTCAACTAAATTTAATTAAATATATTTTTTGATTTCCTGTCCTTTCAGACATTCACAGAAGGCATCACTAACCAGCTGATCGGCTGCTAAATTGAATATATTTTTTGATTTCCTGTCCTTTCAGACATTCACAGAAGGCATCACCAACCAGCTGATTGGCTGCTTCGTGGCTTCTCTCCAGGAGCCCGGTTGTGTTCTGGTGCGTCTTTACGGCAGAATGACGGAGCTCTACGTGAACAGGGACCGCGAGGTGGAGATGTTCCAGGTCTTCCACGCCCACGGGTGTGGTCCACAGATCTACTGCACCTTCCAGAATGGCATCTGCTACGAGTTTGTTCGAGGAACGGTGCTGGATGATAAGCTGCTCCGGCAACCTTCCATCTACAGGTCTCTGCCTGGAACGCCGTTCAGATTTAGATTTATGTCTTTTACAAAGTTGATTTTATCAGAGACAATGTGCTGAGAGCATATTTGGGCTTTTTGGGGGAGTTTCCTGGTTCACTGAAAACTGCAATATGATGATCATCAAAACAAGTCATGCTCACATTATGACTTTTCAAAAATGGTACGAGAATCAGCCTTACCACTAAGTTTGCCTCCAAAAATGATTGAGTTTTTGAACAAATAAAGGCAAAATAAATCATACTGTCATTACAGGTTTACATTTTCAAAATAAAAGCACTCTATGAAATATCTAAATTAAAGGACCTTCAGCAATACATTTGAACCCTTTATACTGTTTGAAATATGTATTTCATGTACTTGCTATGAAGATTTCCTTCATTCAACTGACTTTTCTCGTCAAATGCATTGGGTATTATTACATCAATTTATAAAAACAATGGGTAATAATGTATCATAAAATTGCTGATTTTATCATTTAACAAGACTACTTATTCAAAATGTAAAAGTTAAAATATAATATGTAAGTTAAGACATAACTGTCACCACCGTTGCATATAGTATGAAGGCTGCCATACAATGCCATGAATGAAATAGGTAATACATGCTGATAGCGATTATTTCCAGGTCCATTTACTGGTCAAACTGTTGAAAATGCAACAGGTTTATTGAGAGTGATGTGAAACCTTAACCATTTATGTTTTCTGAGGCAACAGTTGTGTGTGTGTGTGTGTGTGTGTGTTGGGCATCTCAATTGTGCTGATGCAGGTGCTTTTCTTTTTTAATCATTTAAGTCATATTTCATGTTGAGCAATGTTGTTTAGTCATGCCCCCGGGTTCATTCATCATCCCGGCGATAACAGACCAGCACCATTATTCTCACCACAGGACAGTAGGACACAACACAGCCAGCCAAGGCTGAACAGCCGAGGCCACGATACACATCAATCAACCCTGCCCCGCCTGATAGCGTCTGTGGGGAATACCCAGAAAACTGTATGTCACGGCTAAGATGCCTCGGGATCGAGCACTCAAGTAGTCAAAGGGTCACGAATGCAACAAGGCCCATTTTTTGAGAAGAAGAACAAGATAAGAGCGCTAAATGGAAAGGGAGTTGTGTTTCTACTCTGATAATGGTTGTTTGTGCAATAACAGCGTCGGCCAGGCTCATCTGAGAAAATGTTTTCTCTCCGCAGATTGATCGCAGCAGAGATTGGGAGAATCCACTCAATCCAGCCAAACTGTGGTCCGCCTGTTGAACCTCCTCTCTGGACAAAAATGTGCCACTTTCTGACACTGATGCAGAGCAGCCCGGCTTCACAGCGATGCACGAAGAGGTACAGCCCTTGACAACATCATCTTATTGTGTGTTTTAGATATCTGAATGTCTGGCAAACTGTCTTTATACCAACAGTGCTAACCTAACCCAGCATTACTTTAAAGGCCAAACATCATTATCGAACCTTTAAAAAACTCCATTGTTGACGAGTCCATACACTGTGTAGTGTTGTTTTCATTATGTACAAGTCAGGCTGCTGATTTTTTGACTGGGAAATTAGGATTTAGACTCACAATAGCATGTAGCATATTTAAGATACTTGTATTAAAACAAGCTACTTGCAAACATCTAAACGTTAGCTGACACGTTAGCTTAATTAGTAGGCTAGCTGCCGCTTATGACACCTGCATGGGAGCAGGTTGTCATTTCTGACAGCAAAATCAACGGTCAACAACAAGAAATTAGAAGTGTGCTTTTATCATTTTTTTTTTTTTTTACCTCTGTCTGAAATCAAGAATGCATTGTTTCAGAGTCATTAACTGAAAACTTTATCATTGGAAACTATAGGTTAGCAAGAGTAACTAAGGGAGAACAAAGAGCTAATTACCGCAGTTTAAAACAAACACCGATTGAGCTGCTGCTTGCAGGCTACCTCGGTGGTGAAATATCACAGTGGTAGTTTTTTGCATTCATCTATTCGATAGAAACCAGCAACATTTTCCACATCTTCATCTTTTAGGCAACTGCATTTCCACTGATTTCTTGTCATTTTTTCATATGCCGAATGTACATTTCTCAAATCTGCCCACAGTGTTCCTCTCCACCCGTACATAACATTGTCTTTCAATTAACTGAACGACTTGTACTCAAATGGCACATTCACCTCTCCCATTTTGGGGATAGAGGCCACTGTGAGCTTTCATTGGTCAGAGGGACAAGACGGGGGCGGGGCCTCCGTGGTAGTGACATTGCATTGTCTCTGAGAGGTGAGAGGGTCCGTCCAGACTCTACAAAGAAACAGACGCTCGGCCACAAGCTTCCTGCAGAGCTCTCCCTTATCTGTCAAACGCTCAACCTTGTTTATGTATGCAGTGGAGGGGTCGGAAGTCCAAGCAAACTGAAGCTGGCAGGCCTAGAGTCTCTGTTTCTCCTTTGAGTTTCCAAGTCATCCATTAAAGAAAGGGACGGAGAAGGAGACTTTAATGATAAGGAGTTTAAGCTTTCTGGATTCAGAAAGACAAAGGTTGAAGTGAAAGCCAGTGTGACTTAACTTCTTCGTCATCAGGAAGACAAGACACAAGCAACAACTCACTTTTTTATGTCTGTATTTTCTGGTTTGTCCACTATTTCATTGTAGATCCATTCATTTTAGAGCACATCCCCGACTAAGCCCAGAGATTTCTTTTTGTCATTTTCTGCTTTGCTCCAGGAGGAAACCCTGTGGAACTGAGTTTTGTTTTGTTTTGTTACTACGAGATAGACCGTATCAATTTAAGATAATAATGATTGTACTTTTAGCCAAGATGATCATGTTTAATGCACTAAATGAACCATAATTTACCTGGAGCAAGATGAAAGAAAAATATTGATTCCGTCCAATCTTTGAATCTGACATGTTGGAAATTCAACCAACATAAAAGGAAACCCTGCCAACGTAAAGCACATCGAGTGAAATGGAGCACAGCTTCATTGTTTAACGTCTCAAGAGATTATGAAGATTTTGGTTTTATTGACGTTACATCTTACATTTAACTCCTTTTGCCCTTTTAAGCTTCAGTGTCACACACAGCAGACATATAGGAGTATCACTAAATACAACTCCTGATTTGTACAATGGATGACTTTGTATACAATGTGATACAAAAGGTGATGAGTGTATGGATGAATCAGGACATTACTCACTGTAATGGTCATCTACAGAAGCTGCACCACATTCAGAGGCCCAATAGATGGTGCTATATTGTGAGACAATTGTGTGACTGAGGGGCTTGACACAGTCCACTGCCACTCAAACACAGAGGAACTCAAAATGACCAGGAAAATATTAATAATTAGGATTTGGAACAAAGAGTGATTTAAAGTGATTAAAGGAACTCCACGGCATAATTTAAAAGATCTAACAGATGAGATTTAAGAGGTTCAGTCATGGTTAAAACCTGTGTGTGTGTGTTAGTCTGTTTGCATATATGCGGGTCTCTTGAATGTGCAACTGCATGAATGATATCACACACACACCGACACACACACAGAAGCAGAGACAGAGGAGACCAAGAATGAAAAAAAAGTGATTTTAAACAGGCATCAGAGAACCTTTTGTATTTGAGAATGTGTGAGTGCTGGTATGAATGTGATCTTCAGAGGAAATGGTAAAAGAAAGGCAGAGAGAGAGAGAGAGAGCAGGAAGTGGCTGCACCTGCAGAGGAGGTCTTCAGCTCTCAAGCCACCCGCTGTGCAAAGAGAGAGACAGATACAGAGAAGAGGAGCGAGATGGAGAGAGAGAGCGAAAGAGGCTGCAGCAGCTGCAAGGTTCGGAGAGGGAGTGCACAGTAGAAGTCAGAGATGGGAGAGAAAAGAGAGAAAGGCAATGGAAGGCAAGAGTGCAACCTCTTCTTCTCCCAAAGGCCCCCTGCTACGTCTCCCGTTTGCACTCCCGCGAATCGCATAAAACTGCAAAAAGGAAGAAGAAAAAAAGAAAGAAAGAAAAAAATCAGTGCTCGGCTGGTGTTTGAAATCATATGTAAATAAGGCACATTGATAATGAAGCGCCAGAGGAGGAAATTCCACTAATTACCTTACAGAGAGTTGACAAGGAGCAGGAGGCGAATGTACTCGACGAACTGTTTTCCATGAAAAGGACAGAAAAGAGAGAGGAAAAGATCTGATGGCAAGACGAAAGGTTTCCATTTAAAGTCAATGAAAGTCTTTCATTTAGCTTTTGACTCCCGAGTACTCGCAGGTTTTCTATGGTAAAAGTCAGTTTGTTAAGTTAAAGCCATGGATGGGTTGAAAAGGAATCAGAGTGATTCACCATTCAAATGTGTTTTTTAATTCATATTAGAGAGGAGATAGATAAATTATGCATGTCAGAGGGGGTCGTTTCTTAGCAGGAGAAAGATCTCATAGGCGATGTGAATCAAACACTCCTGACAGCTATTTTGTTGGGCGAGATTTTCCGAAATTGCTATTTGGAAAGTAGTTTACAGCATTTGCAGTATTTAAGTTGAATAAGATATTAAAAAGGTCCAAACTCAAGCAGATATTTAAAAAATAATATAGGTTTTTGCGTATTTAGTTTGTTTGTATTCAATCAATCCATTGATCTGTCGATCCCCTGCAGGAAGGAGAACTGAGTGGATGAGGGATACAGAAATGACTTGTGTTGTTGAGGATGTGTAGGTGGAGTTGAATTAGGCAGCAGAGTCATGACTATAAACAAGGCCCCGCTCCTCTGCTTTTATTGTGCGTTCCTAACAGGCCTCACTAAATTATGTCTACAAGTGTGTATAATACCGGAGCATCTGTTTGTTCCCCAAGGAATAAATAGGTTGTGTTTAAACTACACTGTTTAAACTACCCTCTTATCGTGACCTGACGACTGAAAAGGAAACACGGAAATGAATTAGGAAACGGATGCTTGCGCAGCATTTCTTCCAGGTGCATTTTTGCACTGACGTCCAAGGACATTACTGCCTTCTTTGATAGATCGAGCAATCGACGGAGTGAAAACAAGGCATGTAACCTCTCAATGAGGCACGCCGAACTGCTTCAGTTTACAAACATGCTGCTTCGAGAAGAAACGTGGAATTTGGGACACAGTTGGTTTTACATAGATGTTCTCCCCCGAACAAAAGTTAATTTCAGATTTCTTTCCCCTCAGCTGCTCTACACTTTCCTTAGATATTATATCAAATGTTCAAAAACTCCATCAACTCATGAGGATTTCTGAAGATCAATATTTTAAGATTCAAGAATTGCATGAAGTCTGTTTCTCAATGCTTGACAACCCTCTAAAACAGCATTTACAGTACACAACAGGACACTGACACACTGCTGAAAGCCAGACAATTCAAATTCTTTCAGAGTGAACAATTCTTAAAGGCAGGTGAGTCACCATGTGTGAGGGGGAATTCCGGGTTGGATTGAGCCTTTACAATAACATCTGAAGAAGCAAAGGACATAATAGTACCACTTTACAATGAGGCATACTTTAATTGTTAAGAATGTACTTTGTCTCAACAGCTTTTAGAGCAAAATATAATATGTTTGACGTGTGACTGTCACACAAAACACATGATCATCTTATATGCTATTATTTGACATATTGCTACGGGTTGAACTACCCAAAAGGTAGTTCAGATTAGCTCCAGTTCAACCAACTACAACAGCAAAATATTACCTCCACATTAATGCATCAGTAGTATTCCAATAACATAATATTTAACAACGTAAAAAGGGGTATGTTGTTTTACATTTGACAGTACAGTCTGCTGATAATACTAAGCCACTGGGGTTGCAGTTAGATATGCAAAGAACCAAAGGGTGTTCACAAAAACATTTACCGTATTTAAATTGAATGTGGAAATAAACTGCCCTTTTAGTTAAACCCCATAGTGGATGTTTGTAAAGTTTTACAAACAAAGCTGACCATATTGGATATTTGCTAAATAATGATGACGCCTGTCTTATGATAACTAAAGTCATGTGAATGTTTTTCCGAAATGAAAGTCACTGGTGGCGTATTTGTCAGCTGCAGTGATTCAAACTAAAAGGCAAGGCAAGTTTATTTGTACAGCAAAATAAGCAGCAAAGTGCTTCACATAAAACCATTAAAAGCATCAAAACATAAGGCAAAAGAAAAGGAGATTTAAAAACAATTAAAAAACAGTGTAAGAAATAAAATGCAGTAGTAAAATGCAGAAATGCAGGAAATTGATTCATATATGAATTGAACGTGGTTCAATTAAAGGCAGCAGCAAACAGAAAAGTCTTCAATCTTGATTTAAATGAGCTGAGGGTCTCAGCAGACCTGCAGCTTTCTGGGACTTTGTTCCAGATATGTGGAGCAGAAAAACTGAACGCTGCTTCTCCATGTTTAGTTCTGACTCTGGGAACAGAAAGTAGACCGGTCCCAGACGACCTGAGGGGTCGGGATGGTTCATAAGGTAGCAGCAGATCAGAGATGTATTTTGGCCCTAAACCATTCAGTGCTTTGTAAACCAACAGTAGGATTTTAAAGTCAATTCTTTGTTGGACAGGAAGCCAGTGCAAAGACCTCAGAACTGGAGTGATGTGGTCCACCCTCCTGGTCTTAGTGAGGACTCGAGCTGCAGCTTTCTGACAGACTTTTTACAGAGACCTGTAAACACACCGTTACAGTAGTCCAGTCTGCTGAAGATAAATGCGTGGACAAGTTTTTCCAAATCCTGTTGAGACATAAGTCCTCTAATCCTTGATATATTCTTCAGGTGATAGTAGGCTGATTTTGTAATTGTCTTGATATGGCTGTTCAGGTTGAGGTCTGAATCCATAACTACACCTAGATTTCTGGCTTGGTTTGTGGGTTTTAACATCAGTGACTGAAGCTGAGCGGTGATTTTCAATTGTTCGTCCTTGGTACCAAAAACAATTACTTCTGTTTTATCTTTGTTTAATTGAAGAAAATTCTGGCACATCCAGTTGTTGATTTGTTCAATGCAGTTACCCAGCCCTTGTATGGGATTATAGTCCCCTGGTGACATAGTTATGTAGATTTGTGTGTCGTCTGCATAATTATGATAACACACTTTGTTGTTTTCCATAATCTGAGCTAGTGGAAGCATGTAGATGTTGAACAGAAGAGGCCCCAGTATTGAACCTTGGGGAACACCACATGTCATTTTAGTCAGCACTGATGTGTAATCAGCTACAGACACAAAGTATTCTCGGCCCTTCAAGTAGGATTCAAACCAGTTAAGTGCTGTGCCAGAGAGTCCCACCCAGATTTTGAATCTCTTGTCTTTTTTGCAGCCTTTTGTGTGTAACATACATCATCACACACTGGCAAAGTTGGTATTCACGAATGTTGAGCTGGCCCGACAATGTGCCCAAATGCCTCTGAAGCAAAGACAGCCCGCTTTCATGAAACATTCCTCGCAGACAATCTTGCCTTGCCTCTTGCGAAGAAAAAGGAAAAAAGTAATTTCATTGATTTTGCCTTTTACAGTCCCATGCCTCTCCAAGAGGTGCCCAGCTTTGAGACGTTGTCAGTTGAAATGGAGTCATTGAAGAAACACCTCGTGCAGATTGACTCGCCGACTGTCCTCTGCCACAACGACCTTCTGACAAAAAACATCATCTACGACCACAAAGAGGGTGAGAACAGCAGTGCACATCAAACATGGTGCACATTATCCTGAGCTAGTGAGCTAGTGTGGCAGACCATCAATCAGAGGCCATAAAGGAAACTAAATACTGTTGAGAATGTTTGACTGAATTATGCTGAACTTTAATCTCTGCGATTGAAGGGTCTCCGTCTGTTACTGAGGATAATGTTAAGGATGATGAAGGTGTTTCTTTTCATCGGCTTGAAATAATGCAGCTCACAGAGTATTCATACCTCGTCCCTCTATTTTGCATAGAGAGGTGAACCTTTGCACCCCTTTATTCAATGTCTTACCTTATTTGTCGTATCCTTTTCCCGGGATTTAATTCATCTCGCATGTTTTACAAGGATGCCCAGGGTGGCTCTCAGTCAAAAGAGGCTCATTGTTCCTTTGACTCCCACAAGGTTCTGTACTTGAACAAAAGGAAGGAGTCATCAGATGCACAACCATACCGAAGATGTGTTCTTCATGTTGTCCTGGTAACCGCTGCTTCTTTCTTTCCCCTCTCCTCCTCCATCAGGAGTGGTGAAATTCATTGACTACGAGTACGCCGATTACAACTACCAGGCCTTCGATATTGGCAATCACTTCAATGAATTTGCTGGTAGGTCTGTGTTGTGATGAAAAGGAGTTCAATTTGCCTACAAATATCTTTCATTGCCAGAACATATCAGATTGCCTCATGTGGGATATTGAGTGAAGTATAATTTGGATATACAGTAGGTAGTGTGGAGAATCATTGTCCAGTGTGTCTAGTCTCTTCGACGATATCATTTTATCGTTCTGCCGTTATGTACCATGAAACCGTCCCTCTTCTGATGCTGCCAGGACAAATTGTTATATTCAGTGTGTGTTCTGCATGGTGATTAAAAGTGTCTCTGATGGACCAGCTGTGTCACAGCAAAGCTTTACAGGGTTCATTTGAACATTTGTGGAACAATCATCAATTTATCACCTTTAAGATAGTTTTGATGAAGCATATCATGTCAGCTTTCGCGAGAGCACCTGCCAACTGTGCAAACTTGGTCCAATCCTGAAATTATCATGATGTTAAATTGTAGCTCGAGTGACCCAAATGTCAAGCACAAAAAGGCAAACAATCGTTCGTATGTTTTTTTAGTGAAAGCACATGAATCCCTTTTTTTGTTCCTGTTGATAATGAGAGAATACAGTTAAGCTGCAGTCAGTTATCAAAACTGCAAAAGCAATTATCTCGTATTTGCACCATACAGATCCCTTAACGACTTTCAAATCAGTTTTCAAACTGAAAATGTATGTGTCATCCAATTTCCATCATCGTTCTTTCTGGCATATTGTACAATTTAAGTATGCAGTGATGGAGGATATATTCATCAGGGCCTTTACTTAAGTAAAAGTAGCAGTAGCAGAATTGGGATGGGCATTTTTCACAATTATCTGACATTTTTAAATCAACAGATTATTTGCAAAAAAAATCATCTCAAAGTAACTGATCATGAAAATAAGTCTTTATCCCTTCCTGCCGGAACTGGCACAATGACAATCACGTCCAGACACTTTTTGACTATTCATTTGCACCATATTAAGCTGACAAAGATGTAAACATCAGTGTTCAACTGGAAGTGCTGGCGTCCAGTTCCCCTGCTTCTTTAATTGCTCAAGTAATTGGAACATTTTATGTGGACCTCACTAGTTGTGACTCAAGAGTTGAGCTGATGCAGTGTGTGGCAAATCATCAAAACTGTCAGTTGGTTTAGGCATTGTATTGAATTGTAACACTGACAGTAGTTCCACCATTATGAGCATATGTGTGTTTTGTTTTTTGAGGTGTGAATGATGTGAACTACAGCCTCTACCCGAGGCTGGAGCTGCAGAGGGACTGGCTGAAGGCCTATCTGGAGAGTTACAAGCACAGCACAGGACATGAGGTCACTGTTACAGAGGCAGAAGTTACGCAGCTCTACATTCAAGTCTGCAAATTCTCGCTGGTAAGTGTCTGCTCCCACCGATTATGTTGAAATATGTCATTATGTAGAGCCTCAACACTTTGGAAATTCTTTGGAAAGTGACAAATCTCGAAACAGTTATTTCCTTTTTTAAGTTCTGCTCTTCAAATATCTCAATATTATGAGATTAGTGTGTGCGTTTCAACAATATCCATATGTGTGCAGACCTCTGAAATGACAGGGCGGCAACACCTCACCATCACATTTTAACAATTTACTTTTCCAGCTCCCAGAAAGAAAGAAAAAAATCCCAAACCCGATCCACGGCTGACCCACCACTGTTCAAAGTTTGATGGACTCCATCTGAGTTGATTAGAAACTGCCGCAGGGAAAAATGAAAGCCAGCAGCCAAAATTATTTTTCTTATGACCACAATTTTCATTCTTTGGTGGCTCAAGTGGTGCTGCCTAAAAATGCTTCCATAGCGCAACACAATATGCAGAATTGTCCTGACCAATTTTGAGGTGGTGTGAATGTCTCTTGAAATAGCCCAGAAATGATGAGGAAGCATTTTACTCTTTTTTTTAAACAAGTCGTGTCTCGGCCAAAATAACAGAGAGGGAGACGTGAGAGGCGGGGAAAGAAATGAAGCCTGGGATGGAGTGAGAGAGGCGATAACATCAGGTTGATTGAAATCAGATTTTCTATGACAAACCGAGGAGGACTCTTGACTCGAGGGAAGTGGGAGAAATTGATCACTGACGCTTAACAAGCCAAGTTTCCAACTGGAGCCGTGTGTCAACATGAGGAATACTCAGCCTGATAACTGAGAAAATCACAGGGTCTGTTCTCTGTAATTTCAAGGAATTGAGCTGAAACTTCTCCGTTTAGAAATATACACAAAAAGAGGCATTTTACCCACTAAATGTTGTGTTTATGTACAACACTTCACTGAATTAATTTTCCTCCTGAGAGCCTTTTATTACTGGTTTTCCTTTGTCACGGGACAAAAACAACAAAATACTCCAAATATCAAACATATCCAATAGTTCCCTAATGATATTAAAAAAAAGGTTTTACCTTTTCTTATTTTTTTACGAAAACAATCAGTGCCACAATTTTGATCATCGATTAATTGCATCGTAAAGCAGAAATGCCAAAGATTTTCTCATTCCAGCGGCATGAATATTTTCTATTATAGTAATTAAAATTACTTTGGGTTTCAAGACATCGTCTTGGGCTCTGGGAAATTAGGAAATTGTCACTATTTTCTGACAATTTAAAGATCAAATGATTCAACAAGACAAAATATATTTGGAATATTTGTTGAATGAAATCAGTCGTTATTCGCATCCATTTTCCATCGGAAGTTGTGTCCCCTAAATGTTCGCCTATTTATTTGCACAGCACATATTTCCCTACGGTTGTATTGTTTCTCATTACATCTGGTAACACCAGATTATAGAGTTGATAAGGTGTACAATTCATCAACTGTAGTGATCATCAATTCAGTCTGATTCCTGTTAATATTTCTATGTTTTTTTTGTATTCCCTTTTTTATGGAATGTAACTTTTGTATTACTTTCACATCTCTTGTTAATTGCTTGGGGAATAATCAAACTACATTGAATTCCCACTATAGTTAAGGCTCATCAAATGACAATACAGATGAATAGTCAAAGCGAAGGAATCCAGTCTGCACTGAAGGAAGCTGTGTGGCTCTGCTGTGTGGCATGAACAAACCCTGGCCAGTTGCCAAAGCTCTGCGGCGTGAAGCTGCTTCTTTCGCATCTTAATCCGTGGCAAACTGTGCCAAGACGCCGTGGGGTCTTTGCGACTCGCCTCCTCCGCAGGATCCCCCGTGATGTCGAGGCTAAAGCCTGCGGCTCTGTGATGTCACTCTGCCCACACGTCTCCCGTCTCCGTTTTTCTCAATGGCTGCCTCTTACCGACGGTCTCTGCATAGTGTTAGACTAATGCTCTCTTAATGGAGAGCAGTTATTAATCATAATGGAAACACGCTCAATCTCTCTCCAACTCGAGACAGAGATTAGAGATGAACATCTGCCAGAGAGAGGGGAAAAAACCAGGGATAACCGCACATTGCTCTTCAAGTATTTCATTCCACCCTTTATTTGATTATCAAATAAAAATGTGATTATATCACTAGGCCGCAGAACAGAGGCCTGTCTGGATCTTATTAGGACTTGCTATTAGTGGTCCTACCATGAAGATTTACAATATGTGTGGAGAACAACAGGAATTTATGGAGGCATGGAAGTCTGCGAGCTTAAGTGAGCAAAGCCATTAAGGAGGGAACCATTCAATACAGAGGTTTGTCATTCTGACTTAGCAGCGTGCCGCTGGCATGCAGCAGCAGTTATAACACGACAACTGGGGGTCACTGAAGTGAGTTCTGCTCTGTGGCACAAGGAAATGTAGCAAAACATCAAAGAAAAACAAAGCTGGTGAAACCATACAGCAACAGTTGTGTTTGATTTAGAACAATCTGCACTACTTATTTTCACAATGGTGCAAATACCGCAAACATAATCCAGAGTGATACACTTTTGAAAGACCGTACAGACCTAACGCTGTATCATGGACTATATCTGCATGCAGTTAACAAGTCTGTCAGTCATTTGGCTAATATTCAGTCCGTCAGCCAGCATTTGCCATGCTGAAGACGCTGACATCTGACCCCACCGTGACCTGCAGGAGGGCAAGAAGAAGTGTGCTTTTGAAGCTTTGATTGGATCATCAAAAGGGTGCATGAGAATTGCAGACCAGTCACACATTCTTGCTGCCATTTCTTTACAGACAACATCGAGAATTGTACTGAACATGCAAACACATCACATTGGGTTCTATAATGTTACGGCTCTAGTGCTAATAACACACACACGAGTGTTTTTATTGCTCTAAGTAATGTAAATGTAATGATTTACGTAATGGGGACATGCATTTTGTCCTCATAAGGAAGGCGAGTCCCCACTGTGTAAACAGAGTTATGCCCCAACAGCACAAGTAAAACACTACAGACACACACATACATTCCTACACTACCCACAGTGGACCTTCAAGCTGCTCCAACCAAGTGTGGACCTCTCTTTCTCGTCATTTCGATAAAACAAAAATAGAATCAGAATTATTTTTACTGTTAAGGTCTTTTCACAGAATATTACTCCAAATGTGTTTTATATTTTTAAAAATTGCTAGATCACGTACCTAACACACACACACACACGCATTCTATCGTGCTTTAATTTAATGATTTGGTAACTACTTCAACTGCTTTATTCAGCAATTTTGACAAGAATAAACCACTGTTATGGATTATCCTAAGCAAGTCATATATTTTCATTTGATAATGCAATGCTTTGAAAACTAGTCGGTAATAAATGGTGTTAAGCATGAAAACATCTAGTGTGTTCCTTTCAAGTTAGTTTTCTTTCTCTTCCGCCAGGCATCAAACTTCTTCTGGGGTCTCTGGGCCATCCTGCAATCACGCTTTTCCTTGATTGACTTTGACTTCCTCAGGTTTGTATTTTTGACGAATGCGGCTCAAAGGTCACGTGGAGTAGAAGGAACAAGCCTTTTCCATGTGGTTCCATTACGTCCTCCAACATAAAGCAACTGTTTAATGTAGAAACACATAAAACCACGAAGGAAATTACGCCCTGAGTGCAATTTCACTTCACAACATTATACATCACTTAAATATTCACAAATGGGTCAAAATATATCCTGTGCATTGAATTGAAGCACTCCCTATTTTTTTTATTGCAATGTTTAATTAAACAAACAGGTTCTTAAGATTGCCTGACAAAGAAATTACAGTAAAGAGCTGGGAACTTGAGTCCAAGTGGAAATATTACATTTTTCTCCCCACCAGTGTTTTCAGACTGTGTATCTAGAATCGAGCATAAAACAGGCAGGACGAGCACACTTCTTCCTGTCACTTCTTAAAGCAGACAAACCATATTTACACGTGACATTCTCTGCTGTTCTTCACTTTTAAACCACAAATCAAGAAATCTGAACGGTTCAGCTTTCACACAGACTTTCTAAAGAAATCCAAACTAATTTATTTTATTTTTAAATGTATTAGGATCCAGGAGACATTCCTCAGTACCAGCAACCAGACAATAAAGTTCAGGAAGGCGAAATGTTTCCCCCACTTTTTCCTCCCTTCTCTTCGTGCCCCACAACCGCCGCAGTTGTGATCGTGATCCTAATCACTATTGACACACGGCACCCTCCCCTCTGTGTGGCTTTCTCCGCTCGCTTGCTAGATCAGCGACGGCCCCCGCCTCATTTCGATCTGGACTTTAGAGGAAATGTGATCCAGAGGGGTGCCGAGGCACAGAGGCACTATTGTTCCCATGCCGTCGGTCCTCCCTTACATATACGTCTCTCATCCCTGGCTGGGCCACATGCGCCTGCTAGACGTCTGCTCCTCTAAGCCGCCAGCTAAGGTTGTCCTAAAGTGCATGGTGAGGGTCATGTTACCTTTCTTTAACTGGAGGGTTAGACTTAAATGAGCTCAGAGTAACGATGGGGAAACAGGTTTGAAGGCATCACTACCCGGTCAACCTCTGTCTCCCAATAAACACATTCACATTACACACTCATACATCCTAATTCCCTCTGCCAACTACTTTCAGAGTTCTTAATCAGTCGTGATGTAAAGAAAGAAAACAACGTGGATGGCAACTGTCAAGTTTGACCTCACTTCCATCTTTTCATTTCAATACATTGACAGTGAGCACCACAGTAACAACATTATGAGACTGTCCTTGTTTAAATACCATAAAGCAATCTACATTTACATTTAACAGCAAAGCATTAAGTAAGTTGGTAAACGGGTTAGCTTCTCTGAGCTTTTTTTTCTCTCTCTTAAATATGAAATGGCGATTTAAATGGTGTAAAAACCAAAGAGAACAATGCCAAGGAGTTATGTAAATCAAATGGCATTGCACAAAGGTAATAGAAAGAAGCTTTGGGAAATATTGGGACTGGCTAGCGTTAGCAAGTCGTAACTTGCTCGCTTGTTAGCGGGTAGCTCGCCATCCCAACAAGTAGTCAGGTGTCTGGTGTGACCAGGCCATAAGTGTACGAAGTATCTTATGTTTCAACACCGGAGATCTTCTTATAATAGTCAACGTTGACTTCATTAACGGTGCAATGAACGCGGAGGTGTAGCACCGCCCTCAGTTAGACAACGTGACAGCTAATCTGAAGCTTGTCTAGTTGGACAACTATAAATCTATGGAAACATCTGACAATAATATCAATCAACACCCCCTTCAATTAAAGATATTATTATTTATATTATAATTATTCTATTGTCTTAGCAAGATGAGCGACTTGTATTTGAATCTGCCCAAAATGCTCTGCATATTTATTGACTGGGAAAGAGGCAGAAACGAGGCACGGAGAACACAGATAAGACCCCCAAATCACCAGGAAGCCGATTCTCGCGGGATTTATATTACTATCACTTGACTTCTGTATTTGGAGAAATATGTGTGGTAATTTGCGGTGACATTTTTTACTTGACAAATTAAGGACATGGTATATTTGCAGACAACCTCCGCAAGTAGAGGTTCCGAGGTTTCATGATCTTTCCAGAACTTCAATCGAATTGTTGAAGAAGTTCACCAATTTTCTTTTTTGCTATCTTAAACAAGACGAACCACTAAACAAAGTCGCTGTCTCGTTAGGCGCTCAACTTTATTTAGCTCGCCGCTAACTTCGCCTGTCCATCATTTGGTTCAAGGCTGTTGGCGTGAAGTGAATGTATCAAAGCACAAGTGCTGAAACGCAGGGTTAAGAGATAACTCTGTGCAGGTTAATGACTGCAAGACCTTGTTTGCAATACATCGAATCATTTTATTTTATTCAAAATAGAATGATGAAAGCCATAACTTACTTGACATGACCACAACCTTACCCTCAGCTTCACCACGCAGGTCTATTTCCCTTAACTCAAAAGAGAACACACAATGCGTTGCTGCTATAAGCTTTTGTGATAAACAAGTTATTTTTGAGGTGTGTGTGTGTGCGCGTGTGTGTGTCTTTCCTTCCACTGTTATCCCCCTGAGCCAAATCTCTGCAGGCTTCCCAACTAGTGACAGGCGTCGCCCAGGCCTTGTGCTTTAACCAGGGCCAGATGTGCATGTGACAATAGGGAGCCACAACGGGAATGCAAACCCGCCCTCCCTCTACCGTCCATGTTTACTTTCCTGATCTGATTTTATTCATGTGTTGAAAGTCTGCGAGTCAGCGGTTTAGATTTGTGGATGTGTTGGCAAGGTGAGCCGTTATTTGACAAAGACATTATTATGAGGAAATGAAGGAGAAGGAGGCCCACTGTTTGGAATAGCCTGACTGCAGAATTGTGCACAAAAGCACATTGTGAAATAGAATACCTGCTTTTCATTTCCCCCTACTTTTGCTAAATAGGAAAACATCTCAGATTCATCTCTGATGATGATAAATGTTAAGCACGCTAGTTTGAGGTGTCAGCCGTAATAAAATAATGATGAATGGGATCACCTGTGAAGATTGCTGTTCTTTTAAAATGGGTACACTCAAATATATTTCGGCTTATGAAGGGCGTGAGCGCACCCGGTAATTAGATGAACAGAAGAGAATTGTGCCAGGACCAGTGATTCATTTTATTTAACTTTTTTTTCGACGAGCTGAAATTGAAGCTCTTTTCACTTTTTAATTGAACAAACTGAATGTTCATAACATTTTTTAATTTACGAAGTGGTGTTGAATGTTTTTTCACCTTTTTAGTCTGAAAGTAGAACTAGTGTCAGAACACTTAATGTGTGAGGCACTTTCATTGATAGTACCAAAAAGTTTGATGTCATAGCATAACAGCCACCATATTTTGTTTTTCAATTTGAAAAGCAGAAGCAAATATTTTACACGTTACAACCAGGTGTTGCCTTCATCCAATCAGGTTTAGGTCTCGTGTTGCCATCTGACTCAGTCATCCACAGTAGCATATGGTGTATTAAAAATCTCTCCAGAGAAAATGTCTTTTGAGTGTTTCCAGACCACAACGAGAGAAGAGAAAATGTTGTGCTGGCTCTCCCAGCGCCACACCGGTGATTTCTTTTCTTTTCCTTATTTTTTCTTTTCCCCCAATTGTTTTGAATCGACTACTTTTCATTGGCAAAGGTTAGACGCATGCTGTACAACCTATATCTCTATCAACAAGCTAAAGCTGTGTGTTCTTTGTCTAAAGGTGACCCACACGTGAAGCAAAGAAACTCAAAGAAAGAAACAACTCGAAGAAAAATTGCAAAGAGCAAACAGAAGTCAGACTCTGACACAATAATTACCCAGAGACACAGGTGAAGAACAGAGTGAGGGAATACAAGTAACTAAAAGGCATGTGTCTGCATTATGCTTTTGTCTCACCGTGCAGTAAAAGGGAGAAAACTGATTTGACATTGAGGAGTTGAGTGAAAGCACTGATTAAAGGACAAACTCCTCTCTGTGCCTTCATTTTCTGTGCTTTTGAAACTTCACTTAATTTCAAAGGGTATAGTATAATGGCCAAGGGCAGCAGCTTACTCAGACATCAGATTTATTGAAGCGTTCGATAATAAACCACTTTTCCAGCAGTTAAGTTCCGAGGCTTTGGCACAGCTTTCAGACTCAGTGCTGTATTGAATAGAGACTTGATGCTATATTGTTATGCAAGTTTTGTAAACAAAACCCACAGTGCCCACCAGTGTGCACTTGAACTTCAACGGATAAGTCTACATCTTTTAAGAAAAATGCCATTTTCGATTTAAACATTGTACAGTATGCACACTGAAGATGAGAGGATGCAGTAACAAGATCAGAATCCTATAAATAGCACTTCAAGTATGTTCTAGCTGAGTGAATGAAAAGCTCCGGAGGTCAAAAGCCAGATATCTCAAAGAAAAGTTCAGGTAGTTTAAATATATGCAACAAACAAATACAGACTAAATATTCCATTGTGTTATTACTACATAAACTACATTTACTTATTTTAAATTGTAATATTAATCATATTTCTAAAGTGTATTGCGATGCCTGCGATGACGCACTTTAAATGAGCGCTCTCTGAATCTTACATATAAGGATCAGTTTACTCATCTGAGTGAATGACAACCAGTAAAAGCACAGAACATCTTCTGTGGCCCTGAAGGAGCTTTTGTCAAGTCTGAGAAAATAACCCTGATGATGTCATAATGTCATCTCAGTTTAAGATTTCAGGATTTATTGAATCTTCTTGAGAAAAATGTTACAATCCCGAGATGTTGAGTTGAGCCATTAATCAGGCAGGGAGGGTCAAACATAATATGCTACCAAGTTGCATTTTGGAAATTCAGCATTGTTGGAGTTGGACCCAAACTCAAGACTAAAAGTCAGGGTATGCCGGTCCCTGCTTCCTTCATTATGACCATTATTTTATTTCTTATCTCTGTCCCCTAATTTAAGGAAAGTTCAATACTATATGGCAAAAAGCCATCCTACAGTGATAAAATGCAGATCTGCTGAGGAGAGACTTGCATTCAATGCAAGCAACTTTAAAGTGCTGCTTGTTTGGACTAAGGTTGTCACAGAAAACTGCCCTTTTAGCAAGAGATTTATATATTTGTTCATTTATTTAGCACAGAGAGGAAAGAGACCGGAAAGATAAGATAAACAACACAGGAAGATGACAGTATATGCAACAATCGCGCTGGGTCACATTTGAAGCCATTACATTGTGAAAATGCACCATAAACATCCAAAATGAACGGTGAACAGATTTGACATTATTTACTAAGAGCTGTTGTATTCTCTGACTATTTATTTTCTGTTCTCTGCTCTCCTCCCAGATATGCCATGGCACGACTCAACTACTACTTTAAGAAGAAAGAGGAATATTTTGGATTGACAATGAGCTGAAAAGTGAGGTTCATTTCCCAGCATATTGTAGCGTTGCCGTGCTGTGAGACCAGGAAGAGTTACCAATGTCCTACTTGGTGATGCACTTTGTAAATCCACTGAAATGAAGGCTTATAATGAAATGTGCTCCCCATTGTTTGTTATTTCAGGCTGTAGTTTGAGATAATATGTTTTGCTGTCATTGTGATTTTTTAAATATCTGTTTTCCGATAAGCCTTTTTGGCACGTTGTGATAAAGGTCGTGCCAGAAACACATTAATTGTTCCCACACTTAGCAGAGTCGCATTCAGCCACAAAAACTGAGCCTGATCATAAAACCCATGAGGGTTATTTGCATGCTTATTCAGTGTGAACCACAGTTCTGATGGAAAACACGTCTCAACGTATTTACTGTACCCAGGAGTGCATAACTGGACATTTGTATCTCTGGGAGTATTGTTGTAACGATGCTTTTTACCTACCTTACAGGATGTATACCGATCCTGCAAATTTGAAAATGTATTGCGAATTAATTTACATTTTCAGTGCTGTAACAGCATGTAAATACAGTGTTAAACAGTATGATCTTCTGAATTATGTGTGTGGACTAATATGCAGTACAAATGATGTCACAACGTGGTCCCAGTTTTAGTAGGACAGCCGTTTGTCCTGATTAAAAAACGGTTAACTCCGAGACATTTTCACCGTAAATTGATTGACTGATTGACGAAGAGTGTATCTACTATTTAATTTCACCTCCAACTGACCCTTTTCACAGTGCAACAGCACGGCAAACACAAGAAGTGATTTAGTGTTACTTCACAATGACTTAATACTGCAGCTGCGTTTTGTTTTGTAGTTCTCTGAAAAGCTACTTTTTACACTGTAGCCTACAACATGGGGGCATGTATCATCTGCCCACTCAGAGGCCTGTTCAGTGTCATTCACGTGTTAACTTTGTTTCTCTCATCAACTAAATATGCAAGT
Source organism: Melanostigma gelatinosum (assembly GCF_949748355.1). Classification (NCBI taxonomy): domain Eukaryota; kingdom Metazoa; phylum Chordata; class Actinopteri; order Perciformes; family Zoarcidae; genus Melanostigma; species Melanostigma gelatinosum. Next base: position 4,252,974 of record NC_136634.1, read on the forward strand.
TTCAAATTTCCAGTTAATTCAACGTAACTCAAATGACTTTGTCTTTGCAGACCACTTCAGAAATCATGTCACTAAATGTATACAATGCTTTATTTGTCACTGGAATGCAATTACTAATGATCAAGTAATTTATCTCCTGTCAGACTTCTTAAATGCTACTGTATTTATTTAATCCAACATTTGCATATCAATGCTTTGTCTATTTGCAGTAGATTTCTGCTATCAGTGCAGTGTGTTATGATACATTATAAAACTAAAGAAAAAGTGCTCTGTAGTGCTCTGAAACAATCTGAAACGGGTGTTTTTATGCTTCAAGCACACATAAAAGTAAGACTGTGAGTCAGAAATGAGCAGTGTAATGAATAGGTTCCACACATGTCCAATTTAACTTGTGATCTGAGGCTACAAGATGAAAAGCTTCTTCTTCCCTGTTTGAAGGTGGCTCAAAGTGATCAAAGTTGATTCTAATGTGGTTAATGTGGTTAATCCCACCTTGGATATTTTCACATGAGACGGAAGGAAAGGTGAATTACTGACACAAATAAAGGTTGCACATACGGTAGTACCGAGCTGGCATTACTGTAACACAACGTTGTCTTCCACAAATGATTCTTTTTAAACTAATTTGCCACTGGATCATATTCACGTGCAACGAGCTGCTGCAACCTTGTAATACTGTAGCGAGCGTTGTATGTCAGAGAGTACCATGCTCATTAGTTCAACTCCCTAATCCTTCAAATCCGCATCGACTTTTTCAGGATATAACCAAGACCACAACCCATGTCAACATTTAACGAAGTGCTTTGGTTGTCCAGCCATGTGATGAATTACCACAACATTTACAGAACCTTCATCAAGTGTTTTGAGTTGTCCAAGCATAATCAATGAAGGCCTTAATTATGCGTTACTTGCCAGGAGCTGATACTGCAGGAGGAAAGAAGTAAAAGTCTTTGAGAGTAAAGTTGAACAGTCTCACCACCGGGTGCAAGGTTTCGAAGCTGCTCCGGAGCTTTTGATCACATCGCCTTCATTATAACGTTGCTCGTTTGAAATTCAATTAGATGCTGAAATAGGAGCCTCTCATCCATGTTGGCTTAAAGATGGACATTTATTATTTATTCTTGACTTCAGCGACAGCAGTTGACAAAACAATGGAGAGTGATGATTTAGCAGCATGATCATACATAATCAAAGGATCATTGTGTTTCCTCCAAAGTATGTTAGTTTTGTACATAATCCACAGATGGTAAAGAGTTCATAAGAGAGAGGAGTCTGTCAAAAAGATTCATACATACAATATACTGTTATAGTAATACAGGTTGGGAGGTTAACACTTTCCAGCTGGCAGTGTAAAGGGGGAATTGACCAAATGATCTTAGCTCTACAGAGCTTAAAACATGAAATACAATATATATGTTGAAATGTTTGGCAAAAAACCTGCATGGAATTGAGATAAGTTCAAGTGTAAAACTTTGCCGGCGATCACTGTTTGATCTAACATTGAACACTTCCTGTTGGCTGTTCAGCTTGTCTTGTAAACAAACCGGTAGCCTGCAGCGCTTCATAGCATTTTCAACAGTGAACAATAAGTTGGTGTGCAGTCAATGAAACAAACATATCAGACTGTGAAATAACGGAGGCTCGGCTGGTCGGACACGTCAACGAGTGCCCTGCTCTGCATTACGGTGTCTCGTGTCTTTATCTGTGAAGGAAGCACAAAAGGGAATGTGATTGTAAAATCGGCGGAAAGGATTACGGCGGGTGAAATGGGGGGAGGATTGACAACAATGGCGTTCTTTACCTCTTCATGGTCACACACAGTTCCACTCATCAAGGCTGCAGCCGAGTCTTTGAGTCAAACAATCCAGCTGCTTTCAAAGTGCATTTTTTGTTAAACATATAATATTTAATTAGCGGACTAATGCACTTAAAAAGACCGAAGGACTTTTCCTCAAAGAGGAAAAATTGGCCTTTTGTCCATTGCCCATCCAAAAAGTGCTGTCGATTTTTTCTTTCACTTCTAATTAATGCATTAAAAAAAGAAGTATAGGCCTTTATGCAATGTTTCAAAGACATTGAAACACAAATGCAGCTAAAGCAACTCCTTTCAAAGCTTTTTTGTGTGTATGATTTCCTTTTATTCAGATATTGCTTTGAAATTTTTAGTTATTGTTGAAGGCCTCCAAGGCTGCTGACCCTTGGAATTCTAATAAGACCCCCTCCCAATTTACAGTTGTTACCAATTTTAATTTGCTTAAAACGGTCTAACATTGTATTCAAGGTAAGGTTTCACATTACACTGACGAATACAGTATATTATATTACACTATAATAAAGGGCAGCAGATGTTTCAAAAATTGTATTTCATAGAATATTGAAAACTCTACTTAGAACACTTGCTCTATATTCTTGTATGATATAAAGTCATGCCACCTCTTCAGTTTGTGACAATCTGAAAGAAAATGTAAGTTATATTTGTTTTTATTCTGCCTATGTTATGTAATTGATGCATATAGAACAATAAAATGTATCACTTTATTGTGTCAGAGTATGTCGTTGTGGTCAGAGATGGCAAAGTTGAGCCTTTTTAGACATTCATGGTCCCCAGAGGATGCATCATATTGTGAGCCGGACATTTATGCTTTCAGTGGAATGTTTCAACAACTATTCGATGGATTGTCATGCAATTTGGCAGAGACATTTATGTTCCCCTCGGTGTAAATTGTTATCAACATTACAATTTGCCTGATCTCTGTTAACCCTAACCTTTCAGTAAACTTAGTTTTAATTGCATGTAGCACGTACGTAATTAAACCTGCCTTATGTTGAAATGCTCTTTTAAGCAGTTGTACATAACCTGAAAGTAAAAAAAACAAAAATTCACTTTTCAATTAAATGCAGACTTCTCAGCAATGTTTTACCATCAGAATGGCACAAACAGTGCTTATTGTAAAACATGGGCAACTCAATGGAAGAGCAAGGGTCAATTATTACCCTTTTGAATCCAAAGCATTCAAATGATTAAGCATCATTAGCTCTCAGCTCAAAGAGGATGGTGCAGCACCAGGACCATTCATGATCATATCTACAGAGTGGCTTTGATGCCTATCCAACGCGTCTGAAGGGGGCTCCTTCTTTGTGATAACAATTTATAAATCTTATGATATTAGTTGAGGCTTGATTGGTGAGGAAGGAAAAGAGAAAGGATTTTGTTGTCACTTCTCTTCAATACGTTTTTTTAGAAATCAAAAACTCAAAAAAGCCACAGTAGCCTGTAGCATGTTGAAAACTGTCATAAAAGAGTCAAAGTACCGTTTTGTCGACAAATGTCATTGTATAGAATGTTTCCGAATATCATAAAAAGTCCATAGAATAGTATGTTAAAAATAATCATGATATAGGCCGTAAAAAAGTCATGGTATATATAGCATGTCAAAAAGTAACAGTATAGTATGTTGACAAACGTCATGAAACAAAGTCATCGTATAGCATGTTGTAAAGTACAGTTTGTCAAACAAATGTAATAGTATAGGATGTCAAAAAGTCATTATTTTAGAAAAATATCGTAGTGTAGTTTTTCAAAGTCATAAAAAGTCATAGTGTAGTATTTTGGAAAAAAACATAAAAAGTCATAGTACTGTCTGTCAAAGTCGTAAAAAAGTGACAATATTCGTATGTCAAAAAGTATTAAAAAAGTCATAGTATGGTATGTTGAAAAATGCCATAAAAAATAGATACTATGTCAAAAATGTCATGAAACAAAGTCATAGTATAGTCTGTCAAAAATGTTGTCGGATGTCAAATTATCAAATTTTGATGTCGTGCTTTTATTAAAAACGGCACAACTTGTCACTCGTTCCGCAACTCGTTCTGCAACTCGGCCGAAGAAATATGTGTATTCCGATTGGCATAGCCCTCGACCTTTAACCAAGATTATGTTCAGAAGAATATGTTCAGAAGAACATGTTCAGAAGAATATGTTCAGAAGAATATGTTCAGAAGAATATGTTCAGTGCCCTACGGGCAGTTCAAAACTATGTCTCCTACGTTCAGAGACTGTGGCAATTATTAAAAGCGACAATATGAAGCGCCACTTGGAGACAAAGCACAAATATTTTAAGCAAATGTGACTCATTTCCAGATGCAAGCCCCACCCAGGTCTGATACTCCGTGCACGCAAATTATTTAAATTATTTACGAATTTGACTCGGGTCAATCTTGTATGTTTTTCTGACTGTTAATCTTTTTAAATGTAGCTACGAGTAGCTTTAACAACTGGGATATCATGGAAAATTGCAGATACACCTGTTTCCTCCCGGGCTAAATGAAGTCTGTATATGAATGTATATATCAAGTTATGAAGTATGACTGCACCGTATTGAACTATGCTCTCCCTTGTTGAGGCGCTGAAAGCTTTGCATGCACTCACACAGCCATGTACACATCTGTCAAACAGATAAACGTTCATCCTGCAGAAAGGAAAAAGGAAATGTAAATTATGATGACTTATTTCACGAGATTAGCATGGCAACAGCACAAGTATGATTTCAAACACCCCTCCCAACTAAAAGCTACAGCACACACACACACACACACACACACACAAAAGTGCACACAAAGGAGTGTGTGACAAACTTGCCGGCGCCCCTTGCAGGGTGACGCTACAGTTGATTTGGCAATTACATTGAGATTTATGATGTGGCTGCATATGGCTGAGCCCTCTGTTCCTCTCTCTCCGAAATGCTGGGATTGGCTGCAGCGAGCACCGGCGCCGTGGCGTGTACGCCACAGCACAGTCAGTGTGTGTGGCGTTACCTCACGCACGCACAATGGAACAATAGGCCACATTTTACTGTAGTGGGCCACCAAAATATCAGGACCAAGTGGAACAGCTCGACTTTGGAAACAGAAAGCCTTGTGTTGGAAATTATTCGATGCCTGGAAAGTAAGAGCACTCTTTAGAGTAATGGAAAAATAAATTCATGCAGCACTACCTGTAGCTTGTGCGCAGTGCTTTCACGTGCACAACACAATAGCTTTTCCGCATATGAACAAATTGTGAAACTCCCATCTTTCCACAAAAGTCAAAGAAACACATGAAGCAATGATGAAGTGACACATTTATAAGGAAAATCTCAAGTCTTTACTTCTTATTTATTTATTTTTTTGATTGTCTTTCTCACCAAGTTGTACTGACACTTTTTAGAGCCAAAGCTGGCTAATAAATACAATGAAATGTTAAAACGCACAATTAAATTTCAAATACAATACCGGTACTCATCACAAAATGTATGCGACCAGGAAACTTGTGTTCTGCTTCTGCAGGTCACAAGTGACAAGAGCATGAGGTTTGAAAGAGGTCAGAGGCGATGTGACCCCTTCAGGTGGCACTAGAGCTGCAGCAACAAAACTTGCTTCAATAAATGAAATGCTTCTAAAGAAATGGCAATTTGCTTGTGCCTAGCATGTACGAGGCTTCCTCTAGAGTCCAAACATGTGACTGTGGACTGTTCTAATGTATCACGTTGAAAATCAAACAACTTCACATTAGTCAATACTAAAAAAAAACAAAAAAAACATAGAATTTATATCCAGTGCTTAGGATGCGTATGACACGAACAGAAATGTCGATGCATGAGGCTTTTTTTACTGTGATGCAAGCAAAAAACAATGTTCAGTCCCAGCTTGTGAAGCTTTCCCAAGTAACAGCGACCAGATATGGTGAGAAACATGGAGCCACGAAGACGAGTGAAACAGAAAGAGCACTCAGAGACGGAAGAGGAACATCTCGTTTCAGACTGGAGTCAAACTTTGCTCTGACTGAGAAGCTGATTAAGAATCAGGCACCTTCTTTTCCTCCATTCGTCTCTTAATAATTTACTCGTCTTCAAAATATACATGCAATGTAGAAAACGGTGCCCTTTTTCAAACAACAGACCTCTTAAACCCATTTGTTGAAACTATATAAATTCTTTTCTCACAACACAAGTTTGGTTTATCTTTCCCACGTGATGCTGAGAAGACATCTACGAATATTAACAGGCGAATAAAAATTGTAACATTTTTACACTTTTGTACCGATTCAAAACACAAAATACAGTGACGGGGATCCAGAATATTAGAAACTCTTTTTCTACAGTAGGGAAACACTGGGGCTGCTCATCCCCTTTTCTGTGACGCTGGATGAACAAAGCTATAGGGACACTTTTAAGACTCACGAACTCTTGAAGTGTCTCAGCAGAAATGTAATGTCCATACCTTTGGCCAGATTGAAAGGGACAGACTCCAATACGAAATGTCAGCATTTGGTTACGCCGTGCTGCAAAATTACAGCACAATGTGCCAAGTGTTTGGCCTCAAGGAACTATGGGCAATGTGGTTCATGAAAGCACCAATGCAGTGGAATTGAAGAACAGACTCTTCGAACTACATCTCGAAGCTGGAGGGGCTGCCAGAGACTGAAGTGTGTGTGTGTGTGTGTGTGTGTGTGTGTGTGTGTGTGTAAGACTTTTTTTGCAACATTGGAAGTTAAGACGACAACATCCCAAGCGAATGTGAATGTAGGTTTGGCACATTTGAAGTAAATCTGTACAATGCCTGGGTACTTTCTTACTTACATACTTAGTAATAATAATAATAATAATAATAATAATAATAATAATAATGTGATATAAGGGATTTTGCTCCCTTTATTTTGATGAGTCAAAACAAACAAAGAAAACAACACATTCACAAGCTGGCACATCATACCTGAGCTGGGATATATAAAAAAAAGAAACAGTAATGTAAGCAGTTTGTCAGAAAAACAAGATGTAGATGCACTGTATTCGTAAGAAACAAAAGTAAGACTATAAGATTACAATAGCTAGGATTTATATTAAAACTTTTAAAATTTCAAGTTCCGACAGTCCAGAGTTTGTACAGGCAGTGACCTGTCAGAAAAAAGTCTGTAGAACAAAAAACAATGAGGAAACAAGAACACAACAAAGGTAAATACACAATGATAAAAACTAAATCACACCTTAAACATTAAGACCAAATAGCTGTTGAAGACCAATTCCTGATGTTTCACAATCTATGCATGCTCTTTACAAACCACACAGCAATGTGTCCGTCGCTCATCTGTCCTCCGTCCCGTTCGTTCTCCTTCTCTTTCTTTCCTCGAACTCTTATTCGCTCCTGTTAAGATTGTCAAAGTGTAGGAAACTGAAGCTCATTGTCAGTTTGATGTCTGCTCGTCTGTTCGGGTTGTTTTCTCGGGTCACGTTTGTTTCCATCAGCCCTCTTCTTCAAGTGGACGTCTCTTTCGAGATACCGTACAAGAACTTTCTGAGCATGTCTGCAGAGTTTGGATCCTGTCTGGGCATGCTCAGTGCATGACGCAATACGTCCTGATGTCTCGATAATAAACTGTGTTTTTAAAAAGTGTCTCTGAGTATAACAGGAGTTTTTCTCTTTTTTCTCTCTCTCTTTTTACAACTGACACCCTGAGCACACTCAGTTGGCACTGACGGCCTCCCGTGTCTCGCGGTCGCTGCTATAGTCTGACTTGGGCTCGTCCTCAAAGTCCTCGTACATGTCCGTGTCGTTGGCTCCGTTGGTAGGATCCCTCTGCAGATCCAACGCTCCGACCAAGCCGCCATTGCTGCCCCCGCCGCCGGGCTCGGACTTCAACCCGTACGTGCTCTGAATGACGGGGATGGCAGGTTCGGGGCTGGCTGAGTTGCTGGAGCAGTCTGAGGTCAGGTGTGGGGATGTCGTGGCTGTGGCCATGGTTATGGCGCCTGGGTAAACTACTCCGCCGGGGCTGTTGCCGAGAGTCATCGGTGGCTGAGGCCTGAGAAACAAGGAAAGAAGAGAAAGAATGGAAGAGGAAACTGTTATTAGGCACAAAACAAGACTGAGGCCTGTGAGCACATGATTGGCTGAACCAAATGTCATGGCAATCCATCTGGTAGTTGTTGAGACTTTTCACACAGAAACCCACAGATGTTAACCTCATGGTGGCGCTAGAGGAAACGTTAGGGTATCACTTTGAATCAGTAGGATTCATCCACTGGGGATCATGAACGTCTGTACAAAATGTAACAGCAATCCATCTGATGATTGTCGAGGTCGTTCAGAAACATGTTGTGTCTGTCGGACGTGACAATAAAAAGATTTAGTCACAGCAACAGTTAGCATATCAACTGGTTACGTACGAGGTGGATGGACCGCCGTTTGATCAGATACTTGTTCATTATAACCTTCTTTAAACAAACTGCTTTGAACAAAACATTAATTCTGAGCCCACTTAAATAAAACAGCAACGGCTTCTCATCTCATGTCCCAACACGCAGCTCTCCCTGCCGGCTCACAGCAGCATCGGCTGAATAACCTGTTCAGATATAGATGGAATGACGCACATCACTCAAGCTGGCCCTCTGGCTCCTCAAATGAACCACATAAAGCAGGAAAACTGGAGTCACTTTTCTCACCTAACAGTTTTCCCTCCTCAGTCTCCTGAAACGATTCCCACTGTGCGCTCTGACGGACACATTTTCACATGAAATGCTTTTTTAAAACAACACCGGTTCAGTTATATGGAATGTGTGCGTATGGAATCTGGATGTATACTGGCTCCCGGTAGCTATTTGATTTAGCTTAAATTGAAAGACCAGGCCTGTAGAATCATGAGCTGTTCTTTTTTTTTGTTGCATGAACTTGACCACACACAGTAGATGTGGCATTGAGCCTGTGACGTCTGCCTCGCTCTCGTTTCCCTCTCATACATCTGCTTACATTTCATATTCCACTATGTCTGTCTGTGTCCAATTTCACTGCCCGCAAGCGCCCCAGCATTGTCCTAATTTAATAAATGACAAGCTATTAAAAATCGCTCCTATTCAAAGCCGTGGCCTCTGGTAAATCCATCTCAAGCACAGGCCGCTGTGATGGCTTTAAACACATCCATGGCTGCTTCCTATTAAGACAATGCCACTGTTTTCCCCCTCTCTGCACCGACTACACTCTAAAAAATATAATGCTATTCAGCGCATGTTAAAAGGGTGTTGCAGATACAACTGGGTTCCAAAAATAAATCTTTCACGAATGGTCCATCAACCCTGATGGTCACCAGAAGAACCTCGAGCAAATGGAAGTAGTTTAAAATATCTCTTCTATATTCATACTGTGACACATTAAGAAGAAATACCTCATATACAAGAAACAAAGTTATTCAAAAAAATACCAGATTGAATTCATGAATTACATTTGGATGTTTTTTCTTTTGTCTAGCTAAGTAGATTTGCTTAAACACCTGTATTCAGGCCAAGGTGGCGAGCAGAACGGCATGCTTACTCAAGAGACAACTGAACTGAACGCTCACAGGTGAGACAGTCAATTAGTCAAAGTGTTCTCGAGCGAGACACGACTTCGATACGATTTCTTTAGAATTAAACCTTGTAATTAAAAATGACGCTGTGATATTCAGAATTCCATTGCAAACTGTGCAGTCTCTGTAGTTCCACGCATACGACTGTCAGCTTGAGTTTGAACATCTTCTTTCACTGCAGCTCTCTCAAACCACGAGGAGCGCTGATGCAGAAAGCTGTGATGTCCGGGGAAAACTCCGGTACTCACCCCACAAAGAACTGCCTCATCTCCTGACGTCGTGACCGCATCATCTGCTTGTACTCTCCGATGCGCAGCTTCTTGCCATCGATGATGCAGGTTCTCTTGGGCCGCGGCTTGTACTTGTAGTTGGGATATTTCTCCAAGTGGACCTTGCTCAGGTGGGCCTGCTCCTCGTAGTACGGCTGCTTCTCCTGGTTGGTCATGCCTTTCCAGCGAGAGCCTGGAGAAAAAGGACGTTTTAGTTTTTAGTTGTCTCCGTCGAGAGAGGATCATGCGATTGCTCGTGAGTGAGTGTGCACCTCTGCGTCTGTCCACAGCTGTTCTCGCAATTTGCTGCAGTAAACTGCATCATATTTTGGGTGACCAGTTATGGCAGCATGATCAAGGATCTCTCGTGGTTGCGGTGACTCACACTTTCTCAAAACACCTTTTTTTGCCGCTGACTGCCTGCTGACTCCTCACTCACTGCTATTAACGGCCACAAGGACTTTTGGGAATGACAGAAAAAGGCATTGCCGTGCTTTTCTACGCTGTTTCCATGTTACTGGTTGAGCAGAGTTTACATCTACAATAGATGTAACGAGCACTGAATCAGTGGTCCGACAATGCTCCCATACTGTCACTTCAGCTGCACATTAAATCAATCATACGAAAGAGTGACAGAGCCTTGGTTTAACCATGAAAATCAGCATTTCTGGTGTTTTTTTAAGGTTGGATGTTGTCATATGAACAGAAACCATCAATTCTTCAACCAAGGAGGCTGTTCAGGAGTGGATAACACTCTGCTCCCTCTTGGCTCGAGAATAATTATGCATTGTGTACTTGTTATTTCCCCTGGTAACAGGACCTTCTGAACAAGTGGACAGGGCCATTACCGCAGGAACGCAGCACATCTGCAAAGCACTCTGATTATACACACCCCGCCTCGCTTCTCTGTTTATCAAGGTTTATCACAAACTCCTCTTCTACTTTTGTGACACAGGAAACAATGTTTTTTTAAGCCTGCCACCCACTCCCCAAAGCCCAGCTGTGTTATTACGTTGGAGAGACATGCATTGTACACATGCAGTCATGTACACAATTCTGCACTTTAGATTCTGCTTTTTGCTCCTATATTGCTACAGAGGCTTGATAAATTACAGGGAAATCATTTCTAAATGCTTCCAGCAAACAGGATCTTACTGTTCATATTTGCCTGCAAACATCACTTTCAATCGAATAATTCAAACATGGCTATTCCTCATAATAAGGTAAGACATACATTTCTGACTTAAATTAAGATTCTGTCAGTGAAACTGTTGCACAAATGATTAATCAAATAAACGCAAGAAGCAAGAAACACAAAACTCCCTTTTAACAATTTCCCCCTGGGGATGAATAAAGTATCTATCTATCTATCTCCATCACAGCCCATTCAAAGTTCCAGGTCAGGAGGACAGACCCACTTAAGAAAAAGCAATTTGTTAATGTTGCTCAGGAGGAGCATTCAGCAACCCTCGAGCTGACTCGAGGCCTGCATCGGACAGTGGCCGTCCTCAGAACGTTCACCGAAACAACCGCCGTGCTCAGCGCCGCGTGAAAGGCTATCTGTGCCGAGGAGGTTCGTATCAACACGCCGACATTATAGCTGAATGAATCCATCACACTCGCCAGGCTTACATAGTGGAGCTCTGTGTGTGAAGTGTTCACGCTTTAAAAGCACACTACTTCTTCTTATAGTCTGCAGCCTGAGCGGAGAGGCTGACACGACGAAAAATGTCCCGGTTTGAGGACCATCAACTGTCAAATGCACTGCGTCTCTCAACAAGATGCTGGCGACACCTCTATTTCAACAAATGTTTCATGTCCCAACGCATCCAAAAGGTGATAAGTTCCATAAGGAAAGCAACTGATTCTTGTAGTTTGTAAATGAGTTTCTCTGCTCAGAAAAATGATTGAAAGATAAATCTGTAATATCTCACCGAGGATCTTGCTGATGTTGGAGTTGTGCATGTCAGGGAAGGTCTGCAGGATCTTCCTCCTCTCGTCTTTGGCCCACACCATGAAGGCGTTCATGGGCCTCTTGATGTGGGGCTCGGCGTTGTTCCTGCCCCGCGCCTCCCTGAACACTCTTGCCTCTGTGATGCTGCTCCCTGTAGTGACACAAAGGAATAACATTCTCAGCATGCCCATCTTTGACACATTCATCTGTCGTACTTTCACGCTTGAAAATGTGGGATGTTGCACTGATATGGATGAGCCCTTCCTGTTTGTTTCTTCAGCCCTTGATCCGTGAGGGAGGATGTATAACACAAGTATAACAAAAGTGTGATGGGGGTCTTACTGGGATGCCCTCAACATGCTCACACAAACACACATGAGCTGTACACACCGCAGTCAGTTGGCTTCCGCCTGATGGTATCTCAAGGCCTATGCTGCTGTGTTTAGTCCTCTGATTCTAAACTAAACCACAATGAGCACTGCTCATCGCCTGTAAACACTGTTTTATGAGTAACAGGTGGGTTGGGAGAAAAACGTCAACACCAAGTCAGTGTCTTTAGACGACATTCAGAAAGGTGTTTTATGCACCAGTAACTGGTAACTGCATGTACTACGTAAAACAAGTCTTGCTATCATTCTTCTTTGCAGTGAACTTCATTGACCATTAACCACCACACACTCGCTGTGTGTCTTCGCCTGCTCTTGTTTGCTTGCACTGGGTGGGATCTTGTGTCACAAACACTCGTTGCGGGAAACAAAAGTAGGAGAATTCAGCATCTGGTTATGTATTTGTGGGACGATAACAGTGTGAAATTGTTCAAGAGCGTAAGCTGTTGACATTGAACACTCTGTTTAGCTGTTGAGGGAGTCCTTCACCGTAGCATCCTGAGAAGCACAATACATATTTGCATTCCCTGAATACCTGCGTGTTCTGGCTTTCTGGAGGATGCGTTCTTCTTTATTGCGGGTTTCTGAGATGGCAGAACACCAGAAGTAGGGCCTCTTCTATGTGGGGCCCACGGAGTTAAGGGTCACTGGTATCAATTTAGTCTGAACAGGATGTGACTGCTTCTAACTGAGACTCTGCTTCTCAAAGCTCCAGCAACTCCTTCCTTGGATATCCCGCTAGCCTTCCATTTTCTACCATGTCCTTCCTGCATCTGCATACATTTCTGAATTACCAGCATTATAAGCTACCAGAAATGAGGAGTGTAAGAATCAGAAAGGTAAGCGAAACAAAACTAATTGAACAAATCAAAAGAAGAGCCTTTGAAAAAGAGGAAACAGGGAAGAAGAGTAAGGCGGTGCTCACCATCCAGATCTTCGGGTCTCGTCAGGTCGATGACTCGATGGACCATCTTCCCAGCGTCCTCCCCAAGCTTACCCAGATGCTGGCTCAGCGTCTCATAGTGCAGCCGCTCCTGCAACACAAGGAAAAACACATTACAGTCATTTTTTTAATGTGACGACTCCGACGGTAATGACAATAAAACAAATTGCCAGGTTGAGTTGGCGCAAAGGAAAGTCCAGCACCTCAAAGTGGGCGGTTTACTTGGTTGCAGCTTCATAACGTGTGTTTGACAGTATCTGAGGGGTATTGGGTCATGACCATAAGCTCAGTCACAGCCCCTTCAGCGCTAATCAACAGTGTCTTCCCCAGCCTCCCAGCATCATGCGCTCGCTCTGATTCTGCCTTCTGCCTGCCACTCCGCTTCTGAGACAAATAACTTCTACAAGCAGCCTGCCTTGGGGCCTTCCAGCTAAAATTACCCCACCACACTCCCAAACTGTGGTGGAAAACATCGAACCCTCCGCACAGCTACCGCACATCTACACTCCTCCTCTCCTCTCCTCTCTTATCCCCTGCCCTCCCTCCCTCCCTCCCTCCCTCCCTCCCGCCTCTCCTCCTTTTTCTGGTGACAGAGGCATTTTGTTTGACGCAAGGAATGGTTGCCGGGTGAAGTCATGCCGCGGTAGCCGCTGGCAGAGTTGGTGGAACTTAGGGGCTGGCGTGTATATGTACATATATCTGTGTGTGTGTGTGTGTGTTTATAGATGAGGAGTCGACGCGGGCCAATGTCAGCACTACGGCAGGGCTGTAATCAGGCCCACCACAGAACATGTGCCTGGGCAGTGCCATGCTCACCGCAGGAAGCAACCGCCTAACAAAGGACGAAAGAAAAGAGACACAGAGGGAGATAGAAAGAGCAAACAGGAGTGGAAAACTAGACCAGAAACAAGAATAAGGACTTTCGCTTGCAGTGCTAAACAATAGTGGAACGCGGCCATCGCTCGTGATGATTCGCTCAGATAACTGGAAGTTTTAGTTTGGTGCTCCAAACATTAAAAGTTAGAGAAGATGGAATTCGTGGTTCTTGAAAAGATGCTAAACATTACCGCTTTGCCCTGTAGCGCTATCAGATGCACCACAGAGCATAAGTTAAGTAGTTAGAGGCCTAATGGGAGGAGACGATGGAAAAGTAATGCACAGTAGAGTTAGAGTTCTGGAAAAGAGACTAGGACAGCACCAGCAGAGGAGGACTGATCCAAAATACAGATTAACAGCAGACCTGGGTCAACATTTGCAAATATTCCACGCGGTTGGTCTACTTTTGGTCGACTTGAAAGCTCTTGTGGCGAATGCAATAAGGAGCTGTCTTTACTTTGTTTAGTCAAGATTGAAATAGGTTTGGCCTGCGCGCCCGCTGGTTTGATACTGGACTGCTGCCTTTTGGAGCAGCATTACAGGCTTTTCTTTCATGAGTCTCCAATTGTATTGTGTACACGATTGGATTGTGCTCCTATAAAAGCTTTTGAATTTGGAATGGCTTTCAGACAGCAAAAACCCACCCATCACGTACTGTACTTGATATTTCATTACTGTTTAACACAGGCCTGAAGCGGAGCAAACAAAGTGGCAATTCAAAGCAGACAAGTTGACGAATCAAGGACCAAATGAATTAAACACACAGGGTTGCAGGGGCAAAGGTAAATCAAACCAAAGGACTAATTAAATAAATCAAAGTTAAAGGACAAAACCAGAAGGGAAGAGGTGCTTAACATTCACCTCAAAAACAAGCACCGGAGGGACACATCACATCTGTGTCTGTTTAACACGCTGTTGCTTGAACTGGGTCTACAGCCCTACTGCTGCTGAATGTATGTTTCATCATTGAAGAGACACCCGACTCTTTCGCGTCACCCCACAGTTGCTAACGCTGTAAACATCGCTGTTGTTTTTTTTTAATCCACACCGTACTGAGCTCATTACCACAGTTACAACTTGCCCACCGCCAGCACGGCCTGCCTCCAGCTGACCCGCAACCGTTTACCGTCTCCTCCCGGGCCAATCAAGTTTGGCAACCTCATCGGCCCCCTCCCACCGTTCCCTCTCTATTCCTATTTTCTTCATCTTTCTTGCTCTCTTCCCTTCTTCAGACTTTGCTGTGTGCCGACAGATCTGTCCGTCAGCCCTCCCCTCCTTCTCACCATTCCTCCTATTCATAGCCCTTAACACCGCCACCAGCCCTCCACCCCTTGAGGCTCCAACCCCAAAGAAGTAGACACTCAACAGTCTATTTGCAGGTGCCAGTACTCAGCTTTGTAGTATACATTATTATAATGTATATCATTCAGGCTTCAAATACAGCAACATTACTGCGACCTTTAATCAAGACATGGAGCCGCCTGAGCTGTCGGTTTAACAGGCTCGCTTCCTGCAAAGACCAAACTCACCAGCAGAGCCAATATAAACGTCTGTACAACCATTTCCTCCCTCCAGACGTACTCTGCTCTCTCAACAGAAACTGCACTTTTCAACTGTTCAACAGACAAAATGCGTCTCTCTACAATGGTTCTCGTTAAATTAAATACGAAGTTCAAAACTGTGCCGAAGTCTGAGAGACGAGCTGTAGAGGGACGGTTTGCACAACAGGCGTCATCCAAAGTGAGAAAACAGATCTTGGAGCGATAAAAAGAACCTGCTTGTGTTCCTGCTTATGTGGCCTGTAGATTTACCTGCCATCACCCACCGTGTTCGCCTCCTGCGGAAACAGGAAAAGTAGTCCCTCGTGGTTCAAAGCAGTGAATTATCTTTTATGTCAACATTACAGAGCTCCTGTTCAGAGTTGTGACACTTCAGACTTAGAAATTCTACATGTTATGCCTCCATGTTCTGATTAGTTAGCGCCTGAGTGGACAATCGACCGGAGACGCATGGTTGATTTTGGTGTTTTCATCCAAAACATGTCAGTTGGGTTATGTGACAATCTCTCAAATCCTCTTTTAAGTGGCTTTAGGGAGTGTTGTGTGGCTGTTTAGATAAAAACAAAGCAGTGCACAGGGTTTTTTTGCACACACAAACAGACGCACACAACCACTCAGTCATACGCGGCGGCTATTTCAGTGAGCTTTGGCAGCCGCAGGCCAGCTGGACGCAACGTAAGCGTAAGGTGATACTCAACAATGCCACTAACTGGCCAGGCCTCTCGTCTGTACACCAGCTATAATGACATTAACATGGCGGAGGCCAGTGCAGAGCCAGGACACACACACACACTCACACACACACTCACACACACACAAAGGAGCCCGGGATCACTTTCAGCTCTTGGGGAAATGTCGTCGGGGCTCGAAATGAAAGCTGAGGGACAAAAATACCCAAACAGAAAGCGAAATAAACACAAACACACGCAGTCAGACGTCACCGCGACAACTCAATAAATAGCTCAACATTCAACACAACACTGAGGCACCATTAACAGCAGTTGTCTCATTCCCTCCAAAGACGCCTAATATGCTGCGTTAGTACAATGTCATGAAATAAAAAGGCTTGGCCGGGGCTTCAAAGTCTCAGAGGGTTTGTGTAACAAATTTATTTGACGAACAGAAAACAACACACAACTCCAAGGTAAAGAAAAAGAGCTGGTCTCGTTGCCTCCCGAGGTGGAGCGGGTGAGTCACACTCTCAGTATCCAGCAAGTTCCATCCATGAATTGTTTAAGACAGAGCAAAGCCTTTGAGTGCTTCAGAAGAAAAAACACACACACAGACACACACATCAAAAAATGTCTCCGTCCAAAAGAAAAAAAGATGTATTTAAAGCTCAAGAGAAAGAGTCTTTGAGCTGCTGTTGTTAGGTAACGAATAACAAACTGACAACAAACACCGAGGCCTGCTGTCGTCCTCCAACCGGAAACAATTACTTTGAGACTTTCCAAATGAGCTTTTTATTAGGAGGCATTGAGCTATAAACCAAATTACTGCATCGCTTTGGTTTTGTTCTTATGAAGTTGGAAAATACAGCGCTTGAGAAGCACACAGGGCTCTCGCTGCAATGCACACTCACCTTAATCTGTCATCATTTCAAAGTTAACTTTGTGCAAAAGAAAAGAGTATTTTAAGTCTTAATAAACAATTTATTAGGAAAGGCCGTTGTATAATTTATACGTATGCGTATCTCAGTGTTTACCAGCATAATGACTGGAAAAAAAATCAACTTGGGACTGAGGATAAGTACAGCAGAGATATATTTTGCCAGATTTTGGATGTTTTCCTCCTGAAGATGCGAAGCAAACAAGTCCAAAAAAATTCAAAACAGCCTATCCTGGGAGTGCACCAATCATGACCTACTTGGGGTTGGCTGAGTTCAAAGTCGCCACCCCTAAAATATTCATGCGTTCCTCTCCTCCTCCTCCTCATCCTCGCCAGCGACATGGGATCAATTGCGCAGGAGAGCCGGTCTAATCATGCTCCCTATTTTACTGAACGTCTGATCCCTGGAATCCTTCACTGGCTGATCAGACTGATAGAAGATGTTCTGGAATATGGATGTCCCGCTGGATATGAGATCCTGGTACAAAAACCCTGTCTCCTTCAGCCCAGGGGCAGAGATGAGCGGGGGGGAGAGGTGAGCATGCAGGGGGGAGGTCCCTTCCCAGAGAAAGGCCCTTTAATTGGGCTAAAACCCAGAGGCCGGGATCCCCCCTCCAGGGCAAGTGAAGAGCTGTACTCCGTTACACACCCACCCACACACACACTCTAATGCTAACACCGCCTCCTCTCCCCCAAAAAACACCCACTTGGTCTCAGTCAAGGCAGGCACACAAACACACACGCACACATACGCTCAAACGCCAAAACCATCACTTGTCATTGGCCCAGCTGCTCCGTCTTCAAAGCTGTTGGCTTCTGGGTGGCCGTGCAGATGAGAAGAGAAAAGAGAAGTACTCAAGAGCAGCCGCCCGAGCCAAACAACACCAAATATCACCCATGAATATTCGACAGACGCTGAGCTGAAATCTCTAAGACCGGGCAAATGAAATACGGGAGAAAATAGGACACAGGAGCGAGAGGTTGTTCTGAATGCTGAATCCCACATTACGCTGCATGCTCCTGTAGCTGTGGGCAGTTTAGAAGATGTGTTCACATCTTTTACTGGAGGAAAAGTAGCGACACCTCAATGTAGAAATACTCCAAGTAGCATTCAAAAGTGTACTTCTATGTCTGTAGAAATATGTAGAAGCAGCGCAAGTATCTCTGGTGGAGGTACAGCTTCCTTTAAAGGCTGCTAAACAATGGTGCTGAAATAAAGTGCAGACTCTTGGAGCAAAGCAGTGAGTGTTGATGAGCAACATGTACCTTCTATAAATATACTTATTGTACAAAACTGTTTAACCTGGTACAAGTGCTTAACTTTTTAAATACATTGTTGAATTCTTGAATGCTATTTAAATGGAGACAGCCCAGATAAATACAAATAAATAAAATGTAACTGACAGATATCCAATGAAACTTCCCAGTTGATTAGTTACACGAAGAAATGTATTTTTATCATCACACGTTTTCTAATACTTATTTCTAGTACTTTATGTGTGTGTGTGTGTGTGTGTGTGTGTGTGCAATTACGATCAGAATTCTTTCGTCACATGAAGGAAAATGCCTTTGAGAACTGCATTTGCAGCATGTGATTCCGATAGACCTCGCCAGTGAAGTGTGTCTGCGAGTGTCCTCGTGCGGCCACATGTGATCCGTCTGTCCCTCTGACCTTGTTGCCGTTGTTGAGGGTCATGCTGCTGAGGGCGGACAGTTTGGCCTCCAGACTGTGGTGTCCCGGGTGGTGCTGATGCTGGTGGTGGAGCTGCTCCCTCTGGATCTGCTCCCTCATGCTCCTGGCCTCCTGGATGGCCTTCATCACGGCGTCCTGGTCCCCAAAGAGCGCCGTGGAGTTGAGGCTGGACAGGATGTCTGCGAGGGGAGGACAGGATGTCATCAGATTCTGATTCAAAAGTTCTGGTTAGCGCATATGAAATGACAAAAATGAATCCAACTTTGGAGAGAAATTGTTCATTAGTATCCTAACTCTCTAACTAAAGCTTAGAATGTGAGGTGGAGGTATTGCTTTCATTTTTTAAACTACATTTTAGTCTTTATTTCTTGATCAACGACATTGCATGTTGATATCGTCAGTTAGTGCTTAATGACGATGGTGTCATCTTGTCACCGTCTCGTCCGACTCATGGAGAAGAAAATAGTTGTTGACGTAACATCTTTCCTCATGGTGTACCATATATATCATGTAAGCCAATCAGAGCAGACTGGGCTTAAAGAGACAGGCGCTAAAACGGAACGTTTCAGACAAATACAGGTATATTAGGTATATTAGTATAGAGCACACTAAAGCATGTACACAGGTTCTAGTAGAAACCATGAACACAAGTATGAACCTGTAAATGAACATCATGTGTCCCCTTTGCGTCGGATGCTTTTGAACACTTGGAAAACCCAATTTCTGCTTATTTGTGTGATTTCATGCTGCTCTATGATCACTATCAAGCTGACGTAAGAGCTGAGAACCAACAATGTAGCACGGCTGCATACAAATTCCGAGGGAATTATGTTTAAACATCTGTATGAAGTTTGGATTTTCTTCCAAACTCTGACTGGGGCCAAATGTCGGCAAAGTTCCGGTCCACTTGTGTGTAAACACAACAGAACCTCCTTCCCCTTGTTTATGTGCCGCGCTTCACACTTTTGAAGCCGATGTACATTTGAAGAACAGGGAAAATAAATAAATAAATAAAAGCATGCAAAGTTTCCGTCGCCCTCCTCGCTTAATTAGCAGACAAGTCGGAAGCGCTGTATGCTTGGGTGGCCGTTAAAATGGGCAAAAAATAACTTCGCGGGAACACAAGCGTCGCGTCCTCAAAGCCACTCCAGAGGAGCTGGCCAAATCGTTTTCTAGGGGGGTTATAATGAGAGGGCTTAGATCGGCCTTAATAACAGATAGCAGAGGTAGCGGCATAAAAGGTCTAGCGCGGGCAGACAATGATGTGAGGAAGCTCTTAAAAACCAAATCACGTGTGCTGGGTTTCACTGCTTCCGCTGCTGGGGTTTTCATTGGGGCTAAATACAGGGCTTTGGACTCCTGTAAAACGCAAACACTACCACACACACAAGCACACACACACACACACACATGTCTCCTCGTGGAGTTGAGGTGTCTGCAGTCTATCAGACGCATGCGGCGCTGCTCGGTTTGACTGTGTGTGGCGAGCAGGAGGGAGGTGTTTGGGTGGGTGATGTTTTTGTTTTTCCGGTTGAGGGGAAGACAGTTTTTACACAGTGAGCGACGACATGCTTGGATGTACGGTGCACATGTGGACGATACCCTGGTGTCCGAGTGTCTGTTTGTGTACGCGCACGAGTGTTTCCCCTTGGTGTCGCGAAGCAGTTTTCAGGTTCTTACTGAAGATGCCGGTGAAGCCAATACTAATGTATTCATTTTAGGCAGGGCAGCAGTGCCGCTAGGCCAGGTGGCCCATCCTGCCTATAGTGGTAAAGGTGTCTGTGTCTGTTGCCTACCCAGAGAGGTGTTCCTGCCCATGTTGGCGAGGGGGCTTGGGATGCAGCCCTTGCCCACGCCTGTAGGGCTGGACTTGCTCCCGGAGAACAGGCCGTGAGTCGGGGACGTCGGGGAGCGAAGAGGCTCGGCGGTCTTGGGTCTGGCTGAGAGGTTCAACGGCTGTGTGGATGCTTCCTCCTGTTGGAAGTGTCGAATACAGCAGGATCTGCATCAGACTCAGAGCTGTCATGATATCAGATCTTCAGTACATACACAACAACAACATCATCGCAATATCTAAAGAAAATGAAAAGATAATAATTATAATGATGCGATCAGACAAATTCATCCTCACTTTGTTTATTATGCATTTTCTTTCTTTTTTGGAAAATGTATTAAACACAAAATAGTGTGTGTGGGGAGGTGGAGCAGGATTATTGACACAATATTATCATATCTGTTTTATTAACAATATATTTGTATTTTATTCCAATAAAAACAACTTTTCAAATGTTTTATACGGGGAACAAAGCACAGTATGTTCCAAGGAATCATTAGTTTACCAATATTGCTATTTCTAAATATACCGGAAGCATCGGATGGTATAACTTGAGTGCAACACAGATACAATATTTTAGCAAAACTACATGTTTCTGCTGTGGAAATGGGTCCCCCATTGGAAGTGTAATGGACTCATTTTAAGAAGACCACAGCTGCTGATTTTCAATTTTGTCCAAAGTATCCCTTAAAGTGCTTCAGTGACGCTCCCACTCACTGATCAGTCAACCGGATTTTTTTCAATAAATGAAT
This sequence comes from Melanostigma gelatinosum, assembly GCF_949748355.1. Classification (NCBI taxonomy): domain Eukaryota; kingdom Metazoa; phylum Chordata; class Actinopteri; order Perciformes; family Zoarcidae; genus Melanostigma; species Melanostigma gelatinosum. The sequence goes on from NC_136634.1 coordinate 4,274,221, forward strand.
TCCACTGCTAACCTCTGTGAACCTGACAGGGGGGGGGGGGGGGGGCAGTGTATCTTCTCATCTAAAGAAGGGCACCTTTGTGCAATTCCTCTATTTCTCAACAAAGATTCACGACCACACTGATCCACACAAGGAATCCCCAGCAAAAGGAAATGTGGTGTAACTCACGTCAACAACCGCGACTCTGGTGTTGGCAGCAAACGCTGAATGAACGTGGATCTAATTTGGGGCTGAGCTTCCGCTGAGGGAAGTGTTGAGAGGGAGAGGAGTTTAGGACTGGCTCGGCGGGTCGGGAGGGACTAGGCTGCGGGTGGCATGCCACAGTTGGGGGGGGGGGGGGGGGGGGGGGGCGGAGCGCAGGGTGGGGAGTTCGGAGGGCATGGCACTACTGTTTGAGTGAGCTCTGACGCCGGCCTATTGTGACGCCGGCTGCAGCTGTGCCCCCCCCCCCCACACACACACACACACACACATGGCTCCCATTACTGCCTCGTCGTTGAGTGAAGATGAGGCGGACGCTCTCTCCAGTAGAGGGGTCTGGGCCCCTGCCAAACAGCAGCCAGCGCCAGTGTCATTTTCGGAGTGTGCGTTTGTGTGCGACTTTCAGATGAGCTGTTTCTAATTGTCAGTGAAGAGTACAGGGCCGTGCGCGGCTTGTTGTTTTCAACAACTTCCACATTTCCAGCCTCTCACTTTCACTTGAACTGTTTTTATTCTTGGGTGTTTTCCTTTCGCACTGATTCTGAACTCACTCTTTCCTTTCACTTGTTATGTTGCTTGTTGCACACCATAGAGACATGGTTTCTTTTCCCATACGTTGCCCTTATACGGTCCTCAATTCCCAGTTGCTCGACAACATGGTGTTGTTGTCTTTGCCTACTGCTCTCTGGTCCATCCTGAATTGCAATATTATCACTCACAAATGTGTCCACCTGGCTCTTGTAAATCCTGTTGAATCATTTCAACAACTCATGCCGTTCAACGTAAACCATTTTACAACATGTGCATCGATGGACTCGCCTTAATGTTGACCACGGGACTGGATGCTCGCTTCTCGCTCTTCAGGGCTGAGGGGGAGAGGGGACCAGAGGAGTTGGGAGCCTGCGGGAGGGGAGCCATCTTGGCTCCCGGTGAGATCTGCATGCTTGCCAGCTGGGCGGCATACAGCTGCTGCAGAAGGAAGGAGAAACCAGCAAAACCGACAGGCTATTACCATTGCTCAGCAGCAGCTAGTCAGTGGCTTTCTTCTTTCATTCTCTTCCTTCTCTTCTCTTGTGCTCCCCCACATCCTTGATCCTGTTGTGTTTCTTTTTGTTTTTTTTGCTACATCCTACATCCTGGTATTGCTCGCATCTTCTGAGGTTTGAAACTCACACACACCTAATTCTGAAGTTGTCAGGAGTGTCCCACACAAATGGAAGATTTTTTTGAGCTGGCGAGTATTTATCAGGAAAAAAATAAAAATAATATATATATATATATTTTAAATAAATGATCTACAATCCATCTCTGACACTTATTCTTTCAACAGATGCTGGGGACAGCTTGTAAATCGATTTGCATCGAAAAATAAAACCAAACAATAGCTAAAGAAACTTTTGAATGCTTTGCAAAAATCTCCCTTTAAGTCTGATATTGACTGTATATAAAATTGGATATACATTTCTTGGTTATGCACAAATATGAATGTTGAAAATGAAATGGAAAATAACTTCACAGACAATGCCTGGCTCAATGTTGCTGACAATGAAAGTCTGTTTTTACTTTATTTAAAAACAATGTCAACCAAATTTTAAAAAAAGCCATCTGGCTGTTTTTGTTATTCTGACTTTCTATTGAACCTGCTGTGACATTGTAAATGGTAAAAGTCAGAGGAAAAATTGCAAAGAATACTTTGAGTCTCGCAAAAAAAACACTTGAGACTAATCTTGTCACGTAAGTTTAGTCCTTGCATGAGCAGCTCAGACAATCAAGTTTCTTCACTGACTTTAAACCAAAATAAAAAACAGTGGACAATCATTTTTGAGTAGGCGTAGTCACACTGCAATTATCTTGGTCATGAGTCAATTTAAAAACACTTGAAAATGAAGTTAAAATAAATTGGAAGGTATAAGCCTTCAGGGTTGGATGAAACCATTACATGTTGCACAAAAAAATTTGAACCGATTTTCCATCCAACAAAAATCAAAGAGTCAAATACGCGGCCCAGAGTCCAGGGTCTTCTAAATCAAAGCTAGCTAGCCAGACAAACCGCTGCTTGAAACCACTGTCAACCCCTGTCTCAATGCATTGGAGTGTGAGGGCTGGAGTATCAAAGAGCCTGTCCTCAGGAAAACCACCCAGACGTGGCTGGCCTTCACTTCGACTCCCTCCTCTCTCTCTTTCTTTCCTGCTTTCCTCTCCTTTCGATACTCTCACCTCATCTAGACTCTCCCCCTCGCTCTACGCATTCGTCTTTCTTTTGTCTCTCTCGTTTGATCTCCCTCTGACTCTCTCCCTTTTTTTCCTCTGTCGCTCAGTTTTGTTCCAAAATCATTCTTCATATCTTCCCCACCATCTCCATCTCTGTTTCTTTCTCTCTGTTTTTACTCTCTGCCCCCTCAGCCTAAACCGCCCCCGGTGTTGTGAGATCTGATTTCCCTGTAGTCAAAACTGCAAGGCCTCCTGGGACCAGAGATCCAAAAGCAAAGAGTGCTCAATAGAGAATGAGAGAGAGAGAGTGGAGGGAAAGAGAAGAGAGTGTTGCGCTGCAGACACACGAGACCACCGTCGCTTCACCGCCGAAGCGCCAGGCTCAGTGGTTGAGGCCCGAAAAAAAATTGGCTGGCCGTCTTTCCACTTCTCTCAGAGCGATATTAAACACAAACAGAAGGGGCCTCGCCGTTGAAACAAAGCCCTGATGTCACGCCGCTTATTTTCCTTGGAAAGCACCGGGAGTGCTCGGGCCAACCCCTGGCGATATGAGATCCCCGTAACAATGTGCCTCGAATGGCTGGTGGTGAGGCCTCTCGCGTCAATCAAGCCCGACCGCAGAGCTACTTCTGGTGATGCCTGATATTCTTACAGCTCTAAGGGGAGCAGACACACGAGTCTTTGAGGTGAAGCACAGAGTTAGGATCTCACACACACACACACACACACACACACACACACACACACACACACACACAGAGTCCTGATATTGTGCTGTTAGCAGCAATTCCGTCAGCGATTCCAAATACAATGAGGGAATCGTTCAACAAACAAAAGACAGAGAAGAAGAGCTTGTACCTTGTTTTTTTTCTTGTTTCACTCTGAGATTGATTGGTGACCGTGGAGGCCAATGTGCTGCGTAAACAACCCCAACCAGAGCTCTTGCCATTCACTCAGCCCCCAAGGGAAGACAATGCCGCAATTTCCTAAATTACAAATTGACAAAGAGGGCCCCGAACCTCGCCGGAGCTGTCCAGACTATCTGACTGGCCTTTAGACGTTAGTGCTAATTTGACTAAAATCCAAATGATTAGTCTGTCATTTCTGGCCCTCCTGATCATCAGCAGGTTTTTAGCCTCCTTTGGCATAATCCTGGACGAAAAGCAGGGAGAAGGTGACGTTGTTGAGGTCTGGGTGTGGGCAGCACTGTCCGGACTGTTGTTTTGTAGCCTGCCAACAGACTCCTCCGTATAGGGCTGAGTGGAGAATCCCTTTCGCTGGCCTCTTTTTAGCGTTCGAGCTGCCATCAATCTCAGGAGTGCACGAAACAGATGAGGTTTTTGTCTTTTTCAGCAGGTTTGCATGGGGGAGAAGGAGGAGGACGACATGGATGGACTCCCACTGAGCTGGACGGGGGCTAAATATTGCACTTGGAGAGTTAGCCGCGTCCAAGACAGTGAAAGAGATACACAGAGGCAGGCCGCATAAAGACAACCATTATCTCACTTCCAGTTCTCTTTAACTGAACAGATGCTGAGCTTAAGAGACAACCCATATCCAAACCAAACTCTTCCAGTCATTGTCCTCATTTTAAGACAAAGAAAGCCATTCTGGCATAATCAGTGTGTGTTGGCAACGGGGCAGTAATCTGGGGCACAAAGTTTGCTCCTCACTGTCGTCTCCATGCCTCAGACACAGAAATAGGCAGAACATAGAGGCAGACAGCGAGAGATGTCTTATGATTTCAACAAGAATGTCTGCTAAGCAACTGTATTCCACTCGCATTAGCCGCGACAAAGGGGGCCTTTCTTTGGCAGGAATCCACTGTTTGTGAAGGGGTCTACTCCGAGGCCCTGAGATCAATTGGCCCCATCAAGTTCCCACGCCGATAGCACGACATTGCGCTATCAAAACCTTTAGGTCAGGTCAAGATGAGTCAAGCACAACAGGACAGCTTTTGTCAAATATTTGCTAGAGGCATAAGACAAAGGGAATTATTGGTGCTGTTACTTTTCTGAACCTTTACTTTCCCCTTGTAGCTTGTGGAAGCTTATTTTCACTCGTTCTGTATGCCAGTCTATGCCCGCTTGACCATCAGTGCCAGCCAGCTGTCTGAAGGCTTGCTACGGGGCAGAACTACAGAACATCTGGAGCAGTCTGCCTGCAACATCTGTCCATCCTGTGCTGAGCACAGATCTGGCATCGAAAGGGTTTCGATGCCAGCCGGTGTGTACTTGACTGCCGTATGGAGCAGAGGAGATTGCGAACGTAGAACTAACTTGTTGTAATTGTGTTTTTACAGTGTTTTCTTTACAGGCTAATGCACAGTTTCACACACTGGAGATTTGTGAAGTGTGCCGTTACTGAGACTAACAACTAAAAAAACACTTCAAAACAGAAAAGATCTCAGTGTGCCCACTGGACAGCCATGTCAAGACATCGACAACGCCTTTGCAGTAGTGCCTTGTTCAAATCCCAACTGCACGACTCAACAAAAGGCGCAGGAGTTTACGATGGCTGCATGAAGGCCAAAGGGCTGAAGATAGTGCGGGATGTTTCTGTTCGACTCAGCAGTTTTTGGGGTAAATCTCAGATTTACACCAAAACTCAGAACCCCGTTGGTTCAGGGTTTCCTGCAGAATTTTGTAGCAGATACGGACTAACAGCAAAGGCCATGTGTTACTATACAGTAACTACTTCGAGACAGGATGCATTGGGATCTGTCATCAATGGATCATCATATATTCTGGTTATGGTAATTAATCAATCAAATATTCTACAATGTCAAGAAACAAAAAAGTGTTGTTTTTTTTCAGCTGGGAAAAGTAAAGGCTAATGGCTCAATTACCAACAAATTTCCTGCGGGAAACCCTGCAGTTGTCGAGCTCTTCCGACACACAAAGAAGCCGCTCACACAAAGCAAAGACACTCCAAAAAGATGCAACCTGCATGATGCAGCGATACGAGTCGATACAGATTCAGAGGTGTTAAGGTGTTGATTCACTTCAAGCTGCTGAACCGTATCAACTTCACAAAGTAAGCATTAATTGCAAGGCTGTTGGATTGGATGGCAAATGCAGGTGTTTTTATTGTATCCGTCCAAATCTAGATCCTGTGCACTGGAAGCGTCTAACTGTATCACAGTACAAAGGGTGCCATACTGCCAGATTTCTTGAGATGAAGATACATAACTGAACAAGTACAACTCGTAAAAGTCATCATGATTGCGTTTGGCTTAGGCATTGTTGTCAAAACAATGTCCAAACATGTGCTGGAAGCCAGCGACTCCGTCTCACAAAAATTCCTCAGATAATCACACTTTTCTTTTTTTTTCCTATCGCGAACACTTCCCCACGCTTCCCTGTCTTCCTCCTTCTCCCGGTCTCCAACTTGATTTCAGCCACCGCCGTGATGAGAGGCTTCCTCTTTCATTCAGGTTCCCCCTCCGCCTCTCATTCTCCACGTCTGAGGCAGTGTTTAATTAAATGTGAATGAGTTTGCATCTCCGACATCATTCATCCTCTTACCTCTCACTCGTGTGAGAGGTAAGAGACTCTTTTGATCATTTCAAAGCCAGGAGTGGAAATAGGCTGCGGCTCCAATTCCCATTGGCACAGCACGCCGCTTCGCGAAGTCAATAGCGGCTAATGAGGGCCTCGATAAGCGAAAACCACAATACAAATTGAATAAATTGAGATAAGGATTGTGGTGGCTTATAAAGCCATGCTATGGTAATGACTGACATGATGAATCAATATTGTTTGCCAGTGAAAAAGCTTTTGAGGGCTTTTGTTCACTTCACTGATAGCAGATACAGCAGCAGGGGTGACGGGGTCGCGTTGTGTAATTCCAAACCGCCTTTGCGATTTAATTTAATTTTTCTTTTCTTTTTTTTTTTGTTTCACTGATTTTGTTCTTTGCAAATATGTTCTATGATAATCATTATGGATAAGTGATATTCTCAAACCACAGGTGTCAAGCAGCAATAAAATATTTGATGAATTGCTTGGGCCAGGTGTTGTGCTGGTGGGGCGGAATTCCTCTGTGATTCATAATAACAGCTTTTGTCTGTCGCAGCTGACAGGCAGCAGATAAGTGAGCTAGCATGTTAGCGTCGCCCTATAGAGCTTCCTTAAAAGCTCTTAAAAGTTAACTGTGATCTGCGGTGATTCATGCATGCTGTGTATCCTCCAGCTTCCATTTGAATTTGTTATCGTCATTTTGCCCTATAGATGTTTTTTGTGGGTAGCTATGAACATACACTGCAACATGGAGCAGCTGAGACTATTGGTTGGCTGTACGAGTAATGTGTTGACTATTGCATAGCAATGACAAACTGAGTACAACGAAGCGTGTCTTCTCATGTCGTCAGGAGGACAGCTAGTTAGCTGTTAGCAGACATTTGACAGTATCACCAGGTCTTTTTTTTATTTTGGCCGTTTTTTGTCATTTTATTTTGCCAATTTAATGGTCTGCCCCCGAAAGAACAAAAGCCGCTCAGCTGCTGCTCAGCGGACAGAGAGAGAGACAGCTGGGGAAAGCCTTGTGAATTAAGGGTTTATCTGAACCAAAACAGAGTCAGTGATTGTTGAGACAAGTTTAAATGAAGCACTTAACAAATGACAAACTTTAATGCACCGCTACTACTACTCATGTCGATAGGAGGAGAGCTAGTTAGCTGTTAGCAGCTGGTGGGCTGCAAAGTCTTGCGGTGTGTTTGGCTAACGGGGCTAACAGCTAACGGAAGATACAAAAAGCAGGAGTCAGTCCTGTCCTGTTTGTGTTCAGGGGAAGCCTTATGTTGCAGTTCAACTGCACTGAGCTGGTTGCATTCATTAAAATGACAGCTTCTGTTGTATGAGACACACGAGTGAAAAACACATCTGATACACTTGCGGTCTTGAAGGGGGGCAATTGTGGTTTGTATTCATTCAATCAAACATTACAGCAGTGGTCTTTGCAGACACACCTATGAGGTCTGCACTCCCCCACGTTAAATCTACCAGACACCCAGCAGGTGTGATAATAGCCTTGACCTCCAGGTCTCATGTACAAATTATAAAAGGTTTCCTGCACAAGGTACAGATTAATTGTGTCGTTGAGGTGCAATGAATATGGAGCATTCAAGTTGTTTAGAGTGGTTTTATTCTATGAATATGCTGCTGGCTTTTTGATAGACTTGAACTCAGGCCGAGGTTAGAACAAGTGGGAGTTTCATTTAGTTTGCCAATGTTTCTTATCTTTACAGTCTTTTCTATTTATCTACTCACGTATGCACAATTGTCTTGAGTTCTGGTCGGCTGGTTACACCCTCAGGATTAGCTATGTATGTACTTTCTCAGTGTGCAAGCCCTCACCCTTATAGCAGTGTCTTTGTTTCTGCTGCGCTCTGAAACTTTCTGCTACAGTTGTTTATCTGGTTGTGAAACACTCACTTGACTCATCATCATAGATATCGAAGAGGCACTTCTTAAGTTTGCTTTAAGGGCTTAAGGGCTCCAAGATCATATGACCGTTTTTTTATACAACACTACGAAAGGATAACAATAAGTGCAACACATTTCCTTTTTCCTAAAAATAAATTTGCTTTTGGTATAAGATCAAAGGCAATTTATGGTTTTGGTCGAAGGGAAATGTGAAAATCTTTTGCCAAAAAACTAAAAAGAAGACATCATTTCCTTCGTGTAAAGTTTTTTGATTTTGATGGAATTTCAGGAGACCAGCTGTTTCCAACTTACCTGCAGTTGTAATGGGCTGAGTCCAGACGCCGCTGCAGCTGCCATTGTAGATGGAATGAACTGCATGGGGTAATTCTCACCTGTTGAAAAACCAAAACAAAACATTGTGGAGAGAAGTCGAGGAGGCAGATTACCGCAGAACAACTAACCTGCTCTTTACCTTCAGTCAGCCTGTGTAAGACTCGCCCTATTCCCTTCTTGCGCTCATGTTTTTATTCATGGGAATGAAACACAAAGGGTCACGAGTGTTTCATTCAAAGGTTAATCACGGTCATTGTCGGTACACACGGGCGCTTGGGACTCGGGAGATCCGAGCTCTAGTCCAGCGCTGCCTCATTGGGATGCACTCATAAATGCATACGAGTGCCGTCTATAACCCCCACTGTTTGTCTCTAAAAGGCTTTCCATGTCCGAGCCTTTGTTGAAAACAGACCGAAGCCAAAGCAGAGTGTAGAATAATGGCTTTTTTAATCCCTTTCTTCATTCCTGTCTCTCTTTGCGGCCTTGTGGGAGTGTATGCTCGCGCAAGAGTAATAAACATGTATTATTACGTACAAAGCATGGCGGGCCGGTGGTGCGTGGCGTCAGGCGAGCACCTGGAAGAATGCATGGAAGGGAGGAATGTGTGAAGGACGAGGAAAGAGGAAGAAAGCAGGTGGTGAAGACTGTACTTGAAGTGCCTTTTCTGCACATGTGTGTCTTCAAGTGTTCTGTTCCACCTGTTTGTGCAAAAACCCTCGTGGATTGCTGAAAGCATGCAACATGCATGCAATCCTTTAAGTGTGTTTTGTCTGTCTGCATCTCCTTACGTGCAGTTAGGCCGTTGCGTGCCAGGAGAACAAACTTGAAAGTGTGTATGTGTGTGTGTAAGTGTGAGAAAGTGTGAAATTCCATGTTGCAGATGTGTTGTGCAACTGACATGCTTTCAGCACGCCATAAAAGAGACATTCCAGTCCTCGCTGTGTCCAATGTATTGTTCCCGACGCGAACAAGCAGAGCTTGTAAATCTCTCCGCTCATTTCCAGAACATTCCTCACCTGACACACCTCATTAACATAGACTGGGATTCCAGTGTTTGTGTTTCTGAGTGTGTGTGTGTGTGTGTGTAGGGAGAGAGGGAGAGAAATAACGAGAAATGTCCGAGTCGTATAGCTCTTGTGTGAGGGGAGTGAATGTTTATCCACAAGACATATATTTCCCTCACATTCTCCAGTGTGGGCAATAGTGCAGTTAGTTCGTATACCTGGCTTGTAGGACAAGCTCGGTGGGAAGAGGAAGCCCTGCTGTGCAGCAGCGGCAGCAGCCAGAGACCGCTGGTCGTGAGGAAACACTGGGATCATCAGAGGAGGCATGTGACCCTGGACCTGAGAGACGAGGAAGGGAGACATTGACAAAGACAGAGAGAGAGAGAGTCAAAAAGACAATGACTGAAATCACCTTGACGAACACACAACAACTCTTATCTACGTAAAAAAAAAGATGAAATCAGAAAAAGAAAAGTGTTGGAATGGAAAGGAAGAAAGGAAGGACTGTCATGTGATGAAAGGATAAAAGAAAAGATGGAGGAAGAAAGAACACAACAGACTTGATGTCAAAAAAGAGAAAAAAAAGTCAAAGGAAGAAGCTCAGAAGAAAGAAAGAGTGACTGAAAAATAAAAAATAAAATAAACGAATAAAAAGAATAAAAAGAATACTGCTGACATGAAACAAAAACAGCAAAAAGACAAAAACATAAACTTCAAGAATTAAACGATGAGCAGGTTTGAATTGACAGAACTAAAGAACGTTCACCGAACAACAAATAAAGACGCACGCTTGAGAGACAAGTGTGAAAATGTGAAACAAAATGCCTTTAAAACAACAGAGAGGCTAACAGCTGCCTTTCATGTCGACTTGAAAGACTTAAAAACTGCGGGTTCGACTGAGTTAAGGCGCTGAGGGCTCCAACTATCAAAGATGAGCCTGCAGGAATCTATTAGCGCTGGCTGTACTTAACCACTGGACTGTCTCACTCTCTTCCCTTCCATCTCTCCCTTTATCTCAACTTGGATTTTTTTTCCTGTCTCGTAAAATAGTTTGTCTCCCACCCCCCTCCCCCCCCCCCGCGTCTCCTTTTCTTGTCTCTCCCTCGGCCTGTCTTTCTCTGCTTCCTTTCTTTCTTCACGCTCGTTAAGTTCCGCTCTGAATGTCGGGCTGATTTTTTCAAACCTTAAAAATCAGATGCAAATTCTGCATTTTTCAACCATTTCAAAAATATCATAGACTTATATCTCTCTCTATATATATTTGGGTTACTTTTTGTTGATCTTAGCTTCAGTCATAATTCATGCTTGCCGAAAAGAGCAGAAGGAATTAGAATTTTGGGAGGGGTCATTTTTGCATTCATGTTGCGATACAGAAAAATGTAATACATTTTACCGTATTCATGACGCGTTTATAAAATGTCTGTTTGCAACGGCAACAACTTGTCTCCCATTTTGTCTGCATTGTCTTGTTTTTATTTGCCAGTTTTCTCTCCTCTGTTAATTAATTAATAAATTAATTAATTTCTCTCAACACTTCTGAATGTTTATTATTTTGTTTCTATACTTGTCTGCCTTTTGCTTTGCTTTTTTCCTCACTTCGTCCCATTTTTGTCCTGTTGTGTTTCCCATTTTATTTATTTTTTAAGTTGAATCCTCTTCTTCCTCTGGACTTTGTACATTTTTAGTTAATCACACTTGTATCTTGGCTTCTTCTTGTTTTCATTATCCATTTCTTTCTACTTCTCTCTTCTCAACCATTTCTTCTCATTACACATCTTCTGTTCAACATTGCTTTGCCTCTTTTTTCTTTACTCTCAGATGAACACATGTTGACACCTTTTTTCCCCCCCTCCATTTCCCCCTTTACCTCCATTCAATGCCATCTACCTCCATTCATCTCCTTTACTACCAATTCATTAGCCACACTGACCCCTCCCTCTGTCCTCCTGGGACAGTTCATCATTAGAGCCCAAATGTACACAATCAGCATGTTGTGTGCTTACTTCCTTGCAGTTGCACTGCAGGGTTACGTGGCTGAATGAGATGGCCGTCCTCTGGGATGTTTATGGAGTGCATGAGAGAGGGTTTGTGCGGCGGTTCAAAGAGAGAGAGAGATGAACGGGACCATTCTTGACTTGCATGTGTTTGCTGAAGGGCTGGAAAGATTAGTGGATCAATGATAAGATCAACATAAAAGTGATCAACATTAATATGATGATGGATTAGTCGTGTAAAGCATTTAGGAAGCATAAAGTATGTGCAGCTTCTCAAGCGTAAGGATTTACTGCTTTCCATTGTTTTGAATGAATGTTGAAAATAACTGCAAACCGCTTGCAAAACAGAACTTCAATATGAAACGCTTTCAGGAAAATGCCACATTCAGTGACCAGTTTCAACATACAAAGACAATATTTGTTTTATTTATTTAATTTCCTCTCTTGGAAATTACAGCATTAAAACTATGTGGTTAAGAGACGGGAAGCATCATCTTCATGGTTCAATAATCTTTTTTAAATGACAATACATGTTCAGCACATGTAAATCCTCATTCCCGACATACTTCCACGCTCCAATTCTCAAGCACTACATGAAGTGATGCATTTCATATTTTCCTTTTGTCTTATTGAATACAAATCATGTAACTGCAAACTTAATCAACATGAACATAACTGCTAAGAGGGCTGGTCCTATATTGGTGTGTTCATGCTCTGTCCTTGAACATATTTAATGTTTGCTTCTTTGGAGGGAATATATTTTGTGAAATCAAATTATTTTTCTTAAGAGTCAACTTGTGGCTAAAAATGTGTTGCAGACACTTGAGAAGAAAAGAATGTGTTCAGTGTGTGTGTATGTGACGTTTTATAATTTTTGGACATTTAGTTTGGTCTTCACTGAATGAAAGTGCTGTTTGAGGCTTCACACTTTGTTTTAAAAGGACAGAATTAGGTTGTGTGCGTATGCGTGCCACTACAGGGCATTACACGTCTGTATCACTGACAGTTAGCATTGTTCACTCAGCGTGCAGTTACATGTGTTCATCACCTGACCGGTTCTTCAGACGACGTTGTTTAGGTCACACTCCAAAAAAAAGCCTGATAGCTTGGGAGGCCCTCATCACACACACACACACACACACACACACACACACACACACACACACACACACACACACACACACACACACACACACACACACACACACACACACACACACACACACACACACACACACACACACACACAAGCTGTCTGATGTCTTGTGACATGGAGAAAAGGGAATGAAGAGAGAATAAAAACGAGTCTGTCTGTCTGAATGGCAAAAAAGAAGAAGAAGAAGAAGAGAGAAGTGGAGAGGGGGGGTGGAAGTTATAGAGTGGGACAAAATGCTCCCATTCATTGTATTCCTTTGGGAACACTGGGACTGACTGGGGCTGCTTCACGAGCGCAAACACACAAAGATCTTCTTTTACCGAGGGGGGATGAATGGACTGGGGAAGGTGGAGCTGCGGGGGCCCCGCTCTGCTCAGCCCCTAAGAAAACACAAGGCCCCCTTCCTCTGACTGCCCACCAGGCACATCGACGTACACACCTAGTCACAGGGAACATGTGTACACGCGCATGCACACTCCCCCGAATTAATGGTCCTCTTGTGGACGGCCATCGGGGTTAGGGGGCAATGAGTACGTATGCGGTGTGTCTGTACGTTGATGTGTTTGACAAGGAAAGAGGAGAAAGAAAGAAAGGTGGTCGTCTGGCTGTGCAGTTGGGGTAACAATCTGCAAAATCACACAGGTGGATTGTGCACTATTACCCTCTGTAGCCAAACATATTTGTCAGTCCAGCAAAAAATGAAAAAAAAATGAAAAAGAATAATAATACATAAATATTTTAATTCTACGACGTTACAACATTTTCAAGGACAAAACCGTTGTGATGGCAGCAACACTTTTTAATCGGCAAGCTGGAAGCACGATTTGGGTACTTTGGATGCCGACAAAATCTCACCGGTTCTTTCTGATTAGCACGTTTTCGTAGCGCATTTTCTGTATTTTGTTTGCTTTATTCCGATTCAGTTAAAAAATGTGATTCAAATGTATTTGCTCTCTGATTTGTTTGTGTCACACAACAATCCTGAGTGATCCAAAAGATGTAAACAAATACTATCCGCGATGCAAGCTGTTAGCTTTTCTGTTAACGTGTACTGCTAAACTTTTTTACTGCGTTTTTCTGGTTAGCAAACCATGTGTTCCTTAAATGAATACAAATATCCAGTTCCTGCTAGCATCTAGAATACATCCTTAATCAACTGCTATTGTCTCCTAGAGTTTGTATTATAAACTAATCAAGCATGCTAACCTACTTAGCTTGACAGAGTAAGTCGCTACCGAAGAAAGCAGCTGGCTAAAGACACTTTTTATTCTCAGGGGCTAAAACACAAGCTAAGAAACAACACGTTAGCCATAGCAACTTGATGAGCTCGTGATAAAGCCGGGGTGAGTTTTGTTCGTTTGTTGTCGTGTCCCTTTTTGGTCAGACTTTGCTTAATGCAGCTTTAAGAGCACAATACACTTACAAATAATTACATTGCTCAGTTTGTTCCTTCACCACCTCGCTACACCCATGTGAGCGCAATGAAAGCGCCAGAGGTGATTTTAATTGAAGCACACAGAATTACTGTATGCTTACAGCATTTTTCTATAGGCTAACACAAGGGTTAATACGCTGGAGTGTGAGGGCCATTGTAAAGTCAAAAGTTAGCCATTCTCCATAGCTGGTGAGTCCAATCGACGTTATGGGCCTTGCATGGCTTTCCGAGTCATTGTGTCTGAAGCTGTACATGCTGACGTAGGTGCTGCTGTCTTTCTAACAGCCATTTGCCTGCCCCATTAGTTCTTATACATGTGTGTGTACTGTTTGTGTGTGTGTGGATTATTGTGTTTGTGCCTGTTCTGTCTCAACACAGGTCTAGCAACGCAGACTATTCACAAGCTCACCATAACATCAGCGCGGTGCGCAAACCTTTGACACAGACTAACAGTGATGAAACATGGACTTTACAGCGAGGAAGAAAGCGGTTTGTCATGTATCATGACTCAGCGATTCATGTGAAATTTGTACTAATGGCTGCATTTGAAACTCGTCACGCACTGCTGGCTCTGTTTCAAAAGCTCAGATCGTGACTGTTGGTCAAAACCATATCTTTACCTTAATTAGTCACAAAAAACCAGTGGGCTACTGGTGTTTCAACAGGGGGCAGCATACTGTATTTATGGAACAGGCTGTTGACTACATCATCGGCAGAGGGAAATGACACAAGATGAAATTGAAAAGTATAAAAACAAAGGCGAAGGAGGAGACGGAGGAGTTATAAGCGAAGAACAGAGAGAGGGAGGAGGAGGAGGAGGAGGAGGAGGAGGAGTGCGGCTTTGCAGCCATTAATTAGCCCGTTAGCTAGGGCCCGGGCGGTGCGGTTAGGCCCTGTGCCTTTGTGGGCCCGAAGGAAATGGGCCACATATGAGAGCCATTATAGGAACTGACTTAACAAAGACACATGCCTGTCAGCCACCAGGCTGGGCTGGGCCGCTCTGCCTATACGGCACACAAAGGGCCCACCACCACTGTGTGTGTGTGTGTGTGTGTGTGTGTGTGTGTGTGTGGGTGTCTATATGTATGTTTTTGCACATGTGTCATGTGTGTGTATGTGTGTTTTTTTTGTGTGCGTGTCGGGAATATATATATAAACTGTCCACATGTGTTTATGCAGTAACATCAGCTGTCTATACTTTTAAGTTAATATCAGATGCCTGTTTATGTGTAAGTATATATATATATATATATATATGTGTGTGTGTGTGTGTGAGCTTGCATGCATGTATGTATGTTTTATGTATATATATATATATATATATATATATATGTACATATGTTGATATATATATATATATATATATGTACATATGTTGATATATATATATATCAGCTGTTCGGTGTGTTTCTTCACGTTTTTGCGTGTGCATGCGTGTGTGTAACCATATCTATCAGAATGGGGCCTTCGGAAGCGTTGCTTTAACCTGTGGACATCCCCCGCCGGCTCTCCACACCATTTAAAACCACATGACAGGAAACCTTTTCACTTTGAACTACACTGTGCTCCCCCGGCCACCACCCCGGCCCCCCACTACAACACCCACGCCACAATCGCCGACAAACACACTGACACCATCAGCGGACAGAAGAGAGCGACGGAACGATGAGTCAAATGGAAAAGAACGAGCTGAATACAGCTGCCCACTGGGACTTCACTGTCTCCGTCCATAAATCACATTCAGACTCAGTTTGATGCCAATCTATAAAACGTTCAGAATATATGATAATAAGTCAATAAAAGCAATGCTAATTAATCACTGAAGGTCGGTTAACTTTATTTGCCGTGATGATGCAACAGCTGGCGGCGTGTGCGCTGAACACATCAGGGAGTTGCAACTGTTCCCCTTTTCGAGCAAAAACGTTTCCTTTTTTGGGGGGTTTCTTATTTTTTCCATCTGGACAACATTTCCGTGTTTCAAATTAAGATATAAACAACAACCGCCACTTCTAAAAAGTGGCTTTACCACACTGCAGGCCTCTTCTTTTCAGCTGAAACAGTAGCATTTGGTCAGCTCCTCAGAGTATTGGCCTGAGAGGAGCTCAGGTCTGGATTTGATAAGTGGAAACAGACCGGTGCAGCGCTGCCTGTGTGTTTAAAGCCAACACAGCGTAAACAGCCCGCACTCCAGTGACTAAGCCCTGGAGCTTTGCCACAATAATTCTAAACCTCTGTACAGTAGATAGACCATATGCTCCTTATACTAAGCTGGGTTTGTTCACCAAGAAATGCCGTTTTACTTTTAAAATAACAAGACGCAGCCAGCTGTGATGCATATAATGTTGAGCAACTTCACAATGAAAACGACTTCTTTGCTTTAGTCTCTTTGCGTACCTTTACTAAACAGCAGATTGAATTCTGGCTGTTTTAGACTGAGTTCTACGTATAGAACGAGCGTGAAACAAAAGATACGGTGGAACATGTTTCAGCTGAATTTACAGCAGATGCTTCTGAAGCTCTCTACATGATATCATGCTGCTCTCAAGAGTACCCATGCTTCACAGCGTGGAGGAGGATCCATGTAGGAGATGCTTTTTATGCTCTCGCTCTCCCCTGGGGCTCAGAGGCCCTAATGAAGTCCGATCCGAGCTTCATTAAGATCCAACGGTGGGGCCTCGTAATAAAAAGAGCAGAAGAAGAAGAGGAGGTGGAAACTAGATCACACCTCCGGAGCACAGGGAGATCCAAAGCTCGGGACCGATGGGGGGCAAACGGAGTACGGGACGAGACTCAACCGATTCACATTGTCTCACAAGCCAATTTAATTCCACAGCAATCCAACCACTTAAAAAACATAAACGGATGAAATACAAGCTGGTTAACTTCCCACATGGCCATCAGCCACAGCGCGTCAATTTAGCAGCATTTGGCTCGCAGCTGGTGGTAATTTCTCGGCGAGTATGTAAGCACATCCAGCGCACACGGATCACGAGCATCAGGTGGATGAGACAGATGTAGGACAGAAAGAGGGAAGAAGGAAAGGAATCAAATAGAATCAGGGATAAATAAAAAGTGTGAATGAAACAAGAAATATATGTACGTATTGTGGCAGCCGGAGGGGCAACCTCAGAGGAGAAGTGGTAGAGGGACGATATTGCCTGACATGGAGGCGGAGCCCCCATGTCAGGGAGTGGAAAAGAGCGCCAAACCACCATCAGCCCAACAAGCAACACCTGAGGAGGAGAGACGAGGGAGCGACCACACCCTATCAGAGGAGGAGGAGGGGACTATAAAAGGGCCCCGGACACAGGAAACTAGGAGAGAGTAGGAGTGGAAGGAGACGGAGAAAAAGCAAACCCATTGGAGACAACTGCCTTACCCCTTGATCACCCTGGAACGTCTGACTACCCGCCCGGCTCCCGACCCCTGCCTGTACGACTACCCTGCTCCTGCCCGCGCCCTGGACCGTATGAGGAATACCCGTTGTGCACCGAACCGTGGAAGTGAACACCGACCATCCCTCTGGAAAGCGGACAGTGTATTGTTGAGTGTCTATCCTACCTCTATCCACTCTCTATATTCAGTAAAAACCTCACTTGCACCATTTATCTACCGACTGGTTGTGTTTATTGGTCCGTGTTGTCGTGAAACCCCCTTGCCACCCCGGGGGCTGTCACAATTTGGTGGAGAATGTGGGCACAGTCCGGTTCTGGCAACACTGACCGATAGACCGACCGACCCAGTAAGCATGGCCACCCCGGTGCCATTTCAAGAGCTGCTAGCGGGGCTAATCGCTAGCAACCAGGAAACCCAAAAACGCCACGAACAAGCCATGCAAGTACAAATGCAAATCCTCCAAGCACAGCAGCAACAACAATACCAACAGCAAGTACACATGGAGAAGTATATGGAGGTACAAACCGAACGCGCGGAGGCGATGCAAAGCGAAATCAAGGGCATGTTACAGACACAACAGGAGCAACGTACCGTGGAGAAAGCCAACCCAGCGCGCTTCCTTCTCAAGCAGACGGCAGCTGACGATGTTGAAGTGTTTTTTCAGATATTCCAGACAACGGCACTCCGGGAAAAATGGCCAGAAGAGCACTGGGCTGAGTTGATAGCCCCCTTTTTGATCAACGAAACGCAAGTAACGTATCAGGACTTAGAGCGCGCTGGAAAAGTTGACTTCCGGGTGTTGAAAGCGGAAGCGTTACAGCGATGCGGGGTCACGCTGTTAATAAAGGCACAACGATTTCATGAATGGACATATGACACCTCCCTTTCTCCGCGAGCCCAGATGCATGAGATCAAGAGGATTACGACGGCCTGGCTGCACGCAGAGCCAACCGAGGTGTCGCCCACCGATCGTGTCGTCATGGACAAATTCCTTAGATCCCTCCCGTATGAGGCAAAAAAATTGGCCGGCCAGAGAAACCCCCGCAACCTCGAGGAACTGGTAGAGATCATGGAGGGTTACCACGCAGCACAAGCGTTAGGGCGTGGGGGAAGAAACCCGAAAGTGGAGGGGTCCACCCGCAAAGAAAAGATGAGAACGGAGGAAACTACCTATGTGTCTCCCTCCTTTCCCCCAGGCTTTCCCCGACGTCGGCCGGCGTTTGGACCGGAAGAGAGGAGGTGCTACCACTGCGGCGAGATCGGGCACATCGCCTGGGAATGTCCTCACCGCCAGGACGCACCCATGCCCACGGCCAGTGAGGGGAGTCGCCCATGCGGACTGATTACCGGATGCTGGGCCACTCACGAGGACCACATGCCCCTCACCCCGGTCAAAGTAAACGGCCGCGACGCCTCCGCGATGGTGGACTCCGGGAGCGCTATTACCTTGGTGAGACCTACGTTTGCTCAGTACCCGCTCCTAACCGGCACCCGAGCGGTCACGTGCATCCATGGGGAGACCCGCGAATACCCCACCACCGCCCTCGAGATATACACGACGAGGGGTAGATACGTCGGCACTGCAGGAGTAGTGGAAGGACTCCCCGTAGAGGTGCTGGTCGGCCGAGACCTGCCCGTGTTCCAGGAGCTGTGGCGCAGCCTGGTGGTGAAACCAGGTACGACCCCTCACCGAAAGTACAAGAAGAAAGCCATCTGTGGGCTGGGGGAGGAGATCTCCACCGATCCCCTATCGGAAGGAGTCGCCAGTGCCGTGGCCCGGGCGTTGGTGGAGGCCACCCAACCCAACCCCGAGGACGTATATGCCACAGCCGTCGAGAACGACGGACCCTCCAGCCCCAGTGAGCCCGAAGGAGAGGCGCCGCCCATCCCCGAGGAGGCAGATACCCCCTCCCTCGAAGAAGAGGAGCTGGCCGGGCTGTTTCCCCAGGACCCGGAGGAGCCCATCTTACCCGGGCCCCTCACAGGGAGGTTTGGGACGGCCCAGTTGGAGGACCCCAACCTAGCCCACGCCCTTCGGCAGGTGGCCGCCGTAGACGGACGACCACTGGACGGGGTAAGAGACCTCCCTCCCACACATTTCTCCATTTATAACGGGCTCCTCTACCAGGTAGTAATAAGGGACGGGGCCCCCCTCAGGTTGTTACTGGTACCCCGTCCTTTCATACCCTCTGTCCTCCAGTTAGCCCACTCCCATATCCTAGGTGCCCATCTAGGAGTGGAGAAAACCCTGGAAAGGGTGAGGGCCAGGTTCCACTGGCCCGGAATAAAAAAGGCCGTGGAGGATTACTGCCGGAGCTGCCCCGAATGTCAACAAGTGGCCCCACAACCCCATCACAGAAACCCGCTGGTGCCCCTGCCGATCATCACCGTCCCCTTCAGCAGGATCGGGATGGACCTAGTGGGGCCACTACCCAAGACCAACCGGGGACACAGGTACATCCTGGTGATAGTGGATTACGCCACCCGGTATCCCGAAGCCATTCCCCTACGCTCTATGGCTACCAAGGGCATTGCAAGGGAGCTGGTGATGTTGTTTTCCAGGGTCGGAATACCGGAGGAGATTCTCACCGACCAAGGAACCCCGTTCATGTCTAGGATCATGAAGGATCTGTGTGGCATGCTGAAGGTGACCCAACTGAGGACGTCGGTGTATCACCCCCAAACGGACGGACTAGTAGAACGATTCAACCAGACACTGAAAAAAATGTTGAAAAAAACCATGGACCAGGACGGGAAGAATTGGGACCAACTGCTACCCTTCCTGATGTTCTCCATCAGAGAGGTGCCCCAGGCATCTACCGGATTCTCGCCCTTCGAGCTCCTGTACGGTCGACGACCCCGGGGGCTACTCGACCTGGCCAAAGAAGCCTGGGAACACCAACCCTCCCCCTACCGCACCATGGTGGACCACGTCGAGGAGATGAGGGTGAGGATGGCATCCCTCTGGCCCATCGTCCGAGAACACATGGCCGAGGCACAGGCGGCCCAAGCCCGCGTGTACAACCGGGGAACCCAACCCCGAGTGTTTAACCCAGGGGATCGGGTGTTGGTCCTGGTACCCACGGCGGAATGTAAGTTTCTAGCCCGATGGAGGGGGCCGTATGAAGTGATGGAGAAATTGGGGCCGGTAAACTACCGAGTCCGGCAACCAGGTCGGAGGCACCCGACGAAGGTTTATCATGTGAACCTGCTCAAGAAATGGGTGCGTAGGGATGCCATGCTCTGTGTCTCTCTCTCTACCCTCCCAGGAAAAACGGAGCCAGTCGAGGTACCCGTGGGAGAAGAGTTGACCCCCCGGCAGAAGCAGGACGTCCGGGAAATGGTGGATCGGTTCCGGGACGTGTTCTCCCCGGACCCCGGATACACCACACTGGTGCAACACCGGATAATCACCGAGCCCGGGAAGAAGGTGAAGCTAAGGCCGTACCGCATCCCCGAAGCCCGCCGGGGGGCGATAGAGAGGGAGGTACAGAGTATGCTGGAGGCCGACATCATCGAACCCTCGACGAGCGAGTGGTGCAGCCCTATAGTGTTGGTTCCGAAACCCGATGGCTCAGTCAGGTTCTGCAATGACTTTAGGCAGCTCAACGCCATCTCAAAATTCGATGCCTACCCGATGCCCCGGGTGGACGAGATGATAGAGCGCATCGGGAGGGCCAGATACATAACCACCCTCGACTTGACTAAAGGCTACTGGCAAGTGGCAGTAGCCCCCGAAGACAGGGAAAAAACGGCCTTCACTACTCCCATGGGACTGTACCACTATAAGAGGCTGCCGTTCGGTCTCCACGGAGCCCCCCCCACGTACCAGAGACTGATGGACCAGGTACTACGTCCCCATCGAGAATACGCGGCAGCCTATCTGGACGACATCGTCGTGCACGGGGAGGAATGGGGGGCTCACCTCCAAAGACTGGAAGCCGTCCTGAAAGCTCTGCGAGGGGCGGGGCTGACAGCCAACCCCAAGAAATGTCGCCTCGGCCTCCGGGAAGCTGACTACCTGGGGTACACCATCGGCCGCGGCTGCGTCAAGCCCCAGGTAGGGAAAGTCGAGGCGATCCGGGAATGGCCCCGCCCCCGCACAAAGAAACAGGTACGAGCATTCATTGGGCTAGCTAGCTACTATCGACGGTTTGTTCCCCAGTTCTCTGCTCTTGCAGCACCCCTGACGGACCTAACAAAAAACCGGCTGCCAGATCGGATCGTATGGACGGCAGAGACCGAGGACGCCTTCGAGAAGCTGAAGGAAGTACTCTGTTCTGAACCAGTGCTGGTGACCCCGGACTTTACGCAACCGTTGGTGGTACAGACGGATGCCTCCGAGACCGGGGTGGGTGCCGTCCTGTCCCAGCTGAGGGATGGAGAGGAGCACCCGATCACATACGTAAGCAGAAAATTATTACCGAGAGAAACGAGATACGCCACGGTCGAGAAGGAATGTTTGGCCATCAAATGGGCTCTGGGGGAGTTGAGATATTATCTGCTGGGACGACACTTTACCCTGGTCACGGACCACGCCCCCCTGGTATGGATGTCCCGTTCAAAAGACAATAACGCCCGGGTCACCCGCTGGTTTTTATCCCTTCAACCGTATGCTTTCTCTGTTGTCCACAGATCCGGGGCCGCTCATGGAAACGCGGACGCCCTGTCAAGACGGGACGCCCTAGGTTCCTGGAGCAGTCCTCCCCCCAGGTCGGATTTAAGGGGGGGGGTATGTGGCAGCCGGAGGGGCAACCTCAGAGGAGAAGTGGTAGAGGGACGATATTGCCTGACATGGAGGCGGAGCCCCCATGTCAGGGAGTGGAAAAGAGCGCCAAACCACCATCAGCCCAACAAGCAACACCTGAGGAGGAGAGACGAGGGAGCGACCACACCCTATCAGAGGAGGAGGAGGGGACTATAAAAGGGCCCCGGACACAGGAAACTAGGAGAGAGTAGGAGTGGAAGGAGACGGAGAAAAAGCAAACCCATTGGAGACAACTGCCTTACCCCTTGATCACCCTGGAACGTCTGACTACCCGCCCGGCTCCCGACCCCTGCCTGTACGACTACCCTGCTCCTGCCCGCGCCCTGGACCGTATGAGGAATACCCGTTGTGCACCGAACCGTGGAAGTGAACACCGACCATCCCTCTGGAAAGCGGACAGTGTATTGTTGAGTGTCTATCCTACCTCTATCCACTCTCTATATTCAGTAAAAACCTCACTTGCACCATTTATCTACCGACTGGTTGTGTTTATTGGTCCGTGTTGTCGTGAAACCCCCTTGCCACCCCGGGGGCTGTCACAGTATATACAGTATATATTGTTTTATAAGCATGGGTCTGTCTAGATCAAATATATGTTGTTGATGTTCCGCTTTTTTCGTCGAGATTTGTGTTGCAATCCATTGTTAATGGGCTGGATTTAAAAGCTGCAAAAAAGAGAGAAAAGGCAGGAGAAACAGCATGCAGAGGCGTGAGCTGAGAGGAACATAACACGTTGTGCACGTCGGGGTGAGGAGAGTTGATAAATGTTGATAAATAGACAACTGGAGAAAGAGTAGGAGGAAGCCTATAGAGGACGCTGGGATATTGATTTCTGACGGATCAATGAGAAAGTAAATGATCTGGCCATAACCAGGGCAATTACTGCGTCACCGCTGTGTTATTGTGTGTGTGTGTGTGTGTGTTATTGTGTGTGTGTGTGTGTGTGTGTTATTGTGTGTGTGCGTGACTGTCGTACCTCTCAATAGCAGGCAAAACTTTAAAAGAAAAGGTCACAACCTCTCGTGGTATTGTTGTTTATTATTGTGACCCAATAATAATGGAGCAGGAGGAAAATGGACACTTCAGTTCATCCAGATGGAGGACGAAAGACGAAACATGACATGGACACATCGGAGAAGAGACGATGGGGAAGAAACAAGGGGAGTCGGCAGAGGGCAGGAGTCAACTCCAAAAATGCGAGGTATGAACAGAGGAAGTGTGTGTGTGCGTGTGTGTAGGTGTGTGTGTGTGTGTGTGTGTGTGTAGGTGTGTGTGTGTGTGTGTGTGCGTGTAGGTGTGTGTGTGTGTGTGTGTGTGTGTGTGTGTGTAGGTGTGTGTGTGTGTGTGTGTGTGTGTGGGTGTGTGTGCGTGTAGGTGTGTGTGTGTGTGTGTGTGTGTGTGTGTGTGTGTGTGTGTGTGTGTGTGTGTGTGTGTGTGTGTGTGTGTGTGTGTGTGTGTGTGTGTGTGTGTGTGTGTGTGTGTGTGTGTGTGTGTGTGTGTGTAGGTGTGTGTGTGTGTGTGTGTAGGTGTGTGTGTGTGTGTGTGTGTGTGTGTGTGTGTGTGTGTGTGTGTGTGTGTGTGTAGGTGTGTGTGTGTGTGTGTGTGTGTGTGGGTGTTGGGGAGGTGTTTCTGCACACTAACCTGGATCTGTTGTTGGAGAATGTTGATCTTGTGCTGCTGCTGCAGCAGCTGCTGCTGTTGTCTGCCGATCTGAACACACACATACACACACACAGAGAAAAAGGGAAAATGTTAATGAAACAATAAGGTCTGACATAATTCTGAGAGGATGTAGTATAAGTAGTTTTGTTTTTAATGCTGGCAAATTCTTGTTTCTTTTATTTTCTTTTTTAATGGGGGAAAATCTTCCAAACTATATTAATAATTCCAGAATCTGCACAAAGAGCTGATGGCCGCAGACAGCGTAGGATGAGATTCAGATAGAAATATCTGAAGCCCAGACTCTGTGCTGTTCTTCAACCAGTTGTCACCATTTTATTAATTGTGTAAAGCTTGTTCTGATCTGCGGGGAATAACATTTCTTTATTGCTGTACGAAACTTCTTCTTGCTTCTGGATGCATGGGAACATCAAATCTGGGTAAGAATACATTTTTTGAGGGTTGAAAAATTGTCAAAAACAAACAATGTGTTTTAATATTGAGTGAGAAAGACCAGAAGTGAATCCATGCATGTTATATCAATGAAGGCAATAATGTTCAACAACACCAAACACTTCTGGCGTGTTGAGCAGCAGGTTAATGGTCGCGCTGCATTCAAGATCAAGAGTGCCGAGTTTCTGAACAAATCTCTGGACTGACACTGAATCTGTGAGATTGACATGTTTACTGCGGGAACCAACAACAACAGGAGGGGCGATCATAGCCGCTTCTCCCTCTGTTATTTTGACGTAAGATTATCGAGTAAAAAACATCTGAGGTCAAATGTTGCAGGGCTGCGTCTCAGCCAGTGATGGGCAGCTGGGACCGGCCAGTCCCGTGAGGTTAAAATCCTTAAAGGCGCAGCACGTCAACCAGTCGGTCCCGCCCACTCTGCTCCAGAAAAGTGAAGCAGCTGCCTCCCTTTCTTCTTGAGAAGTCATTTAGTACATTTATTCTGAAATATAATTACAGGCTGCTGAATGGGAGGCGGCGCCCCCATTTGCACACATGTCATATTTCATTAAAGGCAGATTTCTCAGGGTTTGTCTGTAGGGCATTATCCTATCAAGTCTCAACAGCCAAATGACTGGCTGATATTGGAATCTGTCTTTCTCTTCACTCTCTCCATCTTCCCCGTTCCTTTGTGAAGCCGTGAGAGGTGGAATGTGTTGTGATGGGAGGTGTGGACTTGTCCAAACAGAGCCTGTCGTATACGTCTACCTACAGTAACATGTCGGCAAAGAGCGAAAAACAAAGAGCAGCTCACCTAAACGCCTCACTGCTGAGGCGGGCCCTTTTTTCTGTGACACACTAATGTTTCGTGGTCTGACACCTGAAGACACGCGTTTGAAGCCACGCACACACATGCAGAAACACACTGGAACATTTTCTTCTGGTGTTTACTTCACAACCTGTTATTGTGGAAGCTGTGGCTGTCATTCCTTTGTGTTATGGTGGCATTAAACATCGGAGCATAACGAGAAGGCAGTCCAACAAAGACAAAGGGCAAATGTGTAGCGGTCAGAAATCATACTGTGCAAGTTACACTCAAAGTTTGAGCATTACATCTAAACCAATGTTGGTTGTGTGAAGAATCTACGGGGTTCACAAGATGACTGTCAGTGTAGAAAACACAAAAAATCGAATTCTATTTCACAATACTGTGTTTCTTTATTCGGCCTTTCTTTAAATGCGTTCTTGGTTGTATAAATGTGCCTATTTAGGCCTTCTAGATCATCTGTCTGCAAATGTATGTTCTTCAGTCTGTTGTATTTGCATCCCCGAATCTCAGCAATTAAGTTTTACCTGAAAGGAATGAAGGAAAGGACACACTCAGACCCCCCCTACCTGTTCCTGCTGCTGCCTGGCCAGCTCCATCTGTTGTCTCTGCTTCTCCAGCTGTGAGGCGGCCATCTTTTTCTGCTCGTCATGGGCGGAGAGGAGCTGCTCCCTCAGACTGATCAGCTGACCGATCATGGTGGAAAGCTGGTGCTCCTTTTCCTCCAGCGACTCTGGCGTACCTGAACAGGTAGACGGAGAAGGATGGGTTAAAAAAAAACACAAAAAAACAGGAGAGGTCTGCTGAGAAACATGATACAGACTGACACATCTTTTTAAAGTCATCTCAAAATCACTGTGGTTCTGCTGATATTATTGTAAAAACAAACAACATTAAGACATTTGGTGATGTTGACGTTCAACATGCTACTACCTGAAAAGAGAAAGGAATCAAACAAGTTTTCCTTTTTTGGCTTGAAGTAAACAAACTAAAGCATCTTCAACGAAAGTCTTCACGAACCAAAAGCGACCCAAAACAAATCCGACATGAACAAATCCAACATGAACAAGACAAACTTTAGAAACTCGCATCCCCCAAATTCTCCTAAATCATGGGGCTTGTAGTTTCATATTACTACTTATTATCTGCTGTCTTGTCTCTGCATGCCATCAGTGTTTATCACTTAGTGTCTGTACACAAGAACAATAAAGATCACTTTGAGTGAACCCTTGAAAACAAGTAGCTGTCACAGGCTCTGTGTCGGGTTTATGATGCGCACATTCTTGGAAGGTGTTAGTCATGAAGGAGTGCCGACACTAGAAGGACTTAGTGAACGTACTGTGTCACACAACAGACAGTAACAATATACAATTATTACTGTTATCACACCAGCATCATCTCACATCAAAGTCCCACCACATTACCTGTGTCTTTAATAAACATTCTCCCCGTTTTCTCCCACTTTGTTTTTACATTTTATAGGTCAGCATCACACTGGTTCACTCTACAATAAGCCAATGGGATTTAGGATTGTTGTACAAAAACATGTTTTGTTCAGCAAGATAATGAACACAACTTTTAGGACTTTTAATATGCAATCGGCAGAAGTTAAGGCGACAAAAAGAACTACAAGATGACGTGAAAGTTTAAAAAACCACAAGAATGAATTACTGAAGACTTTTATATCATAGAACAAAAGGTTAAAAACAATGTGCTAACCACAGACCTCATTTCAGGCAGCTAAACAAAAACCCATTCAAACACCCTGTTGACTCTGAGACGAGGGGACGGGTAGCGCTGTAATGCTGACTCATTTCGGGGGTTTAGGACTCATTCCGGCAACACTCTTTTCCAAAACTACAGCAGAGAAGGTGGATGTTGGGGTGATGGAGGAAGCTGCAGCAGAACACAATGTGCGATGAACTTATGTAAAAGCGTGTATCATTGTTGTACGTGTTGAGTTTCAGCCACATAACTGGCCATTAAGGCCATGTTGTTTTTGAAGCTCCAGCGGGGGAGGGGTACACTTCAGCCACAAATGTCTGCACATAGAAAGACTCCTTTTATCTTACCTCAGACTTGAATGTTCAATTTAATTTGTCCAGCAACATCCCTTAAACCCTTCATGTAATTTATATCAGCTACAGCAGGCAGCACAAACCTGCCAGACCCTTCTTCTTCTTCTTCTTCTTCTTCTTCTTCTTCTTCTTCTTCTTCTTCTTCTTCTTCTTCTTCTTCTTCTTCTTCTTGTGTGCCTTTGATACAGGGCTGCTGAGGGGTAATTTCTGTGTGTGTGTGTGTGTGTGTGTGTGTGTGTGTGTGCGTGTGTGTGTGTGTGTGTGTGTGTGTGTGTGTGTGTGTGTGTGTGTGTGTGTGTGTGCGTGTGTGTGTGTGTGGGTGTGTGCGCGTATGTGTGTGTGTGTGTAAGGTCTCGCCCTGGGGCCATGTAGGGAGATTGCAGGGTGGCCCCAACACTACCTGCATACTAACAGAGTCTTCATTGTAGTCCTGTCAGGCCCCTATTGTACCCCAGACTGGCCCCACACACATACACACACACACACACACACACACACACACAGAAATTACCCCTCAGCAGCCCTGTATCAAAGGCAACATTCTCCTCTTCTTGTCCCTATTTTTTCATGCTTTCATTCTTCCCTTTTGGTTTTTTTCCCCAAACGACCCCCCATCAGTTACTCTACTTCCAAGTCCACATTCTCCCTGTCTCCTCTCCTCTCTTCTCCTCTCCTCTCCTCCTCGCTCCTTCTTTGCTTTTCTCTCCTCTCCTGTCCTCTCCTTATTCCTCTTCTCATCTCCTTTTCTCTCCTTCCATCTCCTCTTCTCTGCTCTCGTGATTCCTTCTCTCATCTTCTTTCCTTTCCTCCTCACCCCTACTATTTCTCTCTTCTCCTCTGTTCTTCACTCTCCTCCTCCTCTTCTCATCTCCTCCACCCTTACTTTGATACTCTCTCTTTACTTGCTCATTTGTCTTGTTCCCTTCTCTTCGCTCATCACCTCCCCTCCTTTCTCATCAGCCCTCTCAATCACCTCTCTGCCGAGTCCCCCCTTTCCCTCTCTTCATCACCTCCTCTCTTGTCTCCTCTGCTCTTATTGCCACTCTAATCCTCCCTTCTTCACCCCTCCCTAAGTCTCTTTGACCGATTCAGTCTTGCAACACTGATGGATACTTCATAACGCTGTCATGTCTTAAAACACACACACACACACACTCACACACACACACACACACACACACACTCACACAGACTTCTTCCTATTCCTCTACATTTCTTGCAGGGAAGTGAAGCCTGTTGTGCAATCGCAACAACTGCGATTACAGCTCCATGATTCATCCTTGTGGATTACGGGTCGTGCATTCCAAACGCGGCGGCGTCTTGCTTTCCTTCAACGCTTCTGGCACCAATAATCATCAGACGTTTTCCATCCATCAGGATTATTCCCGACACCTGCTGAGGGCAGCAGCCAAAACAGAAAGCCATTAACTGCTTTCTCACTCTGTTTGGACAATCCGTCCCTGAACCGAGACCTATTCCTGCACGAGCTGTAGTTCTTTCACAATGTTTGTATTTATGGGAATCAAATGCAGCTTTTTGTTTTATTGCAGCATATTAATATCACTAAGTAATAAAAGAGCATTGCCACAGTATGTGTACCAATAAAATGCAAATCAATGTCACTGTCAGTAATCCAGATCTTTCCTAAACTTCCCATCGACCCATGCATGTATAATGTATAATAATTGTATGTTATGTATTTTTATAAACTCCACATTTGTATTTTATGGCAATCATTTTCATTGATCGTGATTTACTTTTATTTATTTGTCTGCAGTTTTACTTGCACTACTGTGTTCCAAGTCAGCAACCCCCCCCCCCCCCCCCAAAAAAAAGTTAACATCCTAAAAAAACGAGCTTTTATATCATTCATTTGGCGAGAGACCAACAAAAAAATACTTCATCTTTAAGTTAGGTGTAAAAAAAGAAAAGAAACAATTGTTTTTAGAGCAACGATATTGTATATTGCGCTCCCTTATGTGTGTATGTGTCAGTGTGTATTTACATGCCGTATGTGAGTGTGTGACTCATTTTACAGAAAGAAATGAAATAAGATAAATCATTCTTAATTTCTTACTGTTAGTCTATGAAGTTTAACGATGTGGATTCAGACATACGGAAAATCCTGTTGCAGCCACTTCCACTTCCACAAAAACAACTTATGACACACACAGGCCATGACACAAATATTCAAACACACATACGAACCATCACACACTCACATTATCACACTTCATGACGGCCTCGGACTGCTTGGGGCTTCTGCCAAACCATTACGTTTCATCCGTGCGCCAAACTCCCAGCATTCCTCTGGATAACTAAACCTTCGCCTTCAGTGTCACACCACAAAAAAAACTCTCCGACACTTGACTTCCCATCAGCCCACAGTCCCCGAGACAAAACCGGCCACTTCCTTTTTTTCTCAAAACAAGTGTCGTGATCTGCCCAGGGCTAGCTGCGTAGCAAGATATCACATCTGATCTGCACACATTCACTTTTACTGTACACAGCTCACTTCTCCAGACAGTCAGTAGCGTCTATGAAAATAAAAAAGTTGCAATGAGTAAGATGCCTGCAAGCGACTCTTACATTGCTGTGTGCTTATTGCTACCAGCTGTGCCAGCTCCTGCACCTGACAGTATAATCAGACACTTTCTCCCCATCTGTTCTAATGAGCTTTTGGAAAAAAAATTAAAAGCAAGAAATTAAAAAATGTGGTAGAACTTTGCACGCTTGTCTTTTGTGGAAAAGTCTCACCAAGGGGTGAGACGATAACAGCTGATGGAATATTGATCAAAGCATCTGCACACTCTATGTTAAACACGTCCACTCACATATACATCTATATGTCTCAGACCCGCTCTCTCTATGGGCCCTCCTACCCAACACGTCCCAGTGCTAAACAAACAAAAGTCAAAAGTCAGAAATTCTTTTAACAGCATCCTTTTTACAATATCTGCAAAACACAAACTGATGCACTATTATTTTTTTCCAGCTCAGCACACAGTGGGTTGCAGTAGAAGAGTGAAATCATTCTGGGCACATTCCCAGATGTGTATGTGTGAAACAGTGAGGCACATTGTAACATACAAGCCTTTTCTGAGATAAGTGCAGATAAAAAATATAATATTTGCTGTACATTACAAGCATGGTGTGTGCTCACGAGTAAAGAAAAAAAGAGATCATCTTAATTCTTTACCCTAAAAACGACTGCGACTGAACAAACAGGTTCAGGTTGTTGTGTGAGGAGACACAGAGCAACAGTTGTGTTTGTGAATTTAGGTCATCCAGACCGGGCTTCGTGTCAGCCGGCGGGAAATAAAAGACTCAGACGCTTGAATTCAATCAGAGCGTTGCTTTGGTCAGGACGCAGCTGGACGAACAGAGACATCTGTGTGTGATCCTCTATGTGCATGCATGTACTGGTACATGCTATATTTATGCGTGGTATTAGTCTCTTCAACTAACTCACAAGAAAATTGATGTACGGTACTGCACATTCCAGCTTCATGAAGAGGACAAGCGTGCTGTTTGTCTTGGTTATTGTTGCCTCCATCGAAGCTCTGACATCGTTACATGGTTTTCTGTCACGCAAGTAAAAGAGAAAGTCAGAAATACTGAATTACACGCATCTAATAAAAGATCTGTGAAGCTACGATATACCACAATAAAAATAAAAAAGATCTTAGAAACGTCAGATAATGACAGATATTAATATTCTCCGTTCCCTGTTTCGTGAATTCCTGTATTTATCTTGTGCACGTGCACGGGAATGTGCATGCACGTGCATGCATGCAGACAAGTAAGTGCTGCCAGTGCCTAAACATTCCTTACCAACGTTTAATAATGTTGTAGTCACTACAGGTGAATGTAAATCGCAAGATTGGATGTTTTGGCGGTAGAATATATATAAATACGCTGTCAATGAAAAATTCACGAATACATTCAGTACCAAAAAACATGATAGTTAGTGTTAAAATAATAATGCACCAACATAATGTCACAACCGAAAAATGTAACTAGCATAAAAGAATAACAACCGGCCTTAGCTGACTTTCTCGTGTAACGTTACGTGACAAGTGTAACGACGTTACGCGACAAGTGTAACATTACGTAACAAGTGTAACGACGCCACGTGACAAGTGTAACGTTACGTGACAAGTGTAACGACGTTACGCGACAAGTGTAACGACGTTACGCGACAAGTGTAATGTTACGTAACAAGTGTAACGACGTCACGCGACAAGTGTAACGACGTTACGAGACAAGTGTAACATTACGTAACAAGTGTGACGACGTTACGAGACAAGTGTAATGTTACGTAACAAGTGTGACGACGTTACGCGACAAGTGTAACGTTACGTAACAAGTGTGACGACGTTATGCGACAAGTGTAACGTTACGTAACAAGTATAACGACGTTACGAGAAAAGTGTAACATTACGTAACAAGTGTAACGTTACGTAACAAGTGTGACGACGTTACGCGACAAGTGTAACGTTACGTAACAAGTGTGACGACGTTACGAGACAAGTGTAATGTTACGTAACAAGTGTGACGACGTTACGCGACAAGTGTAACGTTACGTAACAAGTGTGACGACGTTACGAGACAAGTGTAATGTTACGTAACAAGTGTGACGACGTTACGCGACAAGTGTAACGTTACGTAACAAGTGTAACGACGTTACGTAACAAGTGTAACGACGTTACGTGACAAGTGTAACGTTACGTAACAAGTGTAACGAAGTTGCGTGACAAGTGTACACTCAGCGCTTACTTTCACACGAACACGAACGGGTGAAGGTCCTGTGTTTGTTTGACCTGCTCACCTCTGCCCACCCTTAGTGGACTTTCTTGCTTGTTATACTCGTTATTATGTCACATAACCTTTCAGTAACGATACACGACGTCAAAAAAACATCGACATTCAACATATTTGTTGAATAAGAGTCATGCCGACTCATTTTCCAGGCGGCTGGGCTGGATTTTAAGAGAGAACATTTTCAGAAAGGGAACAAATCACAAGACCTCTCTGTAAGTGGACAAATGAAAGATTCAAGATGCAAGTCATGAGGACTGAGATATATTTTACAGAAGTTGTGAACTCATAAAAACAAACAGTTTTGTTTTTTTCATGAAACATTCAGTATCAGATGATCAACACTGTAGACCACAAAACACCCAAAAGCTGAGTGACGGAGGTTTAGCTTTAAAAACCTGCAGCAGAAAGATATAAACTCACTGCCAACAAACTGTAAGTCAAATACAGAACGGCCTTGAACAGGTTCTCCGATCATTTTCAGTTGACATTATAACCCAATAAGAGAGAGTTTGTTTTGTAAGAGTCTATGACGAGATCTAGCACTTGACCTGGATCATCCCAAAAAAGAGAAAACATTGTACAAGTGGAAGTTATACGTCTGACTTTTAAATGAAAAGAAGAAGAAGAACAAGTGGACTTTCAACTTCACAGTTGGTCTTTTTTTTATTTCTGTAATGCAGACTGAGTGATCAGTTAGATGTTGACTGTACGTAACAGATGACAAGTGATGTTTTGCAAAATGTGTTTAAGAATATACTGTATGCGTAGTTTCCTTGCATATGTATGTGTGTGTGACAGAGAGAGAGAGAGAGAGAGTCAGATCTCCGTCTCAGAGTGAAAGTCAAAGTCGGTGCTGTTCTGCTGCAGAAGCCTCTCTGTCGTCCCTTTTTTCCACTTTCCACCGAGGAAACGCTTTCCATTTCAACGGGAGGCGATCACAAACGGTTTCTCTCACTGAGAGGAGCTCGACTGCCGAGCGGTTAGCGACTAATGTTACGGCACACAAAAATAATTCACTGTAGCGCAGGAGACAGAGAGCCGTTCTCTACTTAAATGTATCAATGCTCAAACATAACGCATTTTCTGCCATATTCACATCGTGGGCTCACATCATTGAAGACACTTCAAAAAAGTTATAAATCTGGTCGGTCATCAACCTGGTTAGAGGGCTATCAAGCAGATATTGTTTCCTCATTCTGATCACCTATAGCCAGTGAGCATCACAGGACAACTTGATCCAATTCGTAATCAAGATATGCAATCAGGAATGAAGAGTGGAAGCAAATTTTGAAGACTCGTAAGGGGCCAGGACTGATGTGGTGCAGTGAAACCCACAACAATCATGGTTTTTGGGGAGGATGTGTGGTTGGGTTGTTCTCTTTTAACACCAATGCTTTCAACGATCCTCCAAGAACTCACTTCTTCTTTGGATGAAAATGGTTCTTAATGGAACCCTTAGTCTCATAAAGAGCCTTTGAAAGACCCTTACTTTAGACCCTAACCCTAACCCTAACCGTTCGCCTGTGTTTTAACAAGATGCGTCAGATGCTTTCGTCTTTCCTTTTCTTACACACCTACTCTTCCCTCAAACAGCCAACATACAGCATGTGTTGATGTGCCACCTGTTGCCAGAAGGCCAAAGTGAAGCAGACAGTTTGTCTGCATCTAGTAAACCTTGGCTTCTCATTGTTTGCGCGTGTGAAAGTGGATGTCGATTTAGTTGTAGCTGCACATTTGGAATGCTGGCCTTGACGCGGATGCTCTTACCTTTGACCTCCCCCAGCAGTTCGTCTGCCTTCAGGCGGTCAACGCGCTCCTTCCAATCCTTTGAGAGGAGCCTTTCCATGCAAGTTGGTTCTACAAAAACACAGAGAATAATCACCTTCACTTTTGATGTTGTTGTTTTGTTGTCTGAGAACATTCAGAGTCGCTCACAACCAAAGAAAAATCCCAGAAAGAGGGGAAAGGACAAGAGAGATAACCCATTTCTATGAATTGTTAACTCAGAATAAAAAGAAAATCATGACAAGTAACCATTTCAAATTATAAAAAAATTAAAAAATCCAGCAGCCATCCAGCTGAGCGGTTGAGAATGTCTGCATTGTTCTGATTCGTCTTCTTCTCACAATGTGTCTCATAGCCTCAGGATAATAGACATCAGAGACACGTGGTACCAGATTCATAAGGTCTCATTTGTTCAATTGGAGTCCTGCTGTGAACTTTACTTAGACAATGGGAACTTTTCAATTCTGCGTCAGGCGGATAGCAGAGAGAGAGGGAGAGAGAGAGGGAGAGAGAGAGGAGCAGAGAGAGAGAAAGGAACAGAGAGACATGTGCAAGCATGAGTGTTTGGGTGTAACTTTTCCACAACAGAAAGACAGAAATGCACAAAGTAAAGTGGTGCATGCTGCCAGGTATCAGATCGGGGATGTAACTTAAGTACATTTACTGTTTGAGGGGCTGCTACCGAACTGGATTTTTTCTATTTCTTGTTACATTCATGGATATTGTAGTTTTAACTCCACTCCATTTATTTGACAAGTTAGCTTGCAAATAAGGATTTTACATGAACAAAAAGTTATTAATAAACAACACATTATTACATTATTACTTCACTACCCATCTGTTTTTATAAAGTGGTTGAAACCAGCTGCTTGTCAACCAGCTACAACATTACAATTCTGTATTAGAGTAATAAAAAGATAACAATAACAGGAGGCATTCTGCTGTATAATGACTACTTTTGCTTCTAATACTGTGTACTCTTTGCACAGTTAATCCTTCTCCCGCCACTTTCAGGTGTGCAATACCAGTGAGAGTGTGTGTGCATGTGAAACTGCTCCCTTGTGCATACTGGAAATGTCCGCACACTCCTGCAACCGCCCTGGTTAGTGTTTGTGTATATTCAGTTTTTTCGTGCCAGCGGACGCGCCACAGATGGTGTCACGGTCACGCAGGGGCCCAATGCCGAAGCCTCAGTCACCAAGGACGTCAAACACACACACACACACACACACACAAAGGAGACATTCTTGGGCGCTGTGTGGAAAACATGCGCCTGAGGGCTTGCCTGATTTAGAATGGTTAAGTCGGACAATAGCCCATTTTTGGAGCCTTTATCCTGACAAAAGGCGCTATAGGCATTCATAAGGGCACATGGCCTATTGTGAATGGCTTAATGTGTAGTTTGTGCGTATGGGACCATTGTGGTAGTTTGTGCGTATGGGACCATTGTGGTAGTTTGTGCGTATGGGACCATTGTGTGGTCAAGAGATGGCGTCCGCTGGCCGAGCACGACTTCCTCGTTGAGTCCATTCATGCCTTGCATGTTTACAGTCGGATTATGATTGTTGTAAATAAGCTAATGCAGCCGTCCAGATCACATGGGATCAGTGTAAACAGGGGGGGGGGGGGGCAAAGCCAGCGTAGGGAGCTCCGAGACAAAGAAACAACTGAAAAACTACAGTAATCATGGTGATTTCCCTTATTTGGGGAGAAAACAACAACGGGTATTTCCAGACAGATGGTCCACATTGCTGCAAAATAAGGTAATTAAGATAATTTCTCCACCCTCAGGACAATGGAATCCAGCCAATCTTTCAAAGTTTTGTCGGACAAGTGACTCCACTGGATATGCGTTTGTGTATCTTTGGTTCAATGGGGTGATATTTACTGCCGGTTGGAGGGGGAAAGCTGGAGGATGGGGTCAGGATGTGAGGCTTTTTTTTCCCTTTTTTCCCCATCACAAGACTGAAAGACGCCGATGTGCACTCATTCAGCGAGCCTTTTATAAAACAAAATTACGGAAGCGCAATTTATGGGAGCACTTAGGGAGGAAGATACAACCTGTAACTCCAAGATACATCTGCATAAGTCAAGTCTGAGTGTACTCAGATGCACAATTTATACCCCCCGTACCGATAAACAGATCAGACTCAGAGACAGTGGGCGATGGGAGGGGGTGAGGTGTAAGTGTGGAGAAAAAGAGGAAGAGAGGAAGAAGAGAGGGATGAGAGGGAGATGTTTTACCCTAGATGGCTCTCTATCTGTCCCCGCGACCGAGTCGGGGATCAAGTGCTGTTTAGATTGGAGCGTGGATAAAAATTCCTCGCTGTCCGAACACCGACTTTATCAAGTGGGGGAGAAATGCGGAAGATGGATGGTTTTGAAGAAGAGGAGGGAGAGGGAGGATGAATGGGGCGAGGAGAGAAGGAAAGGTATGAAAAGGAAAAGAGAGGGGGAGACATGAGAGAGGAGGGAAGTGAAGGACAGAAAGCGTCAGCAAGGGGGAAGGTGAGGAGCAAGATGATGAAGATGCTCGTTTCATTTTCTACACAGAGTACAGAGAGTTGTGTGAGTTTGAACGGAAGGATGGGAGATTAGGAATGTGAGAAAGTAGGGAAATAAAATTAAAAAAGGAAAGAGGAGAGCTAAAAAAGCAAGGAGAAGATTTACAAATATATAAATACTATGTGGATGTGTCCTGATGATAAAAGGTGTTTTATTTCTATTATCTTAAACTCTTCTATTAGAACGTGAAACTTTGTCTAACCCTTGGCCCTGAGATCAGAGTTTATAATTGGTTGTAAACCACACGGTTTCAACACCAAGACAGGGAGGAGAGACGGAGAGAAGGGATGGTAGAGCAATAAAACAAAGTGAAGGAGAGACAGAAGGAGGGTGAAGGAGATGAGAAGTGGATAAAGAGAGAGTTGTAGTAAATCAGCGCAGAGGCAGCCAGCGAGCCGGCGAGCGTTTAGGGTAAACACACTTTTATCACCTGTCCCCACGCCAACCTGCCAAGAGACAGTGTTTTGGGTGTTTTACACGAGCCACATGCACACACTGTGTGTGTGTGTGTGTGTGTGTGTGTGTGTGTGTGAGGCAAGCATCAACGCTCCCAAAACTGCCACTGCCAAGAACAACAGTGTGCCACAGGCCTCCACTCAGACTGAGTCTCTCTCTCTTTCCCTTTTCTCCCTCTGTTTCCATGTGTTTAGACGTTTCTCATGGAATGGACTTTTCAATAAAATCTTCTGAGTTGAGCGTCAGTGGGCGTACGATCCCATTTCTAAGTTCAATGATATCCTCAATGTTTAGCAATGTAAAAAAAAAGACAGGAGTCTAGCAATGTAAGAATATGAGATTTACGTTATGGCCACGTCTTTGGTACCACGATGGCTCTAAATGTCAACACAATGCCATCACACGTCTGTGAAATATCATACCTTGTTTCTTTTATCAAGACAGGACACGCCTCCGTTGTGGTTGTATAGTCATGAGATAGATACGTATATTTTTCTTGCGTTTTTGATTCCAGGTGAAAGTGTGAAATTTGACCATAATTCAAATACACAACAGAACAGAAACGATTCTTGAGAGACTTTCCTGACATGCAGTGGCGCTACATTCGAGAAGCCAGTTTGTTTGCTTTGTAGACGTATATTTCATTCACATTTTATATTTGATGACATTTCAAAAGTTCTGTTTTAATTCACTTGGCATTGGAATGGAAACATGGCGTCTCTCACACAGGGTACAGTTGCCAAAGCTCAGGAACCCGTAAGTCTGCAGTGGAAGCGCCAAAGTAAAGAGAGAGAAAAAACATTCATCTGAAAAATTAGTGAATGTTAACAATAACAAAGACCAATGTGTTAGTGGGTGCTCGATGTTTGCGTAACACACCCGCGGCTGGAAAAAAAACATTTTGCGTCTTAACTTCGCTACCGAGCGTGTGTAAATGGAAGCTGACAGCTACACTTTGCACTTCCAAATTTATGTCAGTGGTGTGACTTCAGCTGCGGACCCCACAGCATCAGAGAGGAAAGACGAGAGAGAAAGAGAGCAAGAACAGGACAGAGAGCAGCTGGAAATAAAGAAAGATGAAAAACACAGAAACAAAGGAAGAGAGACAGCGATATTAAGAAAAGAAAAGAAAGGAAGAGAAGAGAGGCAGACAGGAAGAAAGATACCGAGCGACTGACTGAATACAGCGAGAAGAGGCACAGAGAGAGCAGCTGTCCTAACAGCTGGCCAGCAGGATTGATGTCTCAGTGAAATAAAACTCAACATATGTCCAAACATGAGGAGACAGGCCAGCCAAGAGGAGGAAAAAGATACACACAGACAAACGCACACACACTGATAGGAGAACGCTCTGAAGCACTCGAACATACATGCCACACACTGATTAAAGAATGCCAGTACGCTGCTGAGACGTTCAATTGCACATGTTATAACACACATACACACACACACACACTTTCAATGGGCTATCACTGCTCGCTCAGTGTCGTAAAACCATTAAACTGCAGAGTGGTTAGCCTGGCTGCGTGTTAGCGCGGTGTCCGTTTCACACACACTATTTTCATCTGTCAGATGACACCCAGACTCTCTTATCGCAGAACATGGGCTGAGAAAGCAGCCGGCCCTCGATGCTGGATGGAGGGGAGGGTTCCTGAGGGATAGTAGCCCTGTGTAACCCTCTTCTCCAACATCAACCCCCCTCTCTCACACACACACACACACACACACACACACCTACACACACACACACACACACACACACACACACACACACACACACACACTCTTTTACTTTTGGCCAGCTGTAGGAGCCACATGTAAGCTTTGCATGCACTGCAACCACGATTTCGACGGTAAACTGATGCTCTAATCCAGGTTGATTTATGATGAGTGCAGCAAGAATACACTTTAATTTACAAATCAATTTAAAAAGAGACTGTCAGGATCCAGGATCCCTGTCTGACCCGTTGTGTGTTTCCCCTGATCTCCTCTCCTCATGTGTCCTGTCATTCCCCTGTTTGTTATTGTGTGCCATGTGCTCTGTTTGTCCTCTGCCTCCAGACACCTCTGAGGCATCCTCTGCCCTCCTTGTGTTCTACGGATTACACTCCGCCGCTCTGCCCTCCTTGTGTTACACGGACTTCACGCCGTCGAGCTGCCAGCCCTCCGGTGTCGAGCCACGGGACTCACACCTTCCTGTCTTAGTCGGGCTAAATAAAACCTGTTTCCATTGACTTCTGTCTCCTGTGGTCTTGCGTTTGGGTCCTACCTGTGAACTCCCGTGACAGAGACAAGGTTTCTGTTAGAATAGACGCAAATAACTCATTCCTGTGAATTAAGAATTTGTATTAAAAGTGAGAGCTGATATTTTTGTGAACTGTTTTTATGTATTTGTCATTATCAGTTAATCTGCCGATTATGTTCCTGGTTTTATCGGTTGGTCGGTTTGTTGATTAATGTCATCACAATTTTGCAAAGCCAAAAACTTCATATTTAAATTGCTTGTTTTGTCCAAACTCCAACATATTCAAACTGGGAAAAATGCATTGTTCTTCCAAAAATGACCTAAAACAGTGACTGTACGGTCAAAGACAATACAAGCAATCCAATATTACCTCAACTCAATCATTTGTTGTGAAAAGAAAGTTGACTCCGAGAAAATTCTTCTGCATTTGTTTTTCCTGTTCTGACAAAAATTCAGAAGTCTCCTGAAGATCACCTAATATAAGTTATGGGTATACATTTACACTGCACACAACATAAACTCTTGCTCTGACCTTTAACACTCACAAAAAACAATTGCTATTTTACCTCACCTGCAGTTTAGAGAGTCAGACCCCAACGTTGCCTGGATCCGGCTTTGATTGCCACTCGGGCCACCCATGCTAAAAATACTCACAAAGTAGTCCCTCCCAGCAGTGTAGGGAACATTCTGTGATATAAGGTGGCCGCGCTGCCATAGCCGCCCGCTTGGAATCCTGCAGCCCTTAATTAGATAGTTTCTACTGAAGGTGTGAGATTAATACTAGAAAAGCTCGGCTGCTGATCCTGCTTTGCAGCCAGAGAGCTCCGGTCTGTCCCGCGTTACAGCGACGTCAACAGCTACTGCAGTCTAACAGTCTGGATGTTAGGAAGCCACGTCTGTCCACAGAGGGAAAGCACTGTGTTAGAAATTAAATTAATACTTCTACCTTGAGTATTCTTTCAACAGGAACCCTATTTTCCCACGTTTGCCTAATTCTGTCAAGTCTTTGTGTGAGAAAGCAGAAAACTATCAAGTAAGAATGAATGATGAGCTTTAAACACGGTATCAGCTCGGGCGTATGACGCACCGCAGCAGCAACAAGGTCATTTTGGATTTAATTAATTTAAAATGTAAAGTAAAACATCTATTCACTGGTTAAAGGCAGTGCTTTCATATTTCATTTATCCTCTCACATTTTCAGGGTTAAATTTTTTTTCTTCTTTTTCTTTGAAAAAAAACACAACAAAAAACATAAATGGTCTGTTTATGAATAGAAATGGCTTTTTTCCCTAAGAGCAAAGTGCTGTGGGTTTTGTGAAGTCCTTGTATTTAGATTGAATGGAACAAAACTCGATTGGAATATGTGATACTGAGAAAAAAAAGAAGCTAAATCAATCAACTTGGACACATTTAAATCGCTCGTCAGCTGTCAAGATATTGATGTTTTAGACTTTAAAACATTTAAAAGTCAACTTTTAGGTCAAATCAACCAACTGGGACTCGAATAGACTCACGTCCAGGGTGCAAAATTGCTTCTTTGTCAAACGCACGCTTTCAAAACACCAGTTCAAGACCCAAGCTTCTGGTTCCACTTTAGGCATGATATATGAAACCCTACCCTAGCACACACACACACACACACACACACACACACACACAGTGCGATGTGTGGTTCAGACACAATAGAAGCGTTGTTTTGGGTCGGGCCCTTGGGGGGAGCTGATGTGGGCGGACCCTGTGGTTTAGGTCACAGATGAGAGATGGGGGGGGGGGGGGGGTTCAGGGAGCCAAATATCAGCAAAGGGGGGGCCAGGTGGCGAGTCTGGGCCAAGCCGACAACCGCTCAGCTGACCAGAGAGGAGAAGTAGAAAGTGGATCCAACATGGCCGCCCGAATCACGACCTCGCTATCACCATGCAGGTCGAATGACCTGCTGGAGCTGCCGTGTCCATGAGATGGTGTTGCACAAGGAACAGTCAGAAACACCACAGACAACTTTGAGTGTCACAGTCAGCTTTCAGTTGGAGCAGTTGGAGTTTCCTTTTTGCAATTGACCCGATTTCACACTTCAAATGATCGGCAGCCGCATCGATGAAGCTTCCTGCTACAAAGAGCTGCTGCTAGTGTCGGGGTTCAGAGAAGAAATCGTATATTTACGACGTTTTCTAAGACTGTCCCTTTGCGGTTAAGACAACGTCCTGGTACAGATACTGAGTGTCACAAAGTATCTTGGCACGAAGAGAAACCTAAAGTGAAAAACCAACGCCGCCGCTTATACAGACTGGCCGGCATCCACTGAAACAGATTTCTGAAACTGACGGAACTGAAGCTCAGTCTTTTTAATGTTTAATATCAAACAGATAAATTACTAAGAAATAATGACCCTTCATTTTTCAAGAAAATTACAAAAAAAGAAGTCCCCAAAAATCAAATTATGTTGGAAACAAAGTGAATGTTTTCAACCGATTTTGACAGATGGTTGTCTCGTGTGTTTTGAAAAAATAAAATAAAATCATAGAACAACTTCATTGGAGATGCAGCGTTGTGATCAAAGCCATGTGTGTGACGGTTCAGCGGAGACCAACGGTTCTATGAAGCGGCCGTGTCAAACACGCTCCACTGCCTTCAAACATGATCTCTTTTGGCTTTGACACAGGCCCGGCTTGTTTTCTTTTTTATTACAGTCATATCACGTCGGCCTGAGCCAGATGCTCAATTATCAGGTGAACAATTTGGCATTTAACTGAAATCCTCGTAAAAAAAGGAAAAAGAAGGAGGGCTTGATAAAATCACTGTTTAATCGGATTCTTTTGGACGACATTCAAAACTGTTCCGGCAAACCGCATCGCATGCGCTCGTACCATATGCTGGCTGGCCTGCAGCCAAACTACCAGGCATGTCCCGCTGACTGTATTTGTAGTCAAGACCCACAGGCTGTGGCTGATCATTAGTAAAGAGATCCCTATCAATTACAGAGGAGGAGATTGAAACCAGCCACAAGAAGTCCAGGGGGAGTCGGCCTGTTGGCCGAGCCGAGGAGAACGGCACTGACCGCCAAACCGGGATACGCGAAAAGTAGATTAAATATCAATATTTTAAAACAAAGTTTGAAGCAAATAAAGCCTTTCTACACGCACAGCTCTGCCCTGCCTTGTTACGTCTAATATGGCGAGCTGGGACAGTTCTTTTACGCACCAGTGTCCCAAATGCTAATCCACACGGACGGAAAGACAAAGCCCATACCTGCACACAATCACAGCTCAAGCTGCCAATCCCGTAGAGGAAGGCAAACAGTGCCAGAGCCAAGAGCGTGTTAATTAGCCAATAGGCTTAACTCTCGGGGGCCGACCCCACTCGCCCGTTAAGCTGTCATCACAACCACTTCCACCTGAGTGTATGAATCGGTAAGCCCTCACCCACACACACACACACACACACACACACACACTAACCGGTCGGGCTCTCAGGGCTCGTTTCAGTTCAAAGTTCGGTCCTGACCTGCAGCTTCATCTGCAGCTTAGTTCAACAAGTCTCCAGATGACTTGTCCTTCAATAAATGTTTCTGAAAGGCCTTGGCTAGGAGCTAAGCTGCTGTTTTTGAAGAAAGATCCATTTGCTGCCCTGTAACAAAAGAAATCTCGCGGCTAATGTATTTTTAATGTAATTCTTTTCCCGGTAAGGCGTCATTGAACATTTGCAGCGCAGGTGTTGATGCTGAATGCACAGAGGTACACTAGTCGAAGGTTACACATCACTCCCAGCCCGCCAACTATCTCGACCCCCTCGAGGAGAGGACATACTTTCCACAGTTTGAGTGGCGGTAACAGCAGAGATGTTGAAACAGGCTTTCAGCAGCGAGGGAGAACAAAGTGAACGAAGCCTGGCAGAACGTCTCTATTGTTACAGAGAAGCGGGGTGAGAGGAAGGCTTGGCCTCGCTCTGACCTCCTCTTCCAGCTGGGGAAGCCATTATGTGGGTGATTGGGTGCCTAGCTCTGCCCTGGCCTCAACTTAAGACACAGAGCAGACTCCTCCAAACTGGACAGCACAAGCTTAAACACATGGACAAGGACAGGGCTCATAAAACAGCTGCAGCTCAAGAAGCTGCAAGAGGTCACCGGTTTCCTCTCAATGTATATTGATTTTACCGAACTTGTAGTTCACAGTGCAATTTATTAGTGGACATAATGGCTTAGAATCATGGTGTCTTTAAGAAAAGTAAACTACAAGGTTATAAAGCCCCCAAACATGTGGTTCTGAACCCTGTTTTTTTCTTGTTTGTACTTTAAATATGCATGACTAAATTAGTAACACTATAAAGGAGCTACATTTGAAATTCAGAGCATTAATATAGCTGCAAACAACTATTTGCTATGTGAAGATATAGTGGAGTAAAGTCTACCTGAGCAGTGCATTAAGTCGATCTTCCTCTGTGTGTGTTGTAATCTGATATTCTCTGTGCTTTGTTGACATAGCAGGGCTGGCAGTGCATGCGTTTCAGTGCATGTGACTCCGTGTGAGTGTGCCCCACTGGCTAGCTAATGGCCGCCGCTCTGCACCGCCCTGCACCGCTCTGCACCGCTCTGCACCGCTCTGCACCGCCCTCATACTTTTAGCTCTGTCAGCACTGTTACCGTTGTTTGCACTGTTTGCACTGTTAGGACCGTTAGCTGTGAGCCGCCATGTTGAGGGCCGAGTAGAGGCCACAAAATACTCATATTGAGTAGTTTTTAAAACGTAATCTGCTATGAGGACTGTGTGGATGTGTTTGATCGGATTTCATTGACAATGGCCTGAAAAAAACTAGTTAACAGCCCCTAAAGTGTCATCAGATTTTCATTTAAATATTGCTAAATTCTGATCGGTGACATAAAGCTGAATGAGAAAACATGTTTTCAAGCTCTTTAATCATGCATTGCTGGCAAAAATGTCAACTCCGTGATTGTAGAGTGATCATGAAAAAAACACGAGACAGCAATGTCCCATCAGATCTGAGTCGTACACTTGAAGCCTCTGTCAGTTGATATGCTTTCATGTCAGATGTGCTGTTCCTACATCCTAATAGCAGTGAGGAAAAGTGATTTTTCAATGTCTTTTTAAAAGTCATGTCGTAGGTCTGTAGGTGCTGTCATACTGTGAAAGTATCAAAATGCCCATTTCACAGAGAAACGCACACAGCCTGTATTCAGAAACTGTGCCTTTAAACGAGCCTGCATGACTTCCTTAAGGTTGTGATGTCACAACGATACAGTCACCGGTAGAAGCGACGCTAAACTCTGTGTAAGTGGCACACAGATTGAGTCACCGGCTGCAGTGATGCTGTGAAGACAACGAAAGACCGGAAAACGGTGACCAATCAGAGCAGGACTGGGCTTTTTCAGGAGGGGGTCTTAAAGACACAGGCGCTAAAACGGAGCGTTTCAGACAGACAGGATGAGAAAAATAAAGTGGTTTTTATAACATTGACGCATGTAGACATTTTCTAGTAGAAACTCAAAAATAGAAATATGATTCTGAAAATGAGCACGATATGTCTCCTTTAACTCGTTTAGGTTTTCAGAATTCATAAATTAGTCACACAGGTGTCCATGTTATAACCACTCTGCAGCAGTACAGTGTAGCGGTAATTGAGCTTGATCTCATTTGCAAATGAAACACGTGAATTGTACAGTAATTCATAAGGGCTCGGGGCATAAGCGGGGAGTAGAGTGATGTTAAGTGTTTGCCAGGCGCCAGAGCTGCTCTGGCCACATTAGATGGCTGACTAAGTTGGCACGAGGGCACCGTGCCCATGCCAGGCCCCCGCTAACAGTGGGTCGGCCTCCGGGAGGCACAACAATACAGATAATGATAATTCAGTCATCTAAACCGAGGGAGCTTGATTGCACACTTCACTGGGTTTAATGTCCATCGGGCATCATCCCAGAATGCCTTGGTTCAGCATTGAGATAAATGCATCCACTCCTGACTGCTTTTTCCTTTTCTGTATCGAGGGCTCAAGGAGACAAGGTGAATTCAGATTGATTATTGCTAATGAGGCCCCCATCAATGCTAAGAGACGGGTTATTG
The DNA here is from genome assembly GCF_949748355.1 of Melanostigma gelatinosum. Taxonomy (NCBI): domain Eukaryota; kingdom Metazoa; phylum Chordata; class Actinopteri; order Perciformes; family Zoarcidae; genus Melanostigma; species Melanostigma gelatinosum. The sequence goes on from NC_136634.1 coordinate 4,319,104, forward strand.
TGTGGGTATTTTCTCTGTTTATTACAGGCTTTTATTTCCCATCCTGTCTTTCTCTTATTTTAGCTACAAAATGACAGTGGATGGAGGAGCGTTTCCATTCCGCAGCACATCTCGTGCCCACATTTTTTCTTCTGATGTTCCCTCATGCTGGCCTTGTACATTTTATTCAGTAACCAGCCTACCAGCTTTATAAGTACTAAGTGCTTTAACAGTATAGAATCAGCCTTTTGTATGCAGCAAGTCTTTGTATCTCAACCTTCACACAATGCAGAAGGTAACCCTAACCTGTGTTATTGTACAATAACCCTAACCCTAACCCAACGTAAATGCAAAATTGTCAAGAAAGTGTTGGACCTTCACCCTCGTGGCTTGCGTCTTGTCGACGTCCAGGCAGAAAGGACCTTTTTGCAGCAACCAGCTGTGTGATAACGCAGCTCGCTGTCTCAATCTTAAAGACGTCTTGATAAAGCTTTTAAAAGCTGAGTTGGGTGAAGACAAAAAAACAACAGAAAAACACCCACATTGCAAAGCGAGGCCATGTCTATTCATTAGAACTGTCACAGGCACTTAGGGCACCTCTGAGTAACAGAGAGCTAACAGCGTGCCGACAGCGGGTGAGCGCAGCGCGAAGGCTAACAACGACTTCATCCACACTTTAGCTGAGGGCTACGGTGCACGGAAGGGTCAGCCATGTTAGGCTAAGTGAGCGCTCGGTGGCTCTGTTCCATTTGATCATACAGCCAAGCCAACCTGGGCGAGCACAGCTGACTGAACCCTTGTCAGCAGGAGGTGGAGGACGAGGCAACGGACGGCATTGTTCAGGCTTTAATGTGCTCGCCCTTTGCAGTGCGGATGATCAAATCCGGTCATACTGTAAGAGGATTCTGAGCAAACGTATGCTTTAACGTGTCAGTCTGGAGAACACATGCCGGTGAGGAGTCAGGAAGAAAAAAGAGAAAAAAAGATTTGGATTGCAAAATACACCTGTGGAGCGTTCTGCCGCACGATGTTTGGAGCACAAAGTGGTCTGTCAACTGTGTCACACCAGGAATCCATATACAAACCTATTTACCAGGTAGGCCTTGCACTCCTGTCTGCATTACGTTGCAAAACTCTTGACAGCTGATGAATTTGGAATGCTTTGTGTTTGAAAGTGACACACAACAAAGCTTTAAATCAGCAAGGTTGCCTGTTGAGGAGAGATTCCAGAAAATGTGCTTTCAAGGGTTCTTGAAGTTGAGCGACAGAAAGAGAAACAGCAATCCCAGTGTCATGTAGTGAAGGAGAGAAAGATGTAATGAGACAAAGAAGCAGTATTTCCTAAAAATGAACAAATGGGAAATGGAAAAAAGGGTTTGAAGCTTCAGCGCTCAACTGCTGTGAACGTAGCCGCTTGCCTCACTTAATGAAGCATTCAGCCGCAGCCATCTATTGATCACCTCCTCTCATTTCAACTGAAGTCATTAGGGGAAAAAAGAAGCTGTAAAGAATCTGCAAACGTAGGCTTCCAACAGGCTCAAAATGAAATGCATTACCGCCGCAGTGCATGAAAGACATTTTTACAATGCATCTTCAGGGACAACAGCCATTCACAGGAACGTTTACAAGGCCCAGAGTTATTATTCATGCTAACACTGGATGTGCCTGGTTATGTTGCACATGTTAATCACGCTTCATTTTTGTCTCTGCTAAGTGTTTGCAGCGTGATCAATGCCACCGGTCCTTCGGGATAGCAGCTCCGCTAATTAGCAAAGGAAGAGCCGAACTCAACAGTGAGCTGTGTTTTTCTTTTTCCATTTTTTTTTCCCATTGAAGAGGAACATTGTGAAATCAGAGTCATTCTTTGGCATCAATGGGTGAAACATTTGTATTTACTGGTGTAAAACCCACCGCTGACCTGTTTGTCTTTGTGCACCACTAGTGTTTGTCTTCTCCAGTGTATTCATCATTTGGTAACACTCATGACGCCCATGATATTATAAACACACTGTTACAATCTGAGTATAGCGCTGAACAATGATAGTTATCAGCACTCATAACTATTCATAATGCTTCAGTACAATAACACATTATTGAGCATTTAATAATGACTTACAATACTTACATTGTTTGCTTTAAGCAAAGTGGAAAAAATAGAATTGAATCTATGCAAAAACAACTTTACTTTACAGCGAACAATGACCACTGAGAGCAACACATTATAATGCGTTATGGTGATAATAGTGCATGATTAAAAAAAGAGATGATGATGTGCTACAACAATGGGAATTATTATACACAGTAAATATTTCAAAAATAGTCTTTTAGTGTGCCATTCATGATCAAAATCACTTCTAATTCTGATAACGGTGTCTGTTTCTATTAATACCGTGTTTCACTAGTTAATAATAAACACACAACACATACTATAAAGGACGCCATGATCACAGAGGAAGCCGAGGATGTCAAGATGAGGAAACATGTTGTCGACCACCTTGTTTAGAATATGAGAAGTACAGCGAGCATTGCATTTGCTCATCCAGTTAATAAAGCATGAACTGTTCCCTGGTCCAATAGGAGACCTGGAAATAGTTGCAATTAAAAAGGAGAAATCCAGAGAGAAATAAATAAAGTTTTTGTTAACGTTTAATGTGATGGATTATGTTAAAATAAATGCAGCAAACAGGAACAACTGACTGTTTGCAGAAAACCGGCCAAAAGAAGCAGATTCAGAAGTTGAGCAGGTTGGATGGGAAACGGTTACACGTGATGGAAAATAAATAATAAAAGGAAGGCACACACTTCAACTTGTCCCCCAGCATTTCCTTCCACTCATGTCCCCTTTGATTTGACGGGAAGATGTCAAAACACTTTTTAACACGCTCTCACACACACACACACACACACACGTTGTTCCTTTCAAACCAGTTTCCGTACTGCAGATAACAGGCAGAGCTACCTGTCTTTCAACTGAAGACCGAGCACTGTATTCCGCCTCCGGCTGTCCAATTCTGGCCCACTTTACTATATCAATAACAAAGTAAAACCTTTAAATGAGAGAGATAAAGCGCTCCTCTGATATCATCATGATTGCTATGTGCACATAACAGTAAAGAGAGGTGCTAGATGGTTTTAGATCTGGCTTGCTGTGGGGTGAGAAGGGACGAGCTGAGGCATGCTGGGAGACTTCCCTGTGTTCGTGGTGCAGATCAGAGGAGCAGGAGAAAGGGAAACCTGTGTTTTCCCTGATTGATATTGTGATCTAACGAGCAAAAGGATCAGTCAGTTGTAATTTTAGATGTTCAAAGATCCTCTCGGGAGGATGTGTTCAGAAAGGGAAAACAAAGTAGAGGTAAGGCCGCTGTTGTTGTTTGTGCGAATGAAGAGTAAGTGAGCAACAACAGCATCCTGTGTATCGAAAGTGAGGGAATAAACTTCTGTCGTTTTGTATTCATAGAAAGAAATCAACAATGTGTCACTCCTAAGAGTTATTTTAAAGCTGAAATCTGCATCTTATAACCTTTTTTTCATCAAAATGTGCGCATTTATGCAGATTTTTTTAACATTTCCCATTGCCAGTGGACGAGTATGCCTTTCTGTTTTCTTCTCGTGTTATGTTCAATGTCATGAACGAGCCGTAAAACAGAGTTAATAAAGCGTTAAAAGGGTTGTGTGGCTTCCTTTGTCTTTATCTGTCTCAGTCTCTCTTTCAAACACTGGTGATTGTTTGAACAGTGGAAAGACGAACAAAGACAGTTAACGTGAGTTTAATTTGGTTTTTTATCCAGTTGAATGAAGAGTGATATAATAAATAAAGCAAGGTAAAATGACTTTTACCGACTGTGCTTTCAGGGGCGCATAATCATTATTATGATAATTCTGAAACTTACATGACTACTGGTTGCTCTCCTCTTCTGCTATTGCACAGTTGGATTTCAGTTTAACCCTACTGCAGTAAAGGCAATCCACATCTGTTACATGTATGATTAACATAACCTTTTATTCAGCATCAAGCCACCCTTGTAAAACACATTTAGCCTCAAGCTATTGCTATCGAGAGAGAGCCTTGTTTGTCCTGTTTTGATTATATCCCTGCTTCCAAATGTAAAGGTCAAATGAATTCATACCATTCAAGCAAAACAAGTCTGTCTGTACGTAAGTTCATGTTTTAAGATTTTCCCATGACAATAAATACTTCAGTGACGTAAGTGGACGATGAGCCATACTTTGCAGCCTCCAGGTCTGAACTGTTCTAACTGTGTGATTCTTAAAGTCAGGCAGTGTTTGAAATTGAGTGTGCGTGCCCCACTTTCCTTGGAGTCATTACAGTTGAAACATAGAAATGCACACGCACAGGCATCAGGATGAAGACTTTGGCCTACCTTCGTGTTCCGTCTTGGTCAGCTCCACCAGTTTCTTCTGTTTCAGTGTGTCCACCACGTCTGCCAGGCTTCCTTTGCGGCGCTCCGGCGTCCCGAAGGCGAGGCCGATCATTGGCTCCCCGCGATCCCTGGAGCACTCCTCTGGCTTGGGTGGAGAGGTAGAGTTAGTCCGGTAGGAGTAGACTGAGCAGCCTTTACTGCTCTCATTGTCCTGGGAGGAGACAAATAAGAGAACCGAGGTCAGAGCTTCTGCAATAGATCCGCACTGATGCAGGTTAGATGCACTCAGAGATCTTGTCCCCTTTCAGTATATGCTTACATTCCCTTGGCATGGGCTGGCTGGCCTGATATGGGAACAGGTCAGAGAGCATCCTGGGTACATCAGGAGCTCTGTGGTGTCACCATATTTCATTGCTTTAAAATAAGTGTACTCTGTCACTCTGCTATTTAACATACATGTCAGTGTTTCTTGCAATTCCAGGTTGGGGAATGAACATCATGCTGTATTGAAGAAGACTTGAAACTAGCGATTGAGACCATAAACCCATGTTTATAATGTTGACTGAGGTATTTCCTGAAGTGAGAAGTAGAGTCATAGACTTGTATTAGCAAACAGAGGAGTCGCCCCCTGATGGCCATTAGAGAGAATGCAGATGTAAGGCACTTCAGTATTGGATTCACTTTTCAGAATTTGAGGCTGTCACCTGAGATCAACACAAGCCATCTTCGGTTAGTTCAAATTAAAACACAGATTTGTAGATTCATTTAAATGTACCATAAGTTTTGTGTTTTAATAATTCTGAAATCAAAGTGTCCCAAAGTTTCTAACGGGCACAAAGTCCCTCAAAAACGCTACACGTTGGCACAGTTACCACCAGATTACTAACTTACAAACCATATTGCTTTTCTATTCGGTGTTGCGGGAGTGTTTCTGCCCCACTGCTGTTTGCTCTGCTGGGTTATGAGTTAAGTGAGAGGCACAAGGCGTCTATATTTACCGAGACGAGAAGCCTTTCAAGACGATCACATTGTCCCACACAACAGACACTTTAGCACAGGTGTTCTAACGCGCCGGCTATTTCTGGACGCTTTCTCCTCCCCTTACAGAGTGGGGGGGATCTCCAAGAACTTTAGCAGGCTTATGTTTCAAAGACAAGGGGCTTTAACGAACAGCGGGATCTTAAGACGCCCTTGAAATGGCTCCTGGAGGCCCTCCTGTGCACTTTGTCTTTAAGCAGAAGATGCCTCTGTAATGAGGATTAGGATATCGTGTGTCACTCGGATTGTTCAGGTGTTTTTTTTCAGGTCCACACATAATGCCGTCGAGCAGTGTGGTGAAGGCGGGAAGGCCCGATGATCAGATCATATTAAAAACCAAAAGGTCACGCATTCAGCCTCTGCAGCAGACAATGCATATCCATGACAACCCCCGTGATGTTCGTCCTTGAGCAAGGCACTGGCCCCGAGATAGAAAGGCATCGTTCTCGAATGTGAAACTGAAATATGTGAAGAATCAAAAGCGCGGGTCAACTCGTGCACTATCTGGTCCTAAAGAGCTTAGTTACACACTGTCAGGATCCAGGATCCCTGTCTGACCCGTTGTGTGTTTCCCCTGATCTCCTCTCCTCAGGTGTTCTGTCATTCCTCTGTTTGTTATTGTGTGCCATGTGCTCTGTTTGTCCTCTGCCTTCAGACACCTCCCATGGCCACACCCGTGATTGTGCACAGCTGAGGACACTCCAGCCGATCACCTCCTGCAGCCTGACACACCAGACTCAGGTCCCAGTAATGATTCCCCTGTCTCTATATAAACTCTGGTCCTGCAGTCTGGGGTTGTCAGGTCGTACCGTCTTTCACCCGCTTCAACCCCGTGGCATCCTCTGCCCTCCTTGTGTTCTACGGATTACACTCCGCCGCTCTGCCCTCCTTGTGTTACACGGACTACACACGCCGTCAAGCTGCCAGCCCTCCGGTGTCGAGCCACGGGACTCACACCGTCGATCTGCCACTCGGGTGTCGCACCACGGGCTCCACACCTTCCTGTCTTAGTCGGGCTAAATAAAACCTGTTTCCATTGACTTCTGTCTCCTGTGGTCTTGCGTTTGGGTCCTACCTGTGAACTCCCGTGACACACACAGAGGAAGAGTTCTTCACATTGGAGACTTTTGAAATGCAGGAAACATTCAAGAAAAATCTGTTGAAAATTAGATTTTTTTTTAAAAACTGGCCTTCACTTTTCGACCAACACTAAACGAGTTCCACAAATATATTTCCCCTCACTGTTGGAGGCCGGTGGCGGGAGGAGGAGAAACAGGCCGGTGTTTTCTGTCCTCAGCTTGTCCCTCTTCCATATTATTGACATTCATTCAATGCTGTTTTGTGTGATTTAACCTGTTGAAACGTTTTCTACTCTTTCTACCAACTCCCTCACTAACCTTCTGCCCTTTTTGTTCAGAAAGGGACACACCGTCGTCCTTCTTTTCTTTATTGAATTCATAGTTCCAAGGTCAGTTGACAAACACGAAGAATTGTGCTTCGGTTCAGAATTAAGTTTTATTTCTTTAAAATATACGAACAATGCGCTGAGCTGACCACAGTTTGAGTCTTTTGTGGAGGCTTTCTTGTGCCAGTTCATTTTCTCCTTTTCTTTGTTTTTTTATCTAATTCAGAACACACTCAAAACTTTTGTTTTTTAAATCACAAATTCATTATTTTGTCTTATCAGACTCCTGCTGGTGCACATGAGGAGATTCAGAAGTGTGTGAGAACTTCACAAGCTTTCAGTATTCAGGAACATTTTTTGCCTCAAGGCCACTTTGAACTGAAAGTCAAGTTGTCTATAATATCTTTAAAGTTCTCACTATGCACTGAATGGTTATTGTAGCTATAATCTCAAGATAACAGAAAACAGAAGTATGTTTTTTTTGTAAAATCAGAAGTGTGAACAGGACTTTTGTTTTGGGAAATGTAAAATGTATTATGCCACAACATTGATACGGAAAGAAACTTTATTCTCAGAACTTTCCACTTTCCTCAGAGGCTGAAGTCAAACACGCCTCTTCCATTAGGGACCAACAGCACCTGAAGCCAAGAAACTAACCCTTTAACACACACATGCACACTCTCACACACAGACTGACAGGAGGTGGAGATGAGAAGAACAAAGGGCTATAACTTTCTAGAGGAGAAGCCTCACTGGGCTGCCTACAGCACTGCCTGCAGCACACAGACCAGAGAGGACCACTGGTGTGTGTGTGGGTGTGTGTGTGGGTGTATGCATTCGATTGTGCACAATCATCATTATGCATGAGAATTTGCACACCCTGTTTACCCCTGCATGTATTTCATGAGTGTTTTATGAGCCGTGTGCCCTGAGTGTGTGCACTATGTACACACACTCACCTCATTTGTTTTATAGATTTGAGTTACGGCAACATATCTAAAGATAAGATACGCTCAATTTCTCAGCCCTGTGCGTAATTCACATCTCACCATCGCAGCAGGCACCATGTTCTCCCACTCCGCGTCCGTCAGCTTCTCCCTGATTGGCTGCAGCTCATCCGGGTGGGGTCGGTCATGCGAAGAGGGAGACGGTGTCTCCTTCGGGCCGACTCGCTCCTCGCTGGTCCAGGCCGCATTGTCCTGACCCATCGCTTCCTCGTCCTCAGACGGTGGGTGAAAGGGAGGTGTTGCTCGCATGGAAGACATCATTCTGTGGAGGACAAGACAAAGTGGTTTTCATTTTGATGGCAAAGTTTAGACCGGCGCATTGCCGAACGTTATTTCAGGCTAGGTGGAGAGGAGAGGAGAGAGAACAAGAAAGGAAAGGAAAAGGGAGGAGAGGAGGGGGGAGGGGGGGAGAGGAGAAAAGAAGAGGACAGCAGGACAGTAATAAGGAGAGGAGAGGAAATTAAAGTAGTGGAGAGGAGACAAGAGGGGAGGTTAAAGAGAGGAGAGGAGGACCCATGATGGAGGAAAGTTCAAGTGACCAGTTGAAGCTCTAAACTTGTGCCGCTGATCTCACAAAAGAAAAAGGAAAAGTGTTGGAGATTTCAGAACCATCCATTTTAATTCAGAACCACACTTCATTTAAAATGCAGACACACGAATGCTGAAGATGTAATTACAGCTCACTCACACAAGCGACTTAAAGTACACATCATTTTTGGCTTTTATCGCAATCTGAGAGACTTATAATGACTACAAGGCATTCATGCTGAATGTTCCACACACACACACACACACACACACACATGCACATTAAGCACATACTGCCACGGGGATAATCTATTAAGCAGCATCAAGGCCACTCATCACCTCAGAGCTGTTAAAAAAAGCAGACGCTGTGCTGCTGCCTTTCAGTGGAAAAATCTCTCTTTTTTTCCCTAATGTAAGCCTCAGGCTGGGAGAGTCATTAGGCTAATACATCATTTACTGTAATGACTTCCCTTTGTTGCCCTGTACTTATGAGGACTTTCATTGACCACATTTATTCCCTCAACCCTCCTCTCCTGTCGCCTAATCTCAGCCCTAAATTCTAATTCTAAATTGAAACACAAGCCCCCTTTAAAGGGTTTTCCACATCTTTTTTGTCCTGATGCGGCTAATTGGTGCGTTGAAGTAATACACACACACCCACACCAAATTACTACGCGATAACTGACAATGCAAATTCCAGCGGAAAGGGCGTCAGACTGTTAGGAATTGTTTTTGCTCCAGAAAAAAAAGACATGTCACACACACACTCACACACACACACACACACAAGCCTTCGCATAAACACAACTTCTGCGAGGTGAAACAGATTGCCACTTCAGCGGTCAGTAAATCACAGCGGGCTGTCCACCTCTGAAATATGCAGCCTCCTGGGTGCCCTTAAACGTAAATATGACCCTCAGTGATATGTCTGGAGGGAAAGAAGCGATCGGCCGCAGAGTGAGTGTGTGTGAGTGTGTGTGTGTGTGTGTGTGTGTGGCGGCAGCAGCAAAATCCTTTACACGGGGAGCTGATAAGAGTGCGATAAAAGACTGAAACCACGTGTCAATGCGAGAGAGGACGAAGAGAATGAAGAGAATGAAGAGATGGAGAAAATGTGAGACGAAAACATGAATAAAGCGCATGCAAGTGTCGATTCCAAACACGTGCATCTGGATCTAAAGTGTGTTGTGTGAAAGAGCTCGCTTCCATGTGGGTTTGACTGTCGTAGCGGGATTCCGAGGGGTCATGACCTTCTTTGCATGTTACCTTTCACTACTTGTGTCAGTGACTGTCTTATTCAGGTTACACCAGAGGACGGCTGCTGGATAGTGTCGCCGCACGAAAACTGAGACTCACTCAACTCTGACCTGAAGATGTTGGAGAACCATTAATAGTACACCATCGTAACTTACTGGATCACTTTCTACTGTCCTTTGGAAGCCAGCTGCAATTCTTGTCTATCTTACCCTAAAGAGTCTTTTCTCTCATTCATGCTCAATAAATATTTCTAATATCATCTTTTCAGGCTCTCTGGCTTAATACAATTCTGACCTTCGCATGCTACACTGTTCCTAAAGATGACAATGAGGGAAGGAAGATTATTTTACCATCACCTCACTGTAAACCGGTCCAGATGAGAGCACAAGCTAAATACTTGAAGCTGCTATCGTCACTACTTTTATATTAACAATGGATCATGTGACTACTTGAGCGTGAAAGGGTAAGCTGGTGAGGACAAACCCACAGATAATTATCACTCAACTCTGCAGTTTCGCTCAGCTCGAAGGAATGTTTGAGCATCTTGAAGCAAATTTCACTTTTGGTTCATTCTTATCAGTGTCATTTTTCCAGCCCAGTCTCACCAAATGGCCTATTATTGACACAGCGACTTGGAAGTCGTTTAGCGTGCAACAAGAACGGCTTTCTTGCTTTGGCGTGTCATTTTACGCCGCGTAGTCTGCAAGGACTGCAATGTAAATGCATACGCTGGAATATTATCAGTATCAACGAAACCAAACCTAAAACCCAAATACAGTTCAGTTAACTGACAACTGTGTGGTGGGAACTGAAAGGAAAACATTGTTGTACAGTGAAAGTATAAAAAGTGAGAAAGACTTCTTTTGTTGGGTGCAATAGTAATAGACAGTGGGTCAAGCAATCATAGGACTTTCAACCGGGAGACCGCTGTTTGTGTCATTTTGAAGTTGCTTTAGTGCTGTTTGTGATGTGTGTTCTGTACTTATGTTACCGTACTTATATTTGACTTCGTTAACCTACATATTTTAAGCCCAACCATGATGTTTCTCCGAAACTCAACTAAGTCGTGTTATTGTCTGAACTTAAATGTGTTCATTTCACGGTAACAACTTAAAATGGTTTAATGCGTTGTCATTAAACGCAAAATGTCCTAAAAAATATTGTGCTATTTGACGCCTTCCCATGAGGTCAGGTTGCAGCAGGGAGCTGTTTTCAGCTAAGAAGCTCTGAAACCACACTGTGCGCTACCTGCAGCGCCTAACGGCAGTCAGATGACGTTGGGTACGTGACGGAGAAGATGCTGCAACATTCAGCCGCTCAAGAGTCCGTCAGAGTTTCAGCAATTTACGACCAAGACTGCAACAGCTGGAAGACTTCTGCCAGTCTTGGGAATGATAACAATTATTATTCCCACTTCACTCGGTGAAGTCTGAGATTCATTCATTTGCCACCAGTGCCAAGCTCCACCGAATGCCTGATTTGACCGCTGTCAGCCTGATGTTTACATTTCCCAGAACCTCCGTTGTTTTTACACGGCGGTTTGAGTGCATGAGATCATAAGACAACCAGCAAACAGCAAATGACTAATCCAGAATCAACTGCTGCAATCCACACTGGAGCGATGAAGGAGCTGATGGGGAGCCGGGAAGGGAGAAGGCAGAGGAGCGCCTATATTTAGCTGACAATATTGCTGGTGCTGTGTTTATGGCGGAGCTTAAGACTTAGTTTCTTGGAACTGGTGTTTCATATGGCCAGGAATGCCCAGCCCCATAACTCGCTGCCACTGATATGGTATCATCATGCAACAGTACAGGGGTTTGTTGGTAAGCATGCCGCAAGGCCTTTCTGTGATTGGTCGGGGCAGGAAAACAGTATACATGCGCTCGTCATCCGGCAGAGAATCACATTACCAGTGTTTAGATGACTCTGTTGTTTAACTAACACGGCAAATGTTAAGCTCTACCAAGTCATTGCTGTGGAATGACTTTAGGAGTTACTGTAGTTATTTTGACTTTGAGTTTTCGGGTGAATGGTGAGGAGTTGTTTATTTGTATTTTCTGCTGAAAGTGTTCACATTTTCTTTTCTCTCAGTTTAATTTAATTACAGCTGATTCTAAAATCAATTCTCTTCACTGTTCACATATCTGTTGATGACTTCAAAAGTAAAATGATGGGCATATAGTTCACCCACATTTTTAAAGGTAATGCAAATAAACACAGAAAGACGTTCTCATGCTAATAATTTGTGAACATACATAATGTTCAAATCTTATCCTCATACAATGGTTCATATGACATCCAAGGAAACATGTACTCCTCATTTTTCGTGCGTTTTCCTTCAAAAGTCCAGCTAGATCTGTCAATTTATGCTCGTTTTTTCAAAGCAAACTTCTGTCTTCACAGGAAACAACTAAGTTAAGTTTAGGCAACAAAACTACCTGGTTAGGTTTAGGAAAAGATTGTGGTTTGGTTTAAAATAACTTCGAAAGTGGCGTTACTTAAGTACAGAAGTTACGTGACAAGTTAATTTACGTTAACTTCTCGTTTCACACGGGGAACAAAAAGCGGTCTCCTGGCTGAAAGACCAGTGTTTGTTGGACACATCCCGCTCGCCCTGTGCGGGTCTTTGCGGCCTTTATACTTCCTGGTTCATGATAGCTTGGATAACAACAAACGCTGTATGAAAACAGACAAACTACTTAAACAGCTACATTCAACACAGTGCCAGAATATAGCACCAGACATCAGGTATAATCATAATGCTGTGTGCTGTGCAATGCCAAACAATATATCAACACAATAAGAAGAAGAGGAACTCCTATCAGGCCCATTTATATGTTGCCATCAGGCTGCAGCTGCTTCTGTCATGTCATTGAGAAAAACATAGAACTGCTGTGCTGTATTTTTGGGATGTCGGTCATCACTACTTTTTGTCTTTCCTATTCAGTCTGATCGTTTGAACAGCCTTTTATAGGATAAGACTGCACTGAATAACAAAAGATATATGTGCATTATCAGAAACTAAGCGTTTATTTGTCTTAATGTCTAAAAAGATGTATTTTGGAGGTGTGGGTTTTCCCTCTGACCACAGCTCTTATGCATGTCAATATCAGGACCCTCCCAACGAGACCAACAACAGAATGAGTTTGGCAACGCGGAAACACTCTCAGGAAACAGTAATATGACGACAATGTTACACTGATAGCTGAAAAAAGAAATTCATTTTTCACACACGCATCGCCTTGAGCCTCTTTCCGAAAAGCCCTTTCATATTGTCAGCCATCTAGAAAAACATCAACTTATTCCCCTGAAAGCAGTTCTCCTATCTGAAATATGTCTTGGAAAGTGATACTGGTGAGATTGCGTGCTTGAAAGCTAAACAGGGCACCCACTGTTGAGTGAACAGCTTTAATTTTTCGTCCTCATGCATTGTTTGAGTTTTTTATGAGCGTGAAGTCAGGTTGGGAAGATCTTTCCATGAGCAGGGTTAACATCTCAGTTGATAAGACACCAAATGTAATTAAAATCACAATGAAGGTATGCTCAGCAATGTTACTTGCTGTTCTCTTTGAGCATTTGGGTTCAAGTTCCCTTCCCTCCTTTGTTGCCTTTGGACATTATTAAAGCCTTCAGCTCAGAGACACATTCAGCAAACAAACTGTTGCTGGTGGACAGCAAGCTAAGTCCCCTTCTAAAACGTGGACAGTAACTTAGAATCCCTTTGTGAGTGGAAGAAAAACGAAAACCGGGGTCGGAATTTGGCAGGAAAGCGTCGTTCAGATCTGGCCTGGAACCTGGCGACTTGGCAGAAACAATCAGGCATTGTGGAGCGTGGACGGAGAGGGACCTGTGACAGATGAGAGCGGGAGAAAGAGGGCCCCCTCTTAGAAAAACAGTACACAAAGCGCCATTCACAACCCAGGTCCCTTCTGCCACTTGTAGAGCGAGAGAAGGGCTCCGACAAAGGCCTTCGACTCGACCAATTGGGTGTAAAATCTCCAGCCGTCCCAGCTGGATAGAACTGAGGAAGTGGGAAATACCAAAGAGAAAGAGAGAAGAGGGAAAAAAAACACAAGAGGAGAAAGAAAGCTGAGGTTTTTCCTTGGAATTGTTTGTCTGTTGGACAGTCCCAACATGAAAATAAGGTGGAAGAAAAGCAAAAGGAAACTGAAGGTTTAAGAAGAAAGAAAGGGGCTAAAACACCGGCTTCCTTTTGTTGCCAAGTTCCTCTCAATTACTTTTTTGAGTGAAAAACTATTGACGTACTGAAATGTGGTCACACCTACAAAATAAGATCCAAGTTGTAATCAATTTTAAATGATCTTTTAAAAGGGTTACTCCAGCGATTTTGTGTTGCACTTCCATAAAGTTGTGAAACTCACAAGAGGCCGATTTAAAAATAAAATCGGAGCACCAGGTGCCGATAAATCCTGACTTTTAGTCTCTTGAAAAGGTCAAGCTACAAGAATCCTACACCTACCAACAATGCAACTCGATAGCGTCTATCATTAGACCCCTTGCCTCCTAAATGCTCACGTCTTTCAAACCTGAAGTTTGGTGGCCATCAGTAGAAGTCTGTGGTCGTACCAGGCAACTCCCAGGTGTGACTGAGTAGCAAGTCATTGCTTAGAAGAACACATGTGCTCAGTTACCATCCCTAGATAAATAAATGAAAAAAGAGAATTGGCCTTGTATGAGAACGGCTCCTAAATCTCGGGTCTGTCTGGACTCTCATTAGATCATCGCAGAGTGCTGCACACAGAGGCCACTGTCATAGGTCAGACATGTGGAATGTGAACGCACACACGGTGCCCTGTTTTCTCCCAGAGATTCCCTCGTCCCGGCTCTTTTTGCCCAAAATAGAAATGTTCAATGGCAACACCAGTTACCCCCAAAATCAGCCCACTTCGTCAATGCCTTAACGGCAAGAAAAGCAGTTTTGTTTTCTGAAATTCCAACCGTTTAACATGGATTTCACTATAAGAGGCAGCTCTGTCTCCAGCAGAGCCAACAAGTAGCTGCGCTGTGCTGTAGTGCTCAAGATCGCGGACGCGGTCTCGGTCTTGTCTCTGAATCCACCGCATCTTAACACGGTCTTCACAAAGAAGACTCTGGATTTTATTTCAAGACCGGGTCAACGTTCGACAACTACGAGGATATCACTAGACTGCCTGTGCATTGGCTGAATTATTTTTTAACATCGTTACTGTGATTGCTAAATTCTCTGCAATGCCTTTTGATCATTTTATGTGTGTGTGTGTGTGTGTGTGTTTATGGAATCTGGAATTTAAACATTGCCTATGGTTGGCATGTTCCACATTTTATCAAAAGTGTGTCACGAAGTGTGGAACTTGCACTGGTCTGGTCCTGGTCTTATGTGGGACTCGCCCTGGTTTTGACCTGTTCTCAACCTATCGAGGTAACTTTCTCGGTCTCAATACACTTGGTCTTGGTCATGATTTGGTCTCGGTGTGGTCTTGACTACAACTATGTGCTCATCACTTGCGACTGCAGGTCCTCGCTGACCTTTTCATGACTTCAGTGAAACAATGAAGGGAGGTAAGCAGAAGGCGTATGCTGTGGTCAGGTTAGAATAGCATGTACATTCATCACAACCAAATTCTCAGGTAAACGGAAGTCATTGTGCGACCATCAGTATGTTACACTGGAGAGTTCTATGTATTTACCTCGTTAGGAAGTATTTACAACCTGAAGGCACTCAGAGGGGATGGACAGAGGCATCAATCAGGCAGGGCACAAAGTGAAGTGACTCCTGTTGATCTGAGTGATTTCATTCTACAACAGTAAGAATATATAGCAGTCAAATATTGTTCTGTTTAGCCTTGTCATTGTATTAGCCGTGGATTTACAATTTCTCAGCATCTAAACATTTCTAAACCTATTACATGTATTACATACATAAATTATAATTTAAATTATTTTGGCTCCCCCCTTACAGTCACCATCACTGACCAGACAAAGAAAAAAACTCTAGATCAGAAGAAAAAGACATATCACAGTACCAGCGTGATCCATGACGAACACAAAACACTGTTGCACTTGGCCAGTAAGTCAGCATCGATGTGGACTCTCTGTTGGAGGGTTATATAACCCACTTTTACTCCCTGTTAACTGGTTTGGGATGGCAATTACATGGCGGACCCTCCACAAGAGTGGAAGTGGGTCGGCAGAGGGTGTAGGTGGCGGTTTATGAAAGGTCACACTGCACTGGATCCGACAGGAAGATGGTCCTGGAGAATGGTGTTTATAAGCTGGTTTGTTAATGGCTCATTGGTATCTATGGTAATCAGTTTGGTGATGTTGCCGTCAAATTACCTATTAAATAATACTTGAATACAAATATTTCCAAAAAGTCCTTAAAACAATTCGGTTTTGAAATTAGTCTCTTAAAATATAAAATTGCCAAAACATATTTCCTATCTATTCCATGGAGGGAAATGTGAAGAGACATTCACCGTATCCAGTGTCTGCAGAGTATCTTAATACTCACAAATAGTGCAATTTAAGGATTTTGTCTCTCATCATATGGACACCTGGAGCAAACATGGGGTTCGATGTCTCCATTAGTCCTGCTGATGGAAAATCTCAATCAAAGCCGATGATGGAACACTCAAATGATGAATGCGTCGTTTGTACAGTGGGCGTAGACACACATCACTATGCCGGGTCTCTGTGTTCAGGGACCGGGACCAAAACCGCAGACCCGAAGAAATCCAGAGGTGCCGTTATTGACCAACACCCTGCCTTGTGCTTGTTATTTTTTCTGGCACGCGAACACACCTCTAGCTAACACAAATACAGTACACATATGCATTTATCTACTTCATGGCAACGATACAGAGTAAACCATTGAAGAAACCATTGAAGACCAAAGTCAACACTCGGTGGCTCAAAAGGACCGTGTGTCTACTAACTCACGCCCAAGGAAGTTAGAAGACCTGGCCAGTGTGAGCATTTTATCTCTTGATCCTTAAAGTAGAGCATATTGTCCAGGTGGCTATGCCACTGTACAAACAGATAAAATATGCCCATAAAACAGCAGACTTCGTACAGTACTTGTATAAATATATGTTTGACAAAAACATTTTAGATACTTAAAGAACGCTGAAGTTGTTTTGCCTTTTGAAAGCATTTTGCTCTTCAAGCAAGTTGTTTTGTGAATTCTACAAACGGGTGGGGGGACATTTGTAGGACATTTTGTGATTTTGCTAAACTTCTGTCAAAAACCACCCCACAACTTATAGTTTGCTGTTTGCAAAATAAACCAAATCAGACCATAGCCTTCCTAACAAGCCCTCTATTTGCTTGAGGCCCAGGTTCTCATAGATTTACGTACAGATATATTTATATATATCCTTAGTATAACAATTATGCAAGTGGAATTACTTGACCCAGAGGTATCGAAATAAAACAGGACCAGCAAAAATAGAAGAGGACCAAGGCTAGAACCCTGAGGAATGCCACGAGTAAATGTTGATCTGCTAGAGTTGGGGCGATTGTGGCTCAGTGGTAGAGCAGGGTCATCCGTCAATGAGAGGATCGACTGTTCGATACCCGGCTCCGTGAGTCCATGTCGATGTGTCCTTGGGCGAAAGGGTGAATGACATGTCGTGTTAAAGTGCTTTGAGTGGTCCGAAGACTAGAGAGGCTCGATACAAGTCCATCTAACATTTACCTTAACAGTACCTTAACCAATCAAAAGCTGTTTTAAAATGTGCATTATATTCGCTATATGAGAAAGGGTATCGAAGCCATCAGAAAGTAATGGCTCTACAATACAAGAGATCTGTGTTCACTTAATAGTGCAATTTTGGAGCAAGACTACTGCCAAACCTTGGCCAGAAAAACAGCTGAATTAAAAATGTGAGAATGTTTGAGGATAAGGAGCCCTTTTAGAGTAACAAATGTATTATGTGGTCAAATATTTCCTTCATCTTTCAGAGAGAGGGTAGCTTTAATTCCACCAACGATGATCTTGACGCCCAGTCAACATCAATTTTTCTGCATTTTCTTTCTTCTTTTAAGTCTCCATAACGACACTCACTAACCCTCCCTTTGTCATCTCTCTTCCGCCTCACCTCCTTTCACCGCTGATCTATATTGGCTTAAAGCACAAACTGCCTACCATTTGACAAACACCTGACTTACAGGAGGTAATACTCGGTTTATCGGCAGCACCAAACAACCACATGTCCTCTCACTTCAAGCCACAATCCTAATTATTACACCGATTACCTTTGAACTCGAACATAATGGCCCTGTGTTTGAAATCAACCATCCGTATACAAAAACAACTCTCCCAATATTTCTCCAAAAGGAATATATTTCTTCATATTTTTATAAAGCGTCCAAAGGAACGTAAATATCTTTACAGTGCTTTACGTCAAAGAAATTAAGCAGATTAAGAAATCAAAGTGGGTCAATTTTCCAGCGGGTTAAGTTTCAGAAGTATCATTGGCAGTTAAATCTATTTCAGGGTGACATCAACAGTAGAAAGTCATGATAGAAGCCCGTGGCGATACGACAGCTGCCCTCACACATTTTTTAGAGTAATTGCATTAGCCCTGAGGCTAGCAGCAGAAAAAAAGCGAGCTTCAATCAGTCATTACAAGACTCAAGGGTTTCACCGCAGCTAAGAACAATCGTCAGACATCCATGTTTACTGTTTTTTATGTTGTTAATTTACTTCAGTTGTCCATCCCCAGTACACATTTATAATTCAGTTTGTTGAGCTGAGAGGACACAAGGGACAGAATCTCTCTAAAAACACAAAAGTGGATAACAACTTTGTTAATTGTTAATTAGTTTCAGTTGTTGATTTGACAACACAGACAACAAAAAGCAAAGGCATCACCGACCATGCACATATTCTTACTGAGAATAAAAATCTCTGCAATCTCAAAGAACTATTTCTTGTTCGGACTAGCACAGTGACATAATGACAGTGGCTACATAGATACGGTGGACTGAGTTAACGAATACGTACCTTTCATTTTAGCAAATTCAAACGACTGGTATATTTTTTTAACTACATTTGTGAATAGATATGATTGTATCCTCATAATGGAAAAACAAACTTCTTTCAAAACTTTGATGTAAACAAAAGAATTACAATCAAACAAGGAGAGTAACATCATCTGCAGGGGTGTCCAAACAGGTGGCTTTTAAAGCGCCCAGGAGGCGCAAACGCCTGCTAATCCCAGATTAGGACCGACAAGTCGTTTCACTGGATGCCCCCATTGTAATCCCAGTTGCCTCTCTATCCTCTGACAATGAGCTTTGTTCCCTATCTCAGAAAGAGCTTTGAGGATTTCCTCAGCTTTGTTAGCATGAAATGGCTGCATTATTCAGAGGCATGCTGCTTCCAGTCCGTCGCAAAACAACATATTTTCATTCAATTATTGACCGGCCTGAATGGGTAATGTGTACAAGTCATGCTCACAACAAAGGATTTAATTGATACTCATTTTGGCAGTGTATTACTCTTTTTTTCCAATTTAAATGTAATTTTGTGTTAAGACAAATGAGCCAAAACATTACAATAAATAGAACTTAACTGATGACCACAAAGAAAACACAATAAAGAAAATAAACATAATCCACAGTATCTAAAACATCAAAGAATAATGAAAGCTTCTGTCTCTTATCTTCTATAAAGTGTCACCTGATTCTGGTATTGATGAAGTACTGTAGACTTTATGTCATTTAAAGCTGATAACGTCAGAACAGGAATATAGCAGGAAACAACTCTCTCCCTCTGTGTGTGTTGTAATCCAAGCTTCTCCGCGCTTTGTTTACGTATAAGTCCGGCCTCGAATGCATGTTAGTGCACGTGAGTCCCAGTGTGTGAGCCCTGCACTGCGTTCATACAGCGCTTCCCCCTCAGGATAACACCGTTAGCTGTCAACTCTGACGTTGTTTGCACTGTTCATGCTGTAATCACTGTTAGCTTCTAGCCCCCAGCTCAGGAGGCCCATGCTGAGAACCATGTGAAGGCAATCCCTTAATCATAGATATACCCTGAAATTCACATTTAGCTGCTTTAAGTTTTATTTGTTACTTAACTTCCTCTCGTCAACTCTGGACGAGAAAGTGTAACAAATCCCCAAGATGTAAACTTGGAATTTGAGTCACACAATATATCTCTTTTATCTACACAACAAGACGTGAACGCAGTGTAAAGAAGGCAGAGGAGAAGTGAGGGAAGTAATGCTGAACCAGCAGTGGAGCAGCTTCTTCTCCTCTGCAGGAGCAGTTGCCTGGTTTGGCGGTTGGAGGCATGTCAATGTCCCCCGGCATTTCGAGCCTTCACAATCCAGACTAATCCTTTCCTTTCCAATCCTGTGTCCACTGGTCTGGCTGCAGCCACTTGTTATAAAGTGTGTGTTTTGCTGTATAT
Organism: Melanostigma gelatinosum; assembly: GCF_949748355.1. Classification (NCBI taxonomy): domain Eukaryota; kingdom Metazoa; phylum Chordata; class Actinopteri; order Perciformes; family Zoarcidae; genus Melanostigma; species Melanostigma gelatinosum. Next base: position 4,339,120 of record NC_136634.1, read on the forward strand.
AGCCTCTTTCCCACCGGGCTAAAAAACAACTTACACCCACTAACATCTGGCTTTTGTCTGAAATAGGAAAACTTACAATTGGCATTCATTCCCGGGACAAATGACTCGGCAGTAGTTTGGTATTTTTCGGCTCCAGCTCCGATCGGCAGTGGTGGAAATATAACAAACTGCTAATTGTTCTGCTAAATTCCTTTAAGATGTGACGCATGTTCAAGTGAATATATAAGTCAAATCGAATGGGATTTGGACAATTATCATAATTCATCAACGTACAAAACTTTTAAAACTATTAATGTGCTCTCCTCAATCCCACCAGACTCCAGTCAGACAACAGTCATTTTACTGACGGTCGAAACGCACCTCATTCAAACCCTTTGTTGGTCCTTCCACTGTTCCCACAATCACCAGCTCTGATTTGAACGTTTGAAAGAAAAACTGAATAAGTAGCAGATTAAAAAAAAAAGAACAAACCACCTCAACATTGTCACTGCTTTCTGACCCTTCTCCCATTGAAAGTGGCACCAGGGACAGAAAGGCCAGTGCAACGGCATACTCGTAATTGGAAACGAATCTAGTGCCTATTTTCATCGGGTTTCCCAAACAAAAAGAAACCTGCATACACGCCCTCATTCTGGTGGGAACAGGGTATATGTGTACTGTGTGAAACAGGCTGTGTGATTTGAAACAGTCATGTGTGATGGATACATCTGATACCATGGACGAGTGGCCGAACAATAGACACGTGTAGGGTAGAAAGTTCTGTGCCCAGTTCATGCTAGCTGAGAAAAAACCTGCCGGGGAAAATGAATATGTCACGCTCTGGAATATGAACACAAGCAAGACGTAAAAACACATGCACACAGTCACATTCTTGAGTGTAGGGAAGGTGTGAGTGTGTGCCGCGAGGTCAGAGCACCTACACAAGGTTTCCATTGTCCTTTACCGACACACAGCCAATATACATTGTTCACGGTGCACAAGGCCTCACTTCAAACCGTGCAGGGTATTAACCTAGCAACTCACAGCGGCCGTCCTTCACATGGACTCAAGCCTTTGACTCAGGGCAGAGATATAAGACTCTATATATATATATATATATATATATATACATATATAAGGGTTGTTCAGCAACATGACTGACGTCAACCGTGCAGAGTCCGGCATTTTGTGCATCAGGCAATAAACCTTTCATGTGTTGCTGCTTAGTTCCCTCAACTGAAATAAAACAGTGGCATTGAGAACGGCAGTGATTCTATTGTACAGACGGTTCATAAAAGCTTTTACGTTTGTCGTTCTGAGGGGCAGGTCTTGATTGGTCTTTAACGAAAGCAATTATCTGCCTCAGAAAAAATGTGCGTCATGTTTTCAGTCAGTCTGGAATAAATAGGAGGATCATTATTAAGCCATCGCGACAAAAAGAGAGACATTAATGACAACTAAAGACATACATCAGGGCAATGCTTCCACCCGAATCACCACGGGGAATAAATCACGAATTGAACAAAAAGAAACTGGCCTACATGGATTGCTACTTTAAAGCCACAGCTGGGAACTATGTATTTGTATTATTTGCAAAGAACTGTCACTATGTCCTGACGGTAGTACATGAGACAGACACGTGAACAAATCCAGTTCCTCTGCTTCCTTTTAGAGCTCCTAATGGCATTCGCAAGATTCCAACGCGCCCGAAGAAAAACAACCAATCACAGCCGAGGAGCCTCGAACGCAAAAATGAATCAAAATTCAGTTGCTGCACTGCCTTGTTCTCCTTTCTTTAGAAACACATTGTAGTGAACAGTTTAGCTGTAAAATGAGGACGTTTGCTGCGGCCAGTTGGCGGCGCTTGGTTTTGGCTCGACTGTTTGGCTGCCGGGTCACAAACATTCTCTTCTTAAAGCTAAACAGTAAATCCCTAAAATAATCTTGATTCACATTTGATGATCAGCTCTGCCTATTTTGACAGTTTGATCGGAGTTCACCAGCATTGATTACTGCTTGTATTTCTTCGAGCACGGTGGAATCTTGTAAATGCCATTTAGCACTAAAAGCCATTTTTAGGCATTCTCTCTCTCTCTCTCTCTCTCTCTCTCTCTCTCTCTCTCTCTCTCTCTCTCTCTCTCTCTCTCTCTCTCTCTCTCTCTCTCTCTCTCTCTCGTTGGTTGGACTGTGAGTGTGACGATTACTCGTCCAGCTACTCTGGTTTGTATCGCAGTAAGTATCGTATCTTGACAAACCTCTTGACTCGCGCAAGAATTTCACAGCTGCTGGAAGGGAGCAGCGTTTTTAATAAAGCCTCTTTTTTTGCCTGTTGCTCTGCTGGACGAGGATACTCTCGTCCCCTGACTGCTCCCTCTCTCTCTCTCTCTCTCTCTCTCTCTCTCCCGCTCCCTCTCTCTCTCTTTTCAGCCATTTGTCTCTCCATCACAGCGCTGGGCTCGCAGGCTGTAAATCACAATTAGGGGGTTCATTAGATATGGTTGATTTATTAAGACCCAGGGCTTGTCTCTGGGCCTTGCAGCCATATATTAGCTGACGACAAAATCTCATACATAGTTATGAGACATGCTGTTTACTGTATGGCTTATAGGGTCATACGCCAATAGACATTAATTATTGAGTAAGACTCCGGAGGTTAAATTGATAGCATCCAGATGATTTGTATATTTCCTCCTCAGTGATGCCTTTTGACTGCATATGCAAACGAGCATCTTTTAAGAACGACATATTGGCAGCAGCATCAGAAATCTGTCTCTATTATCAGCAAGTGATCCAGGATTTGAAAGGGAGCCAAGCATTTTGGAGCCTCATCCAAAGGCTTTAACAAACATACTCCGGAGCTGCTTGCCCACTTGAACACACACACACACACACACACCACACACACACACGCATATATTTGGCTTGTGTTCACATCACAGTTACTCCAGTCTAAAGTGTCCCTGGCTCACATAATACAACATTGTTTACCCCCGTAAATCAAAGTGCATTTATCGCGCTGCATATTGTCAACAGTTGCCTGTAAACACAAGACTCAGATAAGGTGGCGTACATGCTCTTTCATGTGAGTGCGCTATGCACTCACATGTGCCAATACGCTGACCTGCCATTCCTGTTCTGCCAAAGCTGAGTGATTGAGTTCAATGACGTACACTAACACCAGCAATGCAAAGCAAAAACAACCAGAAACCGCAATCAACAGCTTTTGATTTGAGAAGAAACGTCCCCTTTACCAACTGGGCGTGCGTCCAAAACAAAATGTGTTTCTTTCTCTCCAACATACCAGCATGCCCGCTCATCCCCGGCACCTCGAGGAGCCGGATCATTGAACCTCAAGGGGAACCGTAGAAATAGTTCTGGATTAGTTACAGCTTGACTAGGTGAGCTCCGACTTGTTCAGGCCTACGTATTTATAGAGAGTGAAATCCTATTGTTAAGAACAGAGGAGGGTTTACCGGCACAGGTTAGATAGGAAGGAGGGAGAGAGAGAGAGAGAGGGAGAGAGAGGGAGAGAGAGAGAGGGAGAGAGTGAGAGAGAGAGAGAGAGAGGGCGAGGGCGAGAGAGAGAGAGTCTTGTCCCAGTCAAAATCCTTCCCGTTCTTAATCTAGACACTGATCTGGTCAGAGAAGAGATCAATTCGTCTCGTGACATATCAATGCCTGTGAAGCGACATAAAGATAAGCATAACATGTCAAATCTGTTCATGGTGTGTTTTTAAAAATAGCTTTTGAAGAACTAGAAGATGTTGCCTCCTTCTATGGATTTTTCGAGCTAATACTTTGATTTTACAATCGATTTATGAACCTTTTGGTCGTATGACGTTCTTAACTTACAGAGAAGGTTGAACTCTGTGCATTTAAAGCGCAAATTAAAAAAATGTATTTAATCACCAACATTTTTGAAGTTATATTTTCACCTGCAGGGCTGCACCTACCAATTATTTTCATTAGCAATTCATCTGCCAACTTTCTACTCTAATCGGTTTATAGAAAGTAATGAAGACAGTTTACATTTGAAAATGTGGAAATTTGGACACAGGCATGTCTCCTCTCACACACACACACACACACTTTCCTCTGGCTCCTGGTACATGACTAATTGACGGTGATGGATAACAAAGGAGAAGATTAGGGGATTGAGTGTGTGACACACAGCCACAGGTCAGAAGGCGGTTTGGACTAACTGTGATTGTGCTGAGCGAACCTGATCTCAAGTGAAGGTGTGTAAAATACACATTTTAAGGACTCTCTGCGTGTCATGACGATGCGTTTTGGGATTTTTGTGTCGCTTTATGCCACGGCATTACCGTGAAACTCAAAACAGGCCCCTTCTTGATAAACCAGACTGAATACACCTTTACATCCAATCAAAACTATGTTTCATTGCCTTCATTTCTTTTTAAATGCTGCCTTGTTGCTTCATGTCTTTTCGTTCATTAAAAGCATTTTTGTTGTTAAATTACCATTGAAACTTAACTTCATGGAAATAATTCCCATTTCTAAGCCTTACCTAAAAGCTCAGTGTCTGAACAAAGTAAAGAGGAGAATTACTGCTCAATTGTCCACTTGTTATCTTGTGAGCGTTGAGAAACGTCATGTCATTAGTTTTAGTTGTCCGGCCTCTTTATCAGCGTAGCCCTCTAATTGCCCGACGGCTCGGTTGATTCTGAAGCTAACCGGGAGCGATGTCGTCCCGCCGCTCTCCCCACAATGGGCCTCATTGGATTAAGTTCGAGCAGGCTTTGTTAAAAGCTGGCGCAAATCTAATCAAGGGAGTGACCTCAATTATGCTCGCATGTACTTAAACGATCAGATCGCTAAAAAAAGGAGGAGGGGGTTGGCCAGTTTAGGAATGCAGTCAGCGGCCATTAAGGCCAGTTCATTTTGGCTGATGGCAGCTTTAAAATGAGATGCAGGATTTTTACTGCAATGAGAATGCTGTAATTATGAGGATGCGATGTTGGTGTTTGGTAATGAGCTGAGTTCATCGTCTCACAGAAGGGAAGTCTTGTAGGAACAGGTGTTAGCGTTGCAGTAGTGACGTTGTTGCAGGGAGGTGGTGCTTTGTGCCGCGACCGTCCTCCTTTTTACCTGCGCGGGCAACACTGCGTTCAAACACCAGCGGTTTTAAAAAACCTCTGTTTTTTTGAATGAAGTGTTGAAGGAAGCCAGACAGCTGAAAATGACCGTTCTTTCTAGCTATGCCTTGTTGAAGAATGTAGAAAAGGTGTTAGGAGGGGAATAGTGTGCTGCATCACCATGATCTAAGGACCAGGTGTCCCCCCCGTGTAGCCCTGAGAACAACAGCTGAGATTGATCCTGACCTCTGACCTCCGTGACCCATGACAGTTAAAACAGGAAGCAATTATCCTGAATGTCAGCGAGTCTGGTGGCATTCCTCAACAGAAGGCCACTCGTCCAAGACAGTTGTCACCGGAGGGATGAGAGGGAAAGACGTGAGCACACACAGGTGGACAGACTAAATTAATTGTCAAATGTGAAAGCTGAGCAGAAACATCGTCTCTTTTACGTTATAGCAAATGTAGATATCGTCATCTCACAACGGCGTGTGACAAGATTTGAAGATCAAACATCTTGACGTATTGTTTCTCCGAGTAGGTGACACACAATAGCAAACTGAAACGCCGCTGACCACTAACAGAGTCCAGTGTCACTGTAAGACACAGCTCAAGAAGCACATTCACTCTCGCTTCACCTCCACGTTTTCCCCGCTCTCCTCTCCAGCCTCGCTCTTCCCCGTGTAGCTACAGCTCACTCCACTGCCAAGTCCTTCGCTTGGCCCGGGCTGCGTGCGTGTCATGTGCTTATTCTGAAGCATCGGCACTGAAGAGCCCAGACGTTTCTAATCATTGAAAGGTTGATACTCCGGCACAGACTTAGTCGTGTGAGAAGGTAGTTTTATGTCCTGATGAAGGAGAATACTCTCTGGAGGTTAGTGTCCTGAAGACACGCTGACCTCAGGGTGATAATCTAGTCTGTTACATTTGTCCATACATCAACCACCATCACACTGACATCAAGTCAAGGAGATTTTGCTGAGCAACTTTACATCAGCACAGGACACAGGACACAGGACAAACAGCGATGTTCCCCTTACCACCGCATCGCACATTTCACCCTCAAAGTAACATAATTCCCTAAAAGTATACAATTTATTCATATTTAGTGGTTGACGGTTGGAAAACAAGGTCACCTGGGGGGAAATCTTTACATAAAGGAATTACGATTCCTCCTCCCTCAACTGTTGACTCATCAAAGCGCCCGCAGATGCCGCAGTGGAGAAGACCAGCAGGCACCAGCCGATAACCAGCGGCTCTGGCCACCTCCGAGTAGGTGTGGATCTGTGCAGCGGCCTCCATGTGGAGCGGGGTGTTTGCTGAAGAGGAGCACGCGTCCCCATAAAGCACCCTTTCCCCGGATAAATCAAAAGGTTCAAATATAGACCCTGGAGGCCGCTCTCCTCCTTCACCTCCCTCCTCTCTCACTCTGCCTCCTCATCCAGCCTGAGCATTACCTCATCAGAGGAGGATCTGCCTAAAACCGCAGCGGTCACACAACAGACAAAAGCGCTCATCTCCAGGAAGCCGCTGCCGCTGCCGCTGCCTGCGGTTTTGGAGAGAGGAGAAGAGAGGGGAAAAAGTGACTCAGCCCCACGGCTCCTTTCTTCTCCCTGCCGGGATAAACGGAGGGATAAAGCACAAGGGGAGATAATATTTAGAGCAGGCCCCATTTCAAGGGCAATAGAAGAGAGAAAGTGGGGTATGAGCTTGGGTGGTTTGGGAAGTAGCCACGAGGGTCGGTCTATACTGTTTCTGGCAGAGCGCCTCGCACCGTGGATTTATGTGTAAGTGGGGAGGAACCGCTGCTGGCCCGGCCCTGCCTTAAAGCCCCGGCCCGCCGCAGCTCCACGAGCCTCTTTTAAAAGTGAACCAGATGGGGACCTCAGACGGGATGTTGATGAGGCATGAGTGTGCAAAACACAAACACAACACAAATAAATTGATGCAGACAACGGCTGGAAAACAACTAAATGCATAACACACAAACGTATGTACATGTCGCACATGTGCCGGCGAGCTGGCGCACGTGAACGGGTGTGGCGAGTTGAAGCGCGGCGAATGGATCGCTGGAGTTCAGCTCTGTTTTCCCACCGTTGAATGAGGTTCCTTACCGCGAGGAATTCTGTCCACCCCAGACCTAAGTGGACATTTCATATGTGTGGACAAATCAGATCAATTAGGTAGATGTCCGAGCTCAAGAGGACATAATAGCTCACTGTTAGCATAAGGTTAAGTACTGAGGAACTGCATTCAATTCTGTTCGACGCTGCCCATTAGCAGCGGTGATTCGTCTTGCACTGCGACGCAGTGAAGTTCACATACAAAGCCGAAGTAAAGACGCAGAGACGGACATTGTTTTTGGGGAAGCCAAACAGGTAACCTCAGTGAGTTCATTAGCTCATTAGCTCGTTAGCTTAACCCAAATCGGCCCAATGGCTGCTTGCTGTCTGGTAACTTTTCTAACTCTTTGTAAATGACTGCCATTACAGCAACCATGCGTAACAACACAGCTCCGCAAATAGGCCTGTCATGATGCACGGTGCGGCTGGAATCTTTTCTCAGACTCTTTCTCACCGCTACTTACAGACTATGACTTGATGTTCAGCATTCTTACGTCTATAAACGCCACGCCGCACGGAGTAACGCACACTGGGGGCACTAAATGATCCCTGATCGTATTTCCGTTATCAAGCACTAAACTGATTTTTAATGCACAAATAAAAATCTGGATGTAGTTCTCCACGCTCCGACGATAAACACAGTGTGACCAATACGATACGAAGCCGAGATGTCCAGTGATGTCAGATCATCTGAAGCATTAGTCACAGACACGCCCCCTGCTCCTCTGATCAAAGCCACTACATGCAGCGCGTGCAGTACGGCCTTGACTGAGCAAATCCTCCAACAAAAGACAACCACTTCCTTCCAAAAGTCTTGTAAAAGGAAGATATCATAAATTGTTCCTGACACGACACGATCGGCACCCTATAGAGACGGTCAGTTGTTAGAAGGGTCCACTTGTCATCTCACCGCCATGTAATTAGATCTGAAAAGCAATTGCATTCTAAAAGACTCAATAACGTGATTTCAAGTTTCCAGATGAATTGATGAAGTTAAGGGAGTTTCAATGGAATTAGAAGGGGCCTAAGTGGTCCGGTTTTCCCCGATAATGACATAATTTATTTCTTCAATTAGCCAGAGGAAGTAAAGGGATGAGGCCTGTATTGATTACTGTGATGTTTGGATTATTTTATTGCTGAAAATATCATCCTCCAAGCATTGAAAAGTATCTTTCAGCCGACGTTGCGCCATGTTAGTTGCTCTATCAGTGTCTTTTGACTTGTGAGCCCTTAAAATGAAGTCTTGTTGTCTCGTTGTAATATCTTGTCACAGGCCAGTATAACCCCTTCATAGGGTCTCGACCCCCCTGGGTGGGAACCACAACTCCAGATTGTGATACAACACGATTTACACGAGCCATAAATCAAGCCTTTGAAACCGAACTCCTCCACCAGCCAGCGGGACACAGATTATCACCCACAACAGAACACTGAGGCTTGTCTGTCCACTGTGCGAGCGAGTTGCCAGTGAGGCCACTTGTTGACCTAGCAGTGACACGGCTCAAGGGCCACTAGAGAAGGCCTTCACAAGTATTCTTAAACAGGGGGATGAGCCAGATGGTCAGATCGCTCTTTTGTCCAACCTCTCCCATCTGTACATTTCATATGTCTCCCATCTCTGCTGAAGCCATCAAGATCAGCCTCACCAGCTTAATTTGGGCTAGTGTTACCTACGGCACTATTTGACTCCAGATATAATCTTTATTGCTCACAGAGAGAAAGTCCATTAAAAGGCATACTGTAGGTCCCGGCGCTGAAAGCTTCCTGGAGCGACGCCTGTGCGAGTCTTTAAAAGACCCCTTTCTTCACCGGAGTGAAAGCAGCTATTGAGGGCTGCACAGGGCCGAATACTAACCGGAGTGGAGGTCTGCGTTAGCCGTGAAACAAATCAAAAGGGTTCTGTATGTGCCGAGGCAGTGAACATGCACAGAGTCAGCTACAGTTTTGTTAACGTGGACTAACACACACACCTACACACACACACACACACACGTTGCGTGCTGCTCTGCCGCTGCGAAACCGCCACGAACACAGGCAAGTGTTCCTCCGTTACCGCTCGGAGGAAACAATCATGTGTTCTCTGTAAAAGCTTATTATCTGCCATTTGGTGGGAGCAATCATCCAAAGTGCCAAACAGCATGTGGCACAAAAAGCATACGGAAGCTGGCAGCGTCACAGTGGAAGGAAAGTTGTTCGTATCGGTAAATTAGGGCAACTTACAGAAATAAGAGACTTCAACTCCAGCACCCTCTTCTCACTTCCGGATGACTTTAAAATTCATGAACGTCACCTGGAAAAGAGCAGAACAGAGGAAAAGCTTTACTGTCATGTTTCTTTAAAAATGACTTTTCTGGAGCACGTTTAGCATCCGCACCATCAACAGAAGAGACATTTCACCCAAAAAAAAAATGTTTTGCCACTTCCGCCTCCAGATAGTTACAGATAACTACAGATAGTTTTGATTTTGTTTGTCCAGGTTGCAAAGATAGATGATTTTCTGGGGAATTAAATCTAATTTTACAGTCACGGTTTTCACTATAGCTAGGCCTACATTCTACCAAAGAGATAGCATAGCACTCATGTATCTGGGATGAGATGTTGCTGTTTTTTTGTCTTTCAAAATTTGATTGCGGTAGAGGAAGAAACCTCTTATTATCACACTATCATAACTATCTTTAAGGGGACATATCATGAAAAACTCACTTTCTCAGTGCTGTTGCACATACGTTTGGGTATCTGGAGTGCACACCAACCAACAATATGTGAAATCAGAAATCATGTTTCAAATGCAGGCTCAGAATATTAGAATATGCTGCCCACAGCATACCCTATTTTTTCTCAAAAGCCAATCTGAGCAGACAGGGCTTTTTTGGGAGGGGGCTTAAAGAGACAGGCGCTACAACGAAGCATTTCAGACAGAGGTAAAAACAGGTATCTTTAGACATATAGTGTGAGAAGAATAATGTGTTTTTTGAACATCAAAGCATGTAGAAATGTTCTAGTAGAAACCCAAAATTTGCTGAATTCGCAGTATGAAGCTGAATGTATGTCTTATGTCCTTATGTTCCCTTTAAAGCCTTGACAAGTCGAACCAAAACTATCTGCATGGCACAAGAGCTTTATTTAATGTCGGGTGAACCAACCCTTTAAAGGAGCGTGTTGCCATATGCATCAGGGTGCATTTTAATGGACACTGACCAAATTCTTCACATCCCGCTAACAAATTGAGGTTTGACAAAGTATGACCATTTGGATTGAAACGTGCTTTTGGAGCCCAGTGAAGGCCCTATGGACCCACCTGAGGTCCCTCTGTAGTGGATGCTCAGGGCAGAACAGAGGTCCTGTGTGAAGTCCACAGCAGAGCCAACAGAGGATTAGTGTGTCTCTCGCAAAGCACTTGAACTGCACAAACAACGGCACACACGCAAAGTCTTACAAAGGACAAACAGCGCAGTTCTTGTACGAAGCTTTGAAGTAGTAAATCTGTCTTAATAAAGTTAGTGATGCCCGATATTTTCTTTCAAAAAAACATTGGTTCCAATGAGATCGGGGGGGGGGGGGGGGGTACACTCTCATCAAGAGGACAGCTAATCATTCCTGCTGCCTGGTTTAAATAGACCACACCGTCTCACAGGCACACAAGCACACACTGCAATCAGCCCATTGGCTAAACCAGGGGTCACAGAAAACAAATAACAACATCAAAGAGGTCAAACTGCCGACAGAGCGCTTTGAAGGTAGCATGTTCAGGATGGGACCGCCCTAGTACGGCCCCCTAAATTGAGAGAGGGTGCGAACGAGTCTTAATTGAGAGTGGGAGGCGGCTAATTAAAGAAAGACCAGAAGTGGATGAAGAGAGACTCGGCTCACGCACAGACGAGCAACAAAACACAGCACGGCAGCATTCCTCTGACGCGATGCACCACGGCGGCCCGAACACAACATCTAAGTTGCACAAAGAGCGCAACACAAACAGGCCTTTGATTCCACAATTTGAGAACAATGAAGAAAAAAGCAAACACTGGGCATGTGTGATCTTTTATTCATGCCTTTATATTAATCAACCAAATGATTCTCTCTTGGATCTCTCGTTTTCCTCTCAGGGCACAATTACGGGCAATTCTGACTGAAACAAGTCAAAGGCTCTTACGCTAAGAGTTTCTTGTGACAATAATAATGGTAAATAGTCGGCAAAAACACGCTTGTGTGAAATACCCCTGTAAACACTTCTGTGCGCTGCAACTTCTTTCTTTCCTTTTTTTGTGGAGAAGAAGCAGTATTGCCCAAAAAAACACTAAAAAGCCAAGGACTTTTGAAGATACCTGTTCAGTCGAGCGCCGTTCACACTCTGCGCCTCTCGCTGACCCGTCTGAACATGTTCCAGATGTCTTCAGAACCAGTTATTCTGTTTTCTCACCTTTTCTTTTTTTTCACCCCCCTTTTGTTTTCACCCCCCTCTTCCCTCCATTCCTCCCCTCTCCACACGCCCTGCCACTCATCTGCAGATGGCAGATCTGACACCTGGAGGATGCTGGGTAATCAGAGAGACAGCTGGCTGCCCAGTAGAGGAGAGTTGCCGCAAAACGCACATGCTCTCTCTCTCACACACACACACACACACACACACACACACATTCGGCAAAAGCCTTGTGTGCAGGCACACATTGGCATTCACACTAACCTGAATTTGTGTGTTTTCTGCATGTAATAATGTGAAATGTAAACATGTGAATAATCTCTAGATACATTTATTTAAAGGTGCACTTCCACTTTGTTAATATGTAGAAATGAGGTGTGGTGCAGGGAAGATGAGTGGAAATAACCGTGGGCGTGCAAAAGTGTTACGATACTGCACTCATTGAGGGTGTGGCACAAGATTTCAATACGGCTTTTCAAGAATATTAACTCTCTGTGAACTGCAACATCAACACAGAAGGTTTTTTTAACCAGAATCCTAAGCCAAAAGCCAAGACAAAGAAAGTTGGGTCGAGCCATAATTCAGTATTGTCATCTTTTGGCTTTAAGTGGAATCATAAAGTCATCATATAGAAATGTTGTGCTGTTGATTTACAAAAAAAACGTTTTTTTCCGATGCAAAACATGGAAGACACAACCGTGAAACACAGTTTGTGAACTGAGTATCTCTGTCCTAGAGCCTGTCCAGTTTGTGTGATGGGATTATTATGAGATGCATTCTCTTCCACCTCTGAGGGGAGCTGACATAAGGGACCCCGGCTATAACGCCATCCCAGCCTCCTCCTGACAACTGCAGGAAGTAACGGCTACCTTTTTGGCCCACTGTCCAACTGCTGTAAAATGACACATGTTGCCATACCGCTGCGAAAGCAACTTGGAGCAGCAAAACTAAAACCACTTTTCAGTAACAAGAGAGGTAAGAGATATGTTGCACGTCAAGGAGATATACTGCATTACCTTCAGAGCGATGCCTGCACCTGCACAATGAGTGCACGCATTCAAACGCAACAAAATATGCACAGTCCCAAATGTTGTCTTGTTGCAGCTGTCAATGCCACTTGTGCAGACGCGGACGCAAGAACAATGGATCTCTATGAGACAGAAGTTCTCTCAATGAGCTGACACCATGAGGCTCCGTGCTGCCACTTCCATGTCTGCACCATAGGAAACTAAATATGGTTCCAACTAATTATGTGGGCAATTTCACCAGAACGAGGTTCACTTGACCCATAAACGACGAGCGTACAGCACACGTTGACTCTCGGAGGTCCGCTGGCCATGTTGTACGGGCCTCGTAATGTTTCAAGCAACTTATCCTCCAATTATCACTGATCTATTATTTTGCTGCATTTCAAACACAATCAATCACAAGTCGACACTGATAGATGTCAAACCGGAGACTTCTGAGGTGTCACACTTTATCTAATGATTTTGCCCAAAGCTTGCTCTTTGATCCGAGTTGGCAGATATTGGTCCTGTTGCTGTACTGCCAGAACAGGTTTATTTAGTACTCATTTGCTTTGACGCATGTGTTTGGAAGAAAATGTAACTGCTGTCATGTCCGTATATCGTAGGATAAGTTGATAATGTGAACATGATCAAGGCCATGTCCATACATTGTATGGACGGATAACGTAGCTTGAGCACAGAGCTGTGATCCATGTGTGGTTGGTTTAAGATGATAAAACACTTACTTCAGGTGGGGGAAAGATAATGTTTCAATATAAATGTTTTGTGGTTATGTTGCTAGCACAGGGCTGCAGATATGCATGTGGGTGGGCAAACTGCTACACACAACACCTTTAATAGGTGGAATGAGGGAAGGGGATGTTTGCATGAGTGAAAAGCCTTTGTGTTCCCTTCACAAAAGACCTAGGTGAACATTAGAGAGGCTTAAGTGACAACATGTATTCTCTCCTAAGTCGCTGTTAACATGAAATATTGCAAAAGTAAAGGGCAGAAGGGAGGGAGAGGGTTGGTAGGGGCAAGCGCCAGCACATACATCTAAACCTCGCCCCTCTGCTCACTACCCTTAGGAGATTACATTATGGCACTCGCCATTGTCCCGCTTCTTCAAGACAAAGCCCGTTCCACTGTGCAAACAGCACGCCTTGGAAAGATTGTAAAAACAAGAGGCGAATGTCAAAGGCAGAAGTGAATAGGATCTCTCCCTTCTTTTGTCAAGCTGGTAAGGTATGCACAAACACATCGCTGCGTGACAGAGAAGAAAGGAGGGCCTTGTCGGGAATGGAGCCGGAAAAAGTTGGAGCGTCTTCGCATGAAAAGGCCAATACCGTGAGAAGTCGCCTGTCTGACTCCCGGGTCTATAGAAAAAAAAAAAACCTCCACAAGTATTTGGATGAAAGACCCCCAAAACACACAGAAGAGGCTGAAGGCAAAACACAAGGCCTGGAATGATGACCGATGGCTGCGAAGAGAAGAAAATCTTTTCTGGAATATTGAAAATGAAGGTTGCAGAAGGAGTTTTGTTTCCATTAAGTAAAATAAAAAAAAATAAAAAACGATAACAAAATATCGTATTCATCAAGAAAGTAAATTTTCTTCATTTGCTGCAAAGTGGTATCAGATGTATGAAGACCAGCCAACCACTGCTGAGCTTCCACTGTCCCGGCCCGAAGTCAACCTTGTCACGACCCAAACAAGGCTTTAACTGTCAGGGGCAATAATGAGGCCGACCTCTGCTCCCTCGAATTTACAAGGCCAGCGCCGGCCTGTAATCAATTGCTGCGTGCATAAATGTAAATGAGTCCACTGGGGAAGCAGAGGGAGGGAAGAAAAAGGAAACGGCCGTCGGGCCAATATTCCAGCGGGGAGCAATCTGCGAGAGAGGTAAATGATTTAGAAGACAGCGCACAAATCTGCTGCTCCGTAAAACACTGAACGCTGAATGTGAGGGGAGGCTCGCTGAGATGGAAGAGGTGGTCGCCAGGAATGGTTGAAAAAAACAACAACAGTGGTAGCAATAAATATCAAATGTTTCAGTTCAATCTTCTCCTCCCACATGTGTCTCCAATTTGCATTCATAAGAGAAATCAAACATACAGTTGATCTGATGTGCCAGACCCAGACTCCTCCACTTCACACCGCTCTTTCTTGTTGCCGTGAGGTGGAACGATTTTTATAAAGAAATAATACACGTATTTCATTTTAAAGCATGATACAAACGTTTACTGAGGATGAAGACATTTTTCCTTTACTTGATTTTTCGGCAGAAACAAATCCCATACATGTATATATACACATGTATATATATATACGTGTATATATACACGTGTATATATATATACGTGTATATGTGCATTGTTTCTGCTTCTTGCCTGCTAGAGGTCAGTGAGATTCAGTCTGAGGGATTTCATGCCCAACAGTTATTGATCAGATGTCCACTACGCTGCATTTTTGTTATTTTACGATGCTGCTCACACTATCAATTTGGAGCTGTTAAAAAAGATGAAATAATCCGAGGAAAGTCGATCGAGTATGATATTTGAAGCAACACTGACACGTTTACACTCATTTGGAAATGGAGCAGTTCAACCCCTGCGAGCCACAGAAACAGCTCTACATGTGGAACTGGGCAGATCGATGAGTTTTATTCAATAAAAAGGTATGAATAATACCTCGTTCCTTTGTGTAAGTGGGGTTATGTCAAATTGGTTGGATTTCTGGTTCTGTTTGAGCTGACACACCATGACCTCCTCCATCATCCCCGTCATTATCTTGTCCCTTAACCTCCATCAGCAAAAGTCATGGAGCTGCACGACAACAAAGAGCTCATGAAATCAAAAAGAGGGGCAGGCGGGAGAAATGTGCAATAATTCACAGCAGCTACAATAAGCGGCTCTCATCCAGTCCTCTTCAGCACTGCAGCCAGGCTGACAGAGAGTCACAGCTCTGTTGTGCAGAGTATCCCTATAGACCTCAGTAGCAATGACTTCATGAACTTCTTTAATGATAAGATTATAATTATTCGAGAGAACATTAATAATCTCCTGCCCTCGACCGATCTTTCCACAAATAGAGTAACCTTAGAAACAGCGGTAAACCCTGATATATGTTGAGATGGCTTTACTCCCATTGACCTTGACAAACTGACTCCAACAATTTTTACGTCTAAACCGTCCACCTGTCTCTTAGACCCTATACCGACTAGGCTGCTTAAAGAAGTGCTACCATTAATTAGCACAACTTTATGAGATATCATCAACCTGTCTTTAGTAACAGGTCATGTACCACAGTCCTTTAAAGTAGCTGTGATTAAACCTCTTCTTAAGAAGCCCACTCTGGATCCAGAGGTGTTGGCCAACTATAGAGCGATCTCTAACCTTCCCTTCCTCTCTAAGATCCTTGAGAAAGCAGTAGCAAATCAGTTGTGTGACTTTCTGTGTAACAATAGTTTATTTGAGGATTTTCAGTCAGGATTTAGAAAGCATCATAGCACAGAGACAGCTCTGGTAAAAATAACTAATGACCTTCTCATCGCATCAGACAAAGGACTCGTCTCTGTTCTTGTCCTGTTAGACCTTAGTGCTGCGTTCGACACTATAGACCACTACATCCTGTTGCAGAGACTGGAACATTATATTGGCATCAAAGGAACCGCACTGAACTGGTTTGGATCCTATTTATCGGATCAATCTCAGTTTGTTTATGTAAATGATGATGCCTCGATGAAGACCAACGTCAGTTATGGAGTTCCACAAGGTTCTGTGCTTGGACCAATCTTGTTCACCTTATATATGCTTCCTTTAGGCAATATTATCAGAAAACACTATAACCTTTCACTGTTATGCAGATGATACTCAATTATATATATCGATCAAACCAGACGAAACCAACCAGCTCGCTAAACTGCAAGCGTGTCTTAAGGACATAAAAACCTGGAACTTCCTGATGTTAAACTCAGACACAACTGAAGTTATTCTACTCGGCCCAGAACACCTCCGAAATCAGTTATCTAATGATATAGTTTCTCTAGACGGCATTGCACTGGCATCCAGCAGCACCGTCAAGAATCTTGGAGTTACCTTTGATCAGGATTTGTCTTTCAACTCTCAGATAAAACTTCTAAAATCCTGTTCCGATGTGAGGGTCCCGGGACAAGAGGATGTCAAACGTGTACATATTGTAAAGCCCTCTGAGGCAAATTTGTTTTTTGTGATTTTGGGCTACACAAAAATGAATTGAATTAAATTGAATTCATAAACGTGCGGCACAAAAGCGCCGCTTAACTCCCTTCGTGCGAACAGTGAACAAACTGCCGCAGAAACCATTGTCCATTGAAACCTGTGGCCATGTGAGGAAACACACATGAAATCCACAATGTGTGAGTCAAGGTGACACTTAAAGACACACACACTCACATACACACACATGGCAGGCCACAATAGCGTCTTTATGACATAAGCACCTTTTCACTACAGTGCTTTACAAAGGCAAATGAGATTTTTTTTTTTCTATAGCAGGCCTCCAGCAATAACAATTGACATCACAGGCCAGCCTACGTATGTTTCCCATATTAAACAGGGAGACACAGTGTACGCTCCTTGAGCATGAGACTAAACAGCTTGCTGAGGCAGCGATTTCCCCCCTGAAAACAGCAGGCCCTCCTAGGAACCATCGACTTGAGGGACTGCGGCAAAGGGCCATTTTATTGAGCAACACACCGGCTGCCCGCCAAGCCAAATGAACTACCTTTAACAATACAGTAGTATGATTGACCTGATTGGTTGTTTCCAATGTGGTCTCATCTCAGGCTGAACGGTAAAACAAAACATACGGTTCGTGTTAGGCCCAACAGGCCCAACAGGTGGGTTCCACGCACAGTGCTGCTAACGTTGCCATTGAGTGCATCTTGCCTATTCTTGTGTGTGTGTGTGTGTGTGTGTGTGGAAGCCTCTGGCACAAATGTCAGCGGGGCCACGGCGCCGCCGTCCGCCATACCATGAAAAGTGTGTTGGATTACGTGGCGGAAACCTGAGGTCTGAGCCCAGTCAGCTCGATACCCGAGCCAGCGCCACTCCTCTGCCCGTCATCACTGAACACCACACTCCACACTTGTGCTAATCCAACAGCGTGTGCAGAAGATAGCATACCGTATGAAAAATAGACATGAGCCAGGAGCGTGTGTCAGGAGAACTCTCTTTTATGAATACCTTCCCAGGCACCATATAGCCCTGGGAACGTCATGACACAAGGAATGAACCTCATGTGTGTGTTTCGCGAAGACTTGCCGCTCTCAGAGCTGTCCGTCAAGCAGTACATTTCTATTCTGAGCCAGAAAGTAGATCCCCAGCTCTTTCTCTCTCTCTCTCTTTTTTTTTGTTTACGGTTGCCTCTATCTCTCCATCGTGAGCCAAAACACTCACCACCATCTCATGATGACAACGGCTCGATTAAAGACTTTACGGCCTAGCAACGCCCTGCGTGGACAAGCTGGACAAAGACCAATTGAATATGGGCTTTTCAGTGGGTGGGACCACGCTATCTTGGCCCGCACTACTTTACCGCAGGGTCATTTCGGAGGCCTCGCACCCCGAAAACCCTGCTGCCACGCCCCATTACTCCAAACCACTACGAGTGGTTAAGTGAAGGTTAGCCGGCCTGCTTTTAGAGGAGGGTGAGCTTCTGTGGATGGGAGGAGCAGAATCAAACTGTAAAAACAATGTAAACATCAGCTCAGAGTACGATCATGCCGGGCTTGTTTGCATTGGTTTTTAACGCTGAAGCAATTATGAATCCATTTGACTTTAGCCAGGTGAGAACACTGCCATGAACTTCACCAAATAACAAACGACTCCTCAAAATTGCAGTCCACCTTGTCAGGAGTAAAAGCTTAATTGTCAATTTCATATCATATCATATATCACAGATTCATTTCTTTGCAAGGGCAAGTCATGCAGCCTTTGCATTTCGGGAAATGTAGGTTTGAGCATTTTTGCTGCTCTACCCAAACTCGGGAACACAAAGTTAGGATATCTGATCACAAGCTGCTTCCATTTGGACGATTTGTTCTGAAATCTGTTCTTCACAAGACCCCCTACTTTCTGGAAGTGCAACACCAAATTGCTGGAGTGCCCCTTTAAATGATATTTTGGCATGTTTTTTTCCCCCAATGCATTCTTACATTTGAAAAAAACAAACATTACATTTGTCTCACAGCCAATTGTTATTGTGAAGGTTACACGCCCTCTTTTTCCTTTCCTGGCTTTCATATCTTCCAACCACTTCAAATAACTATCTAACCTAGTTTACACAACGCACCCATATCAGTTGTTTTATTGAATGAAATGAGTCATGTACAATAGAAAGCAAAGTAAATTCTCCTTTTGTAAATTTGCAGCTAAGAAAGCAAGCTGCGTGTGTCATGAAATGCATGTTTGTTTCGTGTGCATGGGAACAGCACAGGTGGCCTTTTCCTCGCCACGAACATCTCAGCGCATTTCTTTTTTCTTTCCCTTCACGTGTTGGTGAAAGCTCAAAAATAATAACTTCCAGTCTTGTACTTCCAGTGGCTCTGGAAACAACTTGTACTGGAAATCGTAAGCATAGCAAAGCAAGCAAGCATAGCACCTGTGAGTGATTCGTGCATTAACATTAAACAGAAATTGGAATTGGAATCATTTATTTTCTTTGTGAAAGATGAGTAAATGCATCTTCAAACACTTTCATTTGATTGTAAAAACTTTCAGGCACTTGTATTGTCTTTTCGATCGAGCCTCACCCATCCGGTTCTTAAAACCAAACAAACCATGAGCTATTTGCTGATGACACCCATTGTCCCACATTGACTCCCTGCATTATGTTAAGCACACTGAAGGCTCTTTTTGAAGTTGGGAGTCATCTTAGGGCATTTACATAATAAGAAACACATCTCCATTTGAAGACAGACTGAAAGACAAACAGGAAGTGGAAGGGGCAGAAAAGGCTGATCCTCCTGGTCATGTGATGTCCCTTTTCTGTAAACTCATCAGGAGCAGTGTAATTGCCAAAGCATCTGCCGCTGCAGCAATCCAAGGCCACAACAGAGTGACAGATAAAGAGCCATTTGAGTGCCAGTGTCAGTCACCTGGTCACCCTACAGTCTAGTTTGAAATTCACCAAAAGTCTGCCGTCTGAAACCGACCACAACTCTTTAATCTGGTATGTTATGCCCATTAAAGTAGCACAGGTTTAACTGTGTCGGACATTTTTCCAGAACTCCTTTTTTTCGTTTTTTGGCTGCTGCTCCCGGCAAAGCTCAGTCGCCCGTCAAGTGCAACCAAGAAAAAACCGTCTGAATTATGTCTTTTTATGACGATTCAGCCTCCTGAAAGTGAAACAATAAAGTCAGAATGATGGGGTTTCCATGACCAAGCAGCAATGAATAATTACTGGTGGCAGCTAAGAAGGGTCAACAGTCAGTATTCAGATCGAGAGAACCAACTTTCTATCTTCATTTTATTTTTACTCCAATCCCAAAACCTTTATTTGACTCTTCTATGTATCAGTTAAACTGGGTTTTGTATTTTTTATGTTTCGAAGTGTTAACTTTGGAAATGAAATGCTCCACAACCGTTGACAGTTTAGAAAATGTCATAAAGTGGCTCTTTGTTTGACCACAAGTCCTTGCTGGTGGTCTCTACGTAGCTGGGTTTCAATTTAACAAAGCGCTTTAACTCTTTATTCCACTGCAATCCGACAGACAGAAAAACTTCATTGTAATATAATTTAGGGAAACTAATTGAAATCCATTTTTGTGTCCCACTCTAAAAAGGGAACATCTGCTCGGGACGGGTCAGCGTGGTCAGCGGGGTCGGATCGACGTGAAAATGTTTCCCGAGCGCTTTAAATACCCTGAAGATAAAGCAAATGCCATTTTGTTTTCCTCCTGAGAGGACTTCCCTCTCAGGATGCAAGAGCAAAAGTTGACCTGGCCTCCCAAACATACTTTTCTCCTGCAGTACCTATGTGTGCAGATATGATGAGTCTGATTGTTTGGCGCATTCAAAAAAATAACTTCCTGAGTTCCTACATTTAAACAAATGTATTTTCAACAACCGAGAGGGACGGCAGCTCCGAGTGATCTGCTGCTGGAGAGTCTCACGGTGACTTTTTCCACTTGACAACAAGTGAGAGAGCAGCGGGAGCGATGCTGAGGTTTGCCACGCCGAGTTGTTCACAGATCACAAAACAAGCAAGAAAACAGAAAAATAACAACGACAACGGTGTAGGCGACGTTCGTCGCCGACAATCACGATCTATTAAAAGGCTTCAGTCAAGTGTGGATTTAAGCCGCCCTCTTGTTATTTTCTCTCAAGGCAGGACGCCAGGTTTGTGACTGTGCTCACACTGCAGCAGTCATTTGTCAAAGGCTCTTATGTAAACCACACATTTATCAATCTTACTCAATCCCTCTGCAGGTACATAATAGCCATTGTTGCTGTGACACACACCCTGATGCCGAAAGCAATTGAGAGTCAGGGAGAGAAAAAGGTCGAGGAAGAGGATAAACGTCTTGAACTCAAGCTGGACTGACGAGCTGCTGAGAAATGTGACGAGGACATCCGAACAAAGATGTCGCCCTTATGCCTTACGTTAAGATGGGAAGTGAAGAGGAAGGAGGAGTGTGCGTGTGCGTGTGTGTGTGTGTGTGTGTGTGTGTGTGTGTGTGTGTGTGTGTGTGTGTGTGTGTGAGTGTGTAGAGGGAATGCTGTTGTCACTAGGAGCTGGTGTGTCAGGTAAGCTCTTATTCTGAGTTTTGAAATTGGATGGTGGGGAGCAGGTGCTGGAGGATCGGCGACAGAAAGGAAAGGTTACTCCGACCATTGAGAGAGAGAATGAGCGCAGCGCCTCGTTATTCTCCGCTCCGAGGGGGGAATGAGGAAGCTGTTTCCAAGGTTATGCGCCGGTGGAGAACAGAGGAGGGATCTGCGGAGCAGTACGCCCACCCAGCAGGGCACACACACACACACACACACACACAGAGTCAAGAACATACATGAACATACATACGTGCAGGCAGAAAGGCCGCCCAGTAAAGACACACATGACAAGGACACATCACGAGACACAGACAAAGGCTTTTGTATTAAACACACCTCAGTGTGCACAAGGACATGCAAACATACAGTACATAATACATGGGTAGTCTGCACACACACACACACACACCTATAACACACGAGCATGCACAAAACACACTGTCAGAATGCACAGAGGAACATTTGACGGATTTGTTTACGTGGACAATCACAAAAAGACATAGAAATCCATAAACATGCAGACATTAATACAACACACACACACACACACACCTAAGCTTGCATTGTGGTTTCAGAAACTTATGGGCATCTGCCAGTGTGCTTCAAGTGCTCATTCTCCGGGGGCCTCAACCTTTCTTTTTCAGCAGCAACACTGCAATTTGGGTGTGCCGTCGGGCCGCAGATAAGTACAGGCGGACTAATATGCGCTTAGGACCCAGGGGGAAATACTTAGGGCTAAATCTTTAATTTGTGTTTGTACAACACGTCCAATTTGGGGGCTGGTGTCTTTTTCAAAGGGCCCGGCAACAAATAATTAGGACTCAACTGGATCGGCCACAGGCTTAACATGGTGGAGCGACGGTTTTCCGAGGAAGGTGAATGACATCTTCAAAAGAAATAAAAAAAGAAACGAGTGGAAACACTTGAATGTGCAAACACGGTGGCCAGATGGAAGAGCGACAATAGACGGGGTGACTAAAACCCCAGTGTTGCTGAAGAGGTTAAACACGATGCTGCTTCCTATAACTGTGATTATTTCTTCTTGCATGTCAGGGTGATGTTGTCTGATAAATGGCAAACTGGCAAACGCAAATGTCAAAATTCAAGAGCATTCCTCCACCTCCTCTGTTCAGTCACTCCCTCCATCTCTCCCTCTTTCGCTCAGCCGTCAGATCTCTTAATCTTCAGTCTCTCTGACACTTAAGAGTCCCTCTGGGCAACACCGGAGGGGGGGGGGGGGGGGGGGTCTCTCAGAATCAAAGAAATATGTGACAAATTAGAATAACGTGCAATGGATAGATTTCTAAGTCTGACAATTAGACAATTCGATCCCGAGGTTGGCCTTGCATTGCATTAAGAGGAGTTTGCACATTCTTGGAGCTTAACGTTGGAGGCAGAGAAAAATTAATTATTTTTAGAGCAAGATTTTTACTAAATGTTTTGTAGGGATTTTTTTCACATGGTTAAACTTGTGTTGATGCCGGGACAGAAAGAAAAGTGAGAGTGTTGGAGATATCAAATCAGAAAATAAAATAAATATTTGTGAGGCTTCAGGTGCAAGAAATGAAGATGCATTTTATTTTTAAGTGAACAGATGTACCTGTATTATTTGAAAAATTATAATAAATAAAATATAAACAGAATGTAACCTTAGCAATTAAAATGAGAGAAAATATGAGAAGAGAAAATAATTACCTTCTATTAAATATTGTTTTATTTATTTCACATTGCAGTTTAATTCAAATGTTGCGCAGTAATAAGGGGCATTTTACGCACGGCTCATAATATATGATTCAGTGTTGCTGACGGGGTCCTAATGGCCCACACAGTGACTGTTGTCAGCGCGGATCTCCACAGAAGAAGAAAAAGAAAAAGAAAAGGCTGCGGGTCTCCCTCAGACAGCGGAGAGAGCGCAACCATGGAGCCCGGCACAATGTGCTGAATTGGCAGCCTATATATAAGTCTGCCATTTGGACACTAATGCCACTTTACCTTATGAGGGAACTTCAACCCGCAGCACCTGCTCAAAACAAAATGCCACAGGAGATCAACTTCGGTGACCCCAACCCCCTCCTGCTCGGATTGTTTTTCAGACAGACACTCTCACTTACAAGAGAGGGGGGAGGGAGGTTGGGGGGTGGGGGTCTATAAATTGTCCTGCCACAGTCCAAACAATTAAACTACTTGTTGGAAAATGTGATTTACTGCGCTGGCCCGCGTGGGCAGGTCCAAACTGGCAACTTGAGGATCTGTCAAGTCGGGCAAGTATAACTCTGAATAGCGGAGTGATTTGATGCGCAAACAACAACAAAAACAAACAAAAAAGTGTGGATGTGTAAAACAATTAAAGCTGATGCTGGGAAATTGCGCAAAAACTCCAAAACAAGTTGCTTCACAAATCAGAGGAACAATTGTGCGTTTCCTCTTCAGCGGTTTTCAGACTCATTTTGTGATCTCTCCCTCTCTTTCTCTCTCTCTCTCTCTCTCTCTCTCTCTCTCTCTCTCTCTCTCTCTCTCTCTCTCTCTCTCTCTCTCTCTCTCTCTCTCTCTCTCTCTCTCTCTCTCTCTTTCTCTCTCTCTCTTTCTCTCTCTCGCGCTCTGTTTCTCGAAAAGCTCCTTATCTGCAGGCGAGCAGCGGCTTATCGGAGAGGTGTAGCGTGGCTCTAAATACGGGGAACACCCTGAAGCGGCTCTATCGGTCACTTCCAGGTCCGTCGTCGTGCGCCTTGTCCTCCCGTACCCCCTGTCTCGTCCTCATTATCCGAGCTTCAGACTCCTCACTCCGGACAAAATAAATAAAACCTGTACCTGCGTGCATGGCTCAAGTTCACGCGACCACAACGTAACTTCATGCACAATCAGCGCGGCCTGTCACTCTGTCAGGCTGCACAACTCACAAGTCAAATTCACACTTTTTTAGCATCCAAGTTAAGACGCGCGTTGCAAACTTCTAACGATCGAACGTAAATAAAGGAAACTGGAAATCATGATGGAGGAGAGTTAAAAAAAAGGAGACTTACACATTTATTTCTCAACTCTGTGGCCGTGCGGGGACACCGTCCTGTTGTCCCTCTGTATTGTCTCCTAATGGGTCCGTTTTAGGACTCCCCGTCTATTTTAATTTGTGACTCGCGCATTGGTCTGGGGTCAGGCGCTGTGACCTCTGAAGGGAAAGTTAACTTTGGCCCTAATGACGCACCACTTTGTTTCTCTGTTTTATTTCTCTCTGTTATATTCCAGCACGTGAAACACATGGTGCAGCCTGTCCGGACAGAAGGCTGTACCGCTGTGTGGCCCAAGAAGAAACTACTGGAAGTATCATCTCAAAGACAGTGGGTCCGGATGGGATGACTTCAGGAGCCCTCTGATTCTTTGAAACTCTTTTTTTTTAAAGAAAAGTGCTTGAAAATTAAAGCTTTTAAATGTCTTTAATTTGTGATCGCAATGAGCTTTTGCGTACATGCTTCAGACTCTTTATGAATGTCTCTTATGGGTTCTGAGTCTGTAGAACCATTTTCTGATGGAACAGAACCGCTGAACCATTTCTGTTGGAGTGAAGGGTGCAAGTTAAACTGACGTTTCTGCTTTTTCTTGCACAATATAGTTGTTGTGGCAAAAATGAACCGAGTATATTTAATTTGGAAGTAAACACCTCACCAGCTAAAACTTGGAGGTTTGAAAAAAACGAAGATAGAACTGCATGTTCATCAACATGTGTTTGAAAGTCACATTTCTGCTCACATCTGTGTGGTTTCCCGGAGCACAAATTTCACGTTACAATTGTATTTCTTTTAAGCAGCTCATCAGCTCCAACATGAGTCTCAGTGGATGAAAGTGGGGCAAAATCACAGTCACGAGGTTTTGGTGTGTTTATAATAAGCTTAATTCTGGATATTTTAAGGGGGAATAACTGATATATATATATAATCATGTGCACGTGTGTCGTTGATTACAACTAATAACAACAATAATTGACAGTTAACTCGTGCCAGTCGTTTTTTAAATTGGTTATTATTTGGTCCTTTCTGAGAGTAAGTTAAAACATCCATAAATTAGTTATTATTACTTATTTTAGTTTGTTTTGCTCAACAACACCTTAATAAAAACTTTTCTAATGAAAAAAAAGAGAAATGTCATCTGTGAGTTGGTTTTTGCAGGTCACGTGGGTCTAATCACGGTCCAACTTGCAGGTTTAAAGACCCGATACGCCACAAATCCTCTGCTGTCATCGCTGCTTGTTCGCAGCAGAGATAACCGGAGTGCGCACCGACTTTCACAAACACGAGCAGCGCAGGAGGACGCGCCGGTCCACACTGATGCAACAGGACGTCTCTTACCTGGATTCACTTACTCGGCATTCGCTGCGTGTTTTTCGGCAAAACTTGGGAGCTCGTTGCTGGCGATGATGAAGAGTTTCAGCGTCGAGACCAAAAAACAAGAGCAGTCAGTTGGAACAGCCTTCGGATCCCGTGCGTAAAGTCACCATCGTTGGCGCGTGTCTGGGACTTTAGTAACTCCTCTGTTTGCGCTCCGCTCGGGATCAGAAAGTAGAATAAAACGCTTCGGCGTCGTCGTCAGGAGTGATACTGAGCCCGAGGAGCTGTCATTGGGAGGATCTATTTTAAAAAACAAAAAAGTATTTTAAGTTATTTCCCGACCGGCACTGTGTGGAGGTTAAGTGAGAGTGCGGGGCAGTGTCGGGTTGAGAGGCAGATGCAGGATAACCCCTCCTCCCTCCCCCCCCCCCCCCCCCTCTCTCTCTCTCTCTCTCTCTCTCTCTCTCTCTCTCTCTCTCTCTCTCTCTCTCTCTCTCTCTCTCTCTCTCTCTCTCTCTCTCTCCCTCCCCCCCCCTCTCTCTCTCTCTCTCTCTATCTGTCTCCGTGTGTCTCTGTCGCACTTTCGAAATGCGTGTTGTTCATTAGAACATAAACAGTTTACATTTTCATTTTCTCCCCTATTCCTCATTCTAACTTTTCCGCTGTCCCCTCTTTCGTTGTCTGTTTGCGTGCGCGTGTGTACGTGTGGTCGCGCTCGCATGGTCACCTGCTCTTTGATACCACTTTTAATACAATTTGAATACATTTGGCCTGTTGCTTTTATTGCTTTTTGAACTGCGCCACACTTTTGTCTCCTTATAAACATGTTCTATTTGTCAGAAATCGCCCCGCATTGAAAGACACACTTTAGACGTAATGTTTGTTTATGTTCATTTTTTTTAACAATTTAAGCAAATGCATTTAAAACCACAAAGTTTTCTCTGTGGTCGTATTTTGCATGATGTAAGAGGATGTCTCACCACTGGCCGTTTCTCATTAAAACGCACACACACACACACACACACACACACACACACACACACACACACACACCGTCTTAGGTTACATGAACAGTAGTAGTTCTGATTCCTCAGCTATATCCACATGTCGACACAAACTTAATTACGGGCATTAGTGCAGATACACACACACCCACACACACGCACGCACACACACACACACACACACACACACACACACACACACACACACACACACACACACACTTAATTCAGCACACTTGTAAATACTAAAAGGAAATCATCATGTCATCAGAGTTTGCATCCTTTGAGATAATATGATAGATTTCAACCCCTCCAGACTGCACAGTATATCGTGCAAGATTTTTTACAAAGACACACACACACACACACACACACACACACACACACAGGTGACGCATCACCGATACATTGCAAAGTCTTCAAAGTTTAATGATTCTTCATTTTGCTCAAGAAAACAAATCCAGTTTATTGAAAATAATAAAGTAAGGTATCTGAGCTCACCTTGATTCATTTTCCAAGACGTGTTTATTTTTATAAACGGGACTAAAAGCACCCAAAACTTCTCTTTTTATATCTCGATGATTGTGTGTTGCAGAAATGGAGTTTTAGCGTCCTGTCAGAGGAGCGAGCGCTTCTTTATGACACTTACTCTTACGCCACCTTTTGGCGGTTTTAATGCAGGCCGTGCAATCGAGAGCTCATTTTACACTGTAAAACTAAAAAGTGACAGCTTTGTGATGTAACTGAATGAGAACAGCAAGTTGAAAACTGAAATAAGATCTCGGATTTGCACCAACTGTAGCTATATTGACTTTTATGTGACTGGTGACTGCTTTTTAAATTAAAGTGTTTTATTTGCACTGAAATTGCGATTTTATTTTGCCATTTTATCTACGTCCCTTTAATCATCATTTTTTTCAATTTTATTTCTTCATCTTATATATCTGCGTCTTTTTTAAAGACGTCATCATGTCACGCAGCTTGAGCGGCCTCTGTGTATGCCAGGCTAGATAAATAACCTTGCCTTGCTCTACTCCATTTTTATCAAATGAAATTTGTTTCTAAACATCCTCCGAACAAGCCTTAATTAATGAATCCGAGTTATTTCGTTGCAAGAATTCGCATTTCTCTAACACCAGGCTGAATATAGCCGTTGAGAAAACACGTTTTTATTTCATGACAAAACATCTGCTCAGACATGGTCATTGTGTTTTAAATCACACTGGTGATTAAATTCCATTTAGTGACCTTTTTAAGAAAGCCTCTTGACATTTACAAGGACATTCTAACATTAGCCAAATCAAGAATTGAATTGAGCCAGTCAACTATTTGATTAAATATAGCCCATTTGCTGAACGACACAAGGATATGTAATTACGCATAGCATATAAATAAATACAAATTATTGCTTGTGGTTTGAAGTAGGGCTGCTTTTTCATTCCATAGTCTACTTCTGAGCAGAGATACAGTATAACTATGCTTCTGAGGACTTCTCTAGCAGTTTGAAAAACCTCTCCTCTAGTTCAATATAATACAAAAATGAATTCATATAATAATATGATACATATGACATTATTCTGTTCGTGGCACTGTTGCTAACTGGTTTTCTAAAAATGGTCTTTCAGTGAATTTGATAAACAGTTATCTGTTTTAATGGTGATGTAACACAACCCACCTGTGAGTGGCAGCGGAGTGCTGGCACAACCGACTGCAACATAAACGTAGAAGAAGACAGAACCGGAAGTGGCGAGACGGAGGGTTGTTGACAAATCCAGCTAGCCTTTGCTAGGTGGCATGCCATTTTCATTGACATTTTTGACTAAATCTTTCTTTAATAATGAGTTGTCCAGAGGATAGGCATGGAACAAAACGACCAGCGTCTCCGAGTGACGTAAGTAACATAATTACATCTGAACTGAAACCCGTAAAGGAAAGCTATGGGACACCTAAATATAGCTAGCATCACGTTAGCATGTTTGCTAACGCTATTCTTCAGGCGCTTTATCGCGAAATCAGAACACGTTTTTTTATGCAGCCCGAGATAGAAGTTTACTTCCATTTTTAGGTTGACTTAAAACGTTTATGCACAAAACACATCACGCGTTGTACTATGTTGTATTAATTAAGTTAAACTGGCTCGGGGTGAATTTATAGTACGTTTGTCACATCACAACATTATCTTACTTTATTTTATTTTAAGGACCACTAAAGTGATATTCTCAATTGTAAATAAATGGCATTAAAACATATGTGTATATAGAGTAACATGTTTTTTGTTGCACAACCAATAAACTGATTCAATTACATTTATTTTGTTTAAAAATCACAAATTCGCCTCGCAGAGCTTTACAATCTGTACACATACACAGTTCAGGAATAACTCCTAAAAAACCCTTTAATAAGAAGAGCAATAGATGTCACGGGTACCGAATGAACAGAGTTACAACACATTCAATGCATATGACCTACATCATCCTGGATGCTGTAAACGTCAAACCATCCAGAATGTTTTGTTGGATGTGTCCCTTTACCTTTCCAGAGTACAAAAACATGCCTAACTTGCAGCACAGTGCTTTTAGTTTTGGTTACCCATTGGGTGGCTGCATGATGCCAGTATTTGAGACTTTGTGCACATTTTATTTTCCAAACAAAAGCTGCATACTTTTCCTCTGTCAGAACACAGAGGACATACCTCCAATGGATCGCATAATGTGGTCATATGTTCTCACTTTATATATTTGACAGTTCCACATGTGTGTGTGTGGGATCATCTTATGATTTAAGTATTCTGATTTCTATCCCATGTCAATATTGCCTCAGCTATACTTACTCATACAAAAGGCAACATCATCCCAAAAGAGAATTCTGGAATGAACAACATCAAACGTACCTCCAATAGACTCATTGAGCCCTCAGGTCTCATTTGATCGTGTTGCGAGTCTTCGGAGGTTAAAGGGACGACCGGCCCTGCTGGTTGGAAACAGCCTCCAGTGCTTTGTAAAAACATTCATTGTGTAAATGATCTGGTGTTTGATGGAGGTCTGGTCTTGTTGAGCGTGTGAGTCAAAATGACTGTTTTGTCTTGGCAGGATGGGTCTACCCAGTGGGCAGCAGCGGATCTGGGAAGCAACGAGAGGAAGCAGAAGTTTTTACGTTTGATGGGCGCTGGCAAGGTTTGTTTTGTGTATTTCAGATCACGATACATTCCGTTTGGTTTATTGTGGGCCTTTAGTCCAGTGCACAAAAAGATAAATAGTTTATATTTGATTTAAATTGGATTTTATTTACTGTTTTATTTACTGTTTTCCAGAAAGAACCCACAGGACGCCTCGTCATTGGTGACCACAAGTCGACGTCCCAGTTCCGCAGTGGTAGGCTTCTTTATGTAGCTTTTGTCAAATGCCGTATTTGTTCCGCTAATGTCCAAACTACTGTCCCTTTGCTGCCTCATACTTATGCCCGATGCGATTAACCCGGCTTCCCCACTACACATCCGCCGCACAGATCTATCCATGCATGGATAGGCCTGTAATGGCTGGGTGTGCCTGCTGTGACTGGTGTCTCCTCTGCAGGGAATGAAGATAAGAAGATGAACGAGCAGCTAGAGATGCAGTACCAGCAGAGCATGGATGGGAAGCTGTCGGGCCGGAACAGGAGACACTGTGGCCTGGGTTTCAGTGAGGTGAGGGGGTCAGATCTTTCATTTATCTCGCCAGACACAAACAAACAACCTTTGAATGGATTTAGCACAGAGATACTCAGACTGCTGAATGTTGATTACTCAACAGACTGGCTTTTGTTGTAGTTTTCTAGTGAAACAACGTCCATCTACACATCATCAGAAAAGTGTTTGACTGCATTGCCTTGTAGTTTAATACACACGACGGTATATGTTCATTTTGCAGTCACTAGCATCAGAAACCATCAGAAATATTGTGCTGAATGTTTTTATTTTATTTTAAATGATTGGAAACTAACGCTTACTTTTCACAGGAAAACCAACACGTGATGTGTTGTTCTTTAGCCCGAGGCTACACATTCACCACAACCCAGGGACGTTCGCTTACATGCTAGGTTTGAGATATCCTGTTGTCAGAATGAGGGAAGTAAATAATAACAATATATTTTTGTTGTCTCACTCACAGCCCTCCCCAGAGCGAGAGTCGTTGCCCTCCCCACCAGTGGACGGTCAGTTAAAAGACGCAGAGCCGGAGAAGTCCACCAGTGAAGATAGACCCTCAGGTGCCCAGGACGAAAGCAGCGACCCCGACTCGGAGAAACAGACCTCAGACCAGGCCGGGTCCAGCTCAGACAGTAGCGATGAAGAACAGAAACACAACGACAAAATGGCCGTTGTGAAGTCGGCGTAGGGCTGCGGGGGCGAACTAGTTTTTGTAATCTCAAATTTGTACATTTTGACGTTATTTGTTTGACTGTAGGCTGATCGCCCATCTTTCAGTCCTTCTTACTGCGTAGAAACGGGTTCTCTGCACAAGCACTCGTCATGACTGGCCGACATCCTGGAGTGCACGTGGTCAAAGAATTAAGTCTGCTGGCTAAAGAAGTCAGCTTTTGGTTGAGTGGTGGTCTATGAAACTAAGATGGAAAATAGTCCCATTTTTATTTAGTTTGAACATTTTAACAGTCACTGCATTTGCCACAAATGATGTTGGATGAAACGGGATTGCTTGCCATTCAGCATGATTGGTATACACATTGTACATTCTGTGAATTCTTGTTTGAAAACCAATAAAAGGAAGTGTCTGTATACAATCTGCTGTTCTTAACACTTTAACTACATGTGCCCTCAGACGAAGGAGGGGGTTTCTATGTAAGAATGTTTTTGCATTGTGAATCCTTAAGGATACGTAAAGTGGACACCTTTACCTAAACGGGGTCTAAAGTCCACATTGATACTGGTAATAAGTGCTCGACCATCTATTTAACCCGTCCCGGCCCTCGTCACGGAGACTTGAGTAATTCTCTATAGAGGGAATAGGTGAAATGTAAACTGTCCAAAAAAGTCTCGTGGGATTTCTTTACTTGGAAACAGCACATATTTTACGCTAATGGAAGATTATGAGTCCAGCGGCTATTTGCCTTGCCTTTATATCCAGAAGATATTCGGCCACCGTCTCTTTTTTCCCCATTTAGTTGCTTTGCAGCCTTCAGTTAAGAACCAACCGCCTGCAGAGTTCAGAGACAGGATTGTGACGAGGCACAGATCTGGAGTCCATTCTGATGCATTCAGAGCACAAAGGCCAAAAATAATTCTTAAATGGAAGAAGTTTGGAACAACCAGGACTCTTCCTAGAGCAATGGGAGGAGAGCCTTCGTGGTAAAAGAGGAGACCCAGAACCTGATGGTCACACTGGATGAGCTCCAGAGAACGTGTGTGGAGAAACTTCTAGAAGGAGGAGCAACAATGCAACACTCCATCAATCTGGGCTTTAGGTTAATTACTGCTATTAAACAATATTTAAGAATACCCTTAAATATTCAATGTATGTGTTCATAAAGCATGTGCATAGAATAAATCAAGGCCGAAAACAATGCTGTTACTGCAAACATCATGGGGAAATGAAGGGATTTGAGATGGCCTGTGTGTTTTAACATGCTTTCATCTTCATCAGTGTCTCTATCAAGTTAGTTTTCTAGCAGTGACAGTAACCTGAGTGACAGTAAGGACCGGTTCACGCCATGCATGTATTGAAAGAGAACTGGATGCAGCGTTCACTCCTATGAAAGTTGCTCAGTGGCACATAAAGCAAACAAAGTATGACCTCCGAGTATGGAGCTCAGATGAAAACACCTTCTTGTTGTTATGCTACACTGGTGAGCCAAACAGTGGCTGCTGACCGCTCTTCTATGGGCCAAGGCCTCTGCTAGGGGCGGGGGCAGCGAATTATTGCCCAATTATTTGTCTGATAAACAGTAAATTCATCAAATTCAGCAGAAGTAAATGTGCAAACCAGAGAGCCGGTTGGTCTGGCGTCCACACAAACCCACAGCAGCGGCAACAAGGAGGGAAACGCTCCGGGGTCCATTTAACCCGACAAGCAAGGCCCAAATGTATATTCTTCTCTTATCTTCTAATCTATTCAGCCTACGACAAATGTTTTGAGTGTAACTGAGAAACGTGTATTATATATATTTTAATAATTGACCATCAGGGAAATGACACCAAATAATTAACTTGTTTTAATTCATATTATATTCGAATGCATTTTCGTTGATTGACAGGACCATGATCATTATTTAGAAAATGTACAGTAGAAGTTGAACAAGCATGAATAAGCCAAACAATGTAATAAATAACAGATTCATGTCTAAGCATTGTACTGTAGTTTGAGCATGTTGGCATTGGCTTTCTTTTCACTCTTATTCACTCATAAAAACTACAAAACAGCTAATTGCAGATTTAAAAAAAAGCAGTTCACTCGTGTTATAAATTATTATTGCTTAATTGTGCTGTAGCAAGAATTGATTCGATAAAGAAATGTGTCTTGTGCTCACTCATACATAGATGTGTTACAAGTCAACAGTTAGTACAACCATTAGTTCCCTTTTCTTCAGCCTGGTTGTGTCGGTCGTTCCTGTGGCTCAGTGCTCTGCAGCAGCTTTGGCTGAGGAGGAAAAACAACACAGTGAAGACGTGAGTGTTACTCTGACTGTCTTTACATTCAATTAAACACACACTGAACCACAGTGGAATTCAATAAAACAAACAATAAAACCATTTTATTTGCATTTGTGACTTGAATTTGTTTCAGTGGATTTCACAAATGGCTCCCAGGAGGAAATGTCAAATCAAACGCACACAAAAACGGCTGTTGTTTGTGCCACTACTGCATCGTTTCTGTCATATGTATTGCCTGTGTTGTATTACGTTGTTCATTCTGTAGAGAGGAGCCGTGGCTTAAATATGATGTGCAAATATGTGTATTTCAAAGTACCAGTGAAACAATAAGTCATCGACTACAAGTGTTGGAGCCGTGTAATGTAAAGTGCTTTGTGGCTTCCTGAGGAATACAGGAGCTGCACAAACCACGGGGCACGAGGAGTGTGCAAGAGTTCAATCAATGCTCATGTTTTGTATTTGCATCGAAAACACACAACTCGCACCAAAACACCACTCGCACTCTGATTGGTCTTCACCATTTACTGAGGGCTGAGTTGTTTTTAGGCTGAAGGTTGGGCTGATTCAAATGTCAGTATCAGGGTTTACAGGAAGCTGTGATGGTTGATGCTTTGAAGTGTTCGTGATGCTCTAACCTGCCACCAGTTTGCTCTTGCGCGAGGCCTCGGAGGCCAGTGCGTGGGACACGTTCATGATCCTCTCCTGCTGCTGCAGAGCCGAGTCCAGCTCGCTGAAGTCCAGCGGTGCAGACGGCTGTATGTTCCGGAAGCTATTGACAGGACACACACACACACACACACACACACACACAGGAATGCAGTGGATCTTCTGAACTCACTTTATGTATATCAGTGCATTTGTCTAGCTTAAGAAACACAGAATATTTACCTCCACCCTTTGCATACTAACGCGGCCCGAGTGTTAAAGTAAAGCACTAACAACAAACTCTGCTGAGTCATCGTTTGAGTACCTGGATTTGGCCAAGAGGTTCTTGATGCGCTTGGCCCGGCGGGAGCGTTCCTCCAGCTCCTCTGGACTCAGAGGCTCATCGGGGTCAGACTCTACGTAGCGCTCTGGGATGGGAATTTTCCGCGGTCTGGACAGCTGCATGTTGGACAGACAGTCAGTCTTTTAGTCCCATAATTTAAGAACAGCCATGGACGGTTCCCTGCAGGTTGTCCATTTGTATTCAGAGGAACAGAACAGGTTTTAAGTCATTTGCGTGGTAAGATGTGGGACCTTTTCCTTAATGACAGGAAAGAATTCCCTCTCGGGTTTTATTGCTGCGTTGATAAAGAGAAGCTTTGAAAACATCAAGCGTGAATCAAGAGGAAGGAAGTGATGTCAAACCCATCCCTTCACAATCAATCTAACTTGCTTCTCTAACTTTTTAACTGGTTTTAAATGGATTTGACTAAACTTTATAAACTTCCATGCAATGAAATGTGGATGTTTTTATAGCAAAAAATGAACAAAAAGTTTTGGGTATACCACACATTGGATTTACTAAAGTCAAAGGAAGCCCGTTGAAAAACCTGAAGGCAAATTCCTGTTTTTTTACAATGTACAAGTCTTGTCAAACAGAGTTTGAGGGTCAAAGTGTCCCCTTCAGTCGGACTGTCCCCTTACATGTACTGCAACAGATGGAACAGATAACATGGACGATAAATTGGTCAGCCAATTTCATAAGAGGAGTGGCTACATTGTATTTGCATTCTTTGCATCGTCACACTTTCTGACAAACAGGGATGGAAGTATTGAGGGCAACTCACACTTACACCTGTATGTTACGAAAGACCACGGAAGGTGTCCAAGACGAACAGATGCTAACCGTAAAGTGCAGATTCAACCAAAGGAATCACAACAGTGGAGCCGTTAGTTGGAGGATGAGCATCGTTTTGTGTTTGACTGGTGTGCGTTTACCTCCCGGCTGATATCCAGGTCGTACTCGAGAGGCTCCACATCCACCTCTCGTATGCGCGTGGCCGTCGCCACGATCCACTCATCCGACTGGATCCGTCCTCTCTCTTTCCCTCGATTCCACCCTTCATCGCTCTGACCCTCGGCAGCGAGTCGCTCCTCCTGCCAATCAAACACCTGGAAACGGCAGGAGTCGGGATTACACGTAGAAATAGATCTGCTGCTGGAACAAACTGAACGTTCTCCTGTGTGCCAGTGTCACTGACTCGAGTATGTAGATATGAATGGCTCATTCTAAGGTAACAAGGATTGTTTTAGTTTCAGGCGATTATACACCAAAGAAAAGATACTTATTAATATAGTTTCTATTTCTGCATAAAGATCCCCCTAAATGTCACACACTGGCCCTTTAAGTGAAGTATAAATCAAGAACAAAACCTCTGTTTGTCTGAACATGTGTTTAAAAGGTCCTGGATGTGATAATAATATATATAATAATAATATTTGAAAAATAGATTTTGAGCCTTTGATATTATTGCCAGATGTTCTATGAATAATAGCGTCTATAATATTGTACATACTGTACGTGTCAACATAAGATCTACAAATAAGGAGCTAAAGCCTTTTGCATTTTGCACAATGGATGGTTTTTTTCAGCGTAAACTATTAGTTGATTAATCAGTTATTCAACTCGTATTAAATACATTTTGCATTTTGATAATTAACTTTCAAATTTGAATATTTGCTGCTGGTTATCGTATGTCTTCTGTGATAGTGAACGAAATATCTTTGCTTGTTGGACTAAAAAACGAGCAATTTGAAAAAAGAGCAGATCACCTCAGAGCAAAGGATGAATGAAGGAAAGAACCGGCAGGTAAACAGACAATGGAAATAATCACCGTAGCTGCAGCCAGAGTACTTTTATCGATCAGTGAAGAAAAGTCTTCATATAATTCAACAAAGTGAAAGAAAAGGCCGACCCACGTGGAGCGGTGGCAGGAAGAGCAGAGGAGGACAGCGACGATGTCTTTGTGACTGGAAGCAGCGGAGTTCATGGGGAAATGTGTGTGTGTGTGTGTGTGTGTGTGTGTGTGTGTGTGTGTGTGTGGCGAAGGGGTACTTGTGAGTAATCATCCAAGGAGCGTCAAAAGCCATGCATGCATCCTTCCCCTGCAGCAGCCTGCAGCACGTCTGATCTGCTGGCGTGTTCAACGCGCCTCGTTGCGCTCGAGGAGAATCAACACACACACGAGACAGAGAGAGAGAGAGAGAGAGAGAGAGAGAGAGAGAGAGAGAGAGAGAGAGACAGAGAGAGAGAGAGAAGGGAAAACCATGCGGACACAGATTCATCAAACCCCCGGACAGATTAGGAAGAACACAGCCAAGAGGAGGTTCAGAAGCAAGGAACTCTTTATTGTCGAGTGCAAATCTCTACATGATAGAAAAGAAGAGGGACGAGTTGTGCGTTGCTTCTCAATGACACAGAATTCGGTGGCGTTTAGCGGTTCACTTCTCTACGTTCTCTACTGTACTTCTACTCTCCCAACCGAGCAAACCTCCTGGAACTATCGTGGTCTTTGATCTGATGTCTCGTGCGCGGCTGTGGGAGGATAAAAAGCAATGTGGCAGAAAAGCGCTCTGGATCAACACTCGTCAGAACAACGAGGAGCGAACAGCAGCGCCACGGAGAACCTCCGGGCTCTGTGGTTCCCAACCGTGTTCTTTAAGGAACTCTTCTTCTATGATGGGGTAAAGTGACGAGCTCTGACGTCATGTTGTACTCACTGCATCAGCAACAGAACAGAATGAGGACACTCACAATCATCACCGTAGCATTTGGGAAGTTGCGTTACCGATTAAAAAGTCATCTTGAATCTGTTTAACACAAATTGACACACGTGGTCACCGTACAGTGCCGTCTCACTGTCCACACGGATTTCCGATGACAACGTTGTCCGCTCCTTGTTCATAACTGTTCTCATCTTATTGCTATTGCATTTCAGCCCTGTAGCGTGAACCTGTCCTGTATAGTTATGATGCATAAAACAGCACAGCATAGGCCACTGAACAGTACTCCGACACGAGTACAGATTCTTTTTTCCCAACTCTAATTGTGGCAAAGTTATTATCAACCACCGTCAAACCAGGAAAGTAACATTTCAATCGGCACAGGAAAAGGCTGAATTCATGAGTTTGCTAATTCAAATATAAAATGGTGTAAACATGTCTAATGCTGGTGGAGTAGAGAAAATAAAAGATGTGCAGTGGAAAGAGATGAGCATCACAGACTGTGTATTGCTCACTGTTACGGGGACATTTCAAATTCACGGATTTAAGGGACAATGTAGTCCGATTACAAACAGATCTCACAGCAGTCTGGTGTGTGTTAGTCTGTCATCATGAAACCATTCTGGTTATTATGCCTCATGTTATCTTAATGGAAGACTTTGACATTTTGAGTTACTTTCTGAATCATATTTTTCACCCAGGCGTGTTAGCGTTGTTAGCGTTCCACCCTGAAAGCAAAGGGCGGACTAGCTGCCGTCTTAATGTCAAAGTGTTCCTCGAGGGGTTCAAAGCAGCAGCGTCGCTCCTGCTGCACAGAGAAGCCACCTTACAGCTCTTGCATCGTTTCTATGACTCTGAAGAGGAGCAAACCACCATTCATTAAAACGTGGATTTAAGGAGGTAAATCTGGGACAAAGGCAAAAAAGATCGTCAGCAAAAACAAGGCACTTGGATTTCATTAGAAGGAAAGAAAGCAGGGAGGTGATCATGATTAGTGCCACTAGCGTTGCCTCTCTTCTTCATATTCCATCAACCTGAATACTTCTTTTTCCAACATCCCCCCCCCCCCCCACTCCTCTATATGCTCTATATACCAAATCTCTACAAAATATAACTGTACAACTGTATACTGAAAATATCCCTCAGTAAATAAATAAAAGGTGTACAAGTACACGGTGGTGTAGATGTACATAAATGGGCTCTTCTCTCTACTGCCTGGTGATAAAAACAGAGAAAGGACCGCAGGGCGATGCCTTCCGTCTCCTCGTCTTCTCGGTGCGTTTACATTCAGAAGTGTGTCAGTGAGGTCGCACCAGGGGGCAACGAGGTCAGACCTTCACAAATGAAATCAACAGGGAGTGACTGCCCCAGCCCACAACTAGCCAAGTATTCCCCTCACTACCCTGTGCCCATTAGGCTTCCCATTGTTCTTAAAGCGTCAACCAAGTTCAGTCCTGCCCTTTAGCATGTTAGTGCTCACGTCAACCACCGGTTACACACAAGGCAGCGAGTGCTAGTGCGTTAGCATTCCTGTTAGGTTATTATGTGGCCGGGGGCTGAAGGGGGGCATAGCAGCAGTGGTGGTGCTCCCTGTGTCTGCTGCTGCTACGCGGGGGCAGGGGGTAACGTACGGAGGCCGGCGGGTCGGAGGTGCCGGAGGGCAGCCTGGAGGAGGAGGAGGAGCGCCGGGTGCCGGCGGTGGAGGAGGCCGAGAGGCCCGCGCAGGAGCGCTCGCCCTGGCTGAGGTTCCTCTTGCGCTCGCGAACCAGCGCCCTCTGGTGGCGCTTCATCCGCTCCAGCTGCTCCTCCGCGGTCATTCGCCCCCGCGGCTGGCCGCTCGGCCGCTGCGGGGCTTCTGTGGGCGACGACAGACGCTCCAAGGCACTCTTGGGTCTCTCCTGGTGAGGCGGGGGTGGAGATGAGAGAGGGGACGGATGCTTAGTGCGGGGACAAAGTTAAGAACAGAACAAGATGAAACGTGGACAGCAACAGAAAGTAAGAAAAGAGAATTCCATCCCACTCCTGTAAAAAAACGTCCAAATCCCATGAAATCCCACAAAAAAATCCTGTCCTGTCATCTTTTTATTATTATTATTATTATTTTTTTTTTTTTCTCTGTGTATGTAATTGATTGACCCTAGGGTCACATTGTGTTTTTTATGCTTTTAAACGTCTGCTCTGTTAAGCACTTTGTGATGTTATGTCTGTGAAAAGCGCTCTATAAATTAATTTCATTCATTCATTCATTCGTATTAAAACTGCATATTTACATATAAAAACTAGAGATGCACCTATTGCAGTACGTTAGTTATCCGTACCCAATGTCTGTAATACATATATTAGAATGAATAGATGGCTCGTGAACATACGGTATCTAATAATCTCATAGTGTACAGCAAAGCTTAAGGGTACGATAAAGGTTGCACACTTGCACACATGAGGAAGTGTTCTCCTCAGGGCCGTGTGTTATTTAGAATCATTCAGCCTCAAATTTGAAACCCTAAACTTGCCATTAAACACATGATCGGAGCAGACTCTCAAAGAACAGCAGGCGTGTACGAACACCAGAGAGAGCGTGGATCTCTGCAGCTGATCCTCAGGTATCTGCAGACTCACCCTGGCTGTGGAGCTGCCTGGGCCTCTCCTCAGGGTGACGTAGGACGCGATGGAGTTGGACTGGTTCAGTCGAAATGAGCCGCTGGACAGACCTAGTGGATGAAAACAGGACGAGGAACAGCATGGTCTCGTCAGACAATGACAACACAGTGACAGACTGCACAAATATCAAATATTAAAAATATAATTAACTTACGGTGAAACTAAATAAACATTTTGTATCGACACTGGTTGAATAAATTCCTCAATTAAATTACTGAACAGTAAAAATATTTACAAAATTCGATTTTTTTTAATTTTATTAAAAATGTGTCTCAGGATTTAGAAGAATTTTAATAACATTCCAAATGACGACTGTGTCTTTGAAACATCACGCTCCTCTTCCGGGTGACATTCCATTACCTGGGGATCATTCATGAGTAAGATAAGCACGACATCTTCCATGTTTTACGTGATGAATGTTCTGCTCTGAAGAGATTCCACTTCGAATGGAAACATGTGTCTTCCAGAACACAAATACACTTCTCTAATCAAGTTACATTCTAATTGAATACAGCTTGCCAAGTACATTCTTCTCATACTTGACAACAAAACCAAGTTTGTTTCCAGTAACAAATACTCAAATTTAAAATAACCACGTTGATCTACTGCACACCGTTTAAGAAATACAAAAATGCACTAAGATAGGCTGATTGCATTCTATCACTAGCCATGAAAAAAGTCACAAAGTCTGTTAAATGTGTGTTTTTTTACACGTCACTGTTCAGATACCTTTGTCCTGGAAATACTGGTCGTCGGGGTCAGACGCGGTGCTCTGGTGGCTCAGACCTGGCAGCTCTGGTTCACTCACGTATGACCGCAAGTCCGCCTGGAACCAGAAAAGGTCAGACAGAAAAATACAACAATTTGTAGAACGTAATGTCTCAATTTCACATTAAAATCCCCCCAAACTACTTTTCCAAGGCTTCATTCCCACAAAGGTGAGAATACCTTACAGTCTCCATTGCCAACATACTGCCCGCTCTCCCTGTCCCGCTTCCTCTCGTCCGACTGGCGTTTCAGCCCACGCACCGACGTGTGGCGGATGACCGAGGCCTCTTTGGGGAGAGGCGGCACCGCAGGCGGCGTGTCCTCATAGTCGTAGAGGCGAGGCAGCGGTGGCCTCGGGGGGGCAGTGTCCTCCGCCTGGACGGCGAGGCAGGAAAGGATTCAGTATTTTAGAAGCGCTGCTGTGTTGAGCTCAATCCGACAAAAATCCAGCAATTAACCCCCGAATATGAAGCGATCGGCAGAAGCGGGACACTCACCCACTTTGGCACGGTTCTGTGAGGCAAAGTGTGGGAGAGGATGCTGGGGATGGAGCTGCGAGGCGGCGGCTGGACCTCTGTGCTGAAGGAAGGCACGGCCGGGTCCGACACCGAAGGCACTAGTTTCCTCTCTGGTGAGAGGGCGTGAACACACAGAGAAATCAAGGTTTGGCTTTTAAATGTAGCAGAAAAGAGGGGGGGGGGATTATGACCACAGTTACTCTTTACTAAGAGTCGTAAAACCGTACATCCAGCGAACCTATCAGTGTGGTAGTTGTTAACTGGGGACGACCTGTATTTCATCATGAAAACTCTCTTTCCACATTTTTTTCATTTTGACATCAACTGTCCGAATCCTAAAAAGCGGCTGCTGTGCCGCGGTACCGACCTGGGTTCTGGACCGAGTCAATGGTGATCTTGTAGTTGGCTTTGCTGGCACACAGTCCCCCCATCACGTCCTCGATCCTCCACAGCTCGCGCTTCATCTCAGCTTTCTCTTGCTGCAGTTTGAGACACACACACACGCACACACACACACACGCGCGCACACACACACACACGCACACACACACACACGCACACACGCACACACACACACACACACACTTTGGTTCAACTTAGTTTTCAATGTCACAGATTCAATAATCTGTCACATTTGGCCTGTAAATAGTTTGAAGAAAATGCCATCAATGAACTCGTGATGTAAGAATTGAGGAGATGACTGTTCGACATCATAAAAGAAAAGGATGTGGAAGATGTAAGATACATATATACATTTGCGAGATACCACCACAGCAGAAGAAAAACAACAAATCAGAGCCTTGAACCAACGCATAAATATGAATCGATATTGTGTTACTGCATTGGCTATTTCTCGCATCAAATGTCTTTAGAAACATATTTTGGTGATCTGTTCAGCTGCAGTAAGAGAATGTTGGTGACCCAGGCACCGTGTTGGAAACAGTTCAGCCGAAACCAAGCACCATCCTCTGGCCGGAGCAAACTTTCTTAGAAGAACTAGATCTTTAAACTGAAAAAGCAGAGCTGGCAGAGTGGAGCTGAACCTGCTGCGAGCTGCAGTACCGGCTCTCACCTGAGGGGTGGCGCTGTGGTTCATGTGTGCCTGCAGCGCCGTCCTCAGCTGCTCCACTGATCTCTCCAGCATGCTGTAGTCATCCCAGGCATGAGCCATCTCCTGCATCACACACACACACACGCACGCACACACACACACACACACACACACACACACACACACACACACACACACACACACACACACACACACACACACACACACACACACACACACACACTTAATTCAGCACACTTGTAAATACTAAAAGGAAATCATCATATCATCAGAGTTTGCATCCTTTGAGATAATATGATAGATTTCAACCCCTCCAGACTGCACAGTATAAGATTTTTTACAAAGACACACACACACACACACACACACACACACGCAGGTGCGTGCGTACCGTGGAGAGGCGTGATATTTGGGCCCGGATGGACACCAGATCTTCCTGCAGCAGCCTCTGCTGGTAGGCGATCTTGTGGGCGTGGGCCGGCTGCTCCTGGTACTGCTCCATCTGCTGGTGGGACACATTCAGTACACTCTCCAGTTTGTCCTGAAAGGGGGCGGGAGAAGGGCGTAGAGTCGTTCAACACGAGGTCAACCAAACCACAGCAGCTACAAGACCTGCTTCCCTGTGATCTGCTCTGAAAACATTCAGCAGAGGACAGCATGCTTCTACAGTCAGTCATGAGCCTCATACGATCTGCTTCTTCCTCACCTTCTGAGCTTCATCTCATCAGGCTTTCATGCCAGTCTTTACAGTATATATTGTATTGCAATTCACTTTTTATTCCTTTCGGTTTCCCTTCACGAACTAATGGGGACTTCGTGCCTTCGGTTTGTTTGTTTCTGGACGTGTCGTTAATGCCAGACCAACTTAATCAGTGAAGAATCAGAGAGGCAGAGTCTGAGGAATCAATGCGATTCAATGGAATTTCCTCTCATGACTGTTAATATTGAATATAGAAGGAAAACCACTTTGATTCTAGATGGACAGAAATATGCCGTGTGATGCTCTCTGCTCTTTAAAAGCCGAGTCATCCTCCGTTCTCAACTCTGTCCTTCAACGTGACACCATCGTGTCATATTTTCTTCACCATGTTTTGCCCGTCGACTCGTCACACTGACCGAGGTCGGCTGCTGCACTTTGATTGAGAGTATGACTAACAGAGCGGGTACCTTGTCCTCCTTCAGGGAGCTGATCCTCGCCTCCAGGTCCTTGAGGATCTTGTCCTGCTCACACAACCGACTTAACTTCACCTGCAGGGGGGGAGAGGGGGGGAGACGCAGAGCTGAGAGAGCGAAAGGGAGGAACTGTACGCTCACTTCTCCAGTGATCACCAAAGTGCGTGTCCGTGTGTGTTGACCGGTGGTTAAGTGGCCCGTTCACTGAACTACGACTCCCCCTCGCCTCTGTTTGTGAGTCGTGATCCGTTAATGCGAGTTCATGCAAATCTCTTTTCAAACGTTTGCAGGTCTGCTGGGTCTCGTCAGAGTGTAATTACATTGCGCAGACATTACACAAAGTGGGTGCGACCCACCCGACACGTTGAATTACAGCGTTGGCCTCGTTTGTTAATCCCCCCGTTGAACTCTGCCAGCTCCAGGGCAAAGGTCGGATCCCTTTATCGTCCTGCGGTTAAACATTCCTGTAATAAGGTCGTGCCTAAGCAGCTTGATGTGAACAGTTCTGACTCGCACACACACTCGGCACCAGTTTTCACATTCCATCAAATAAATTATTCATCCTGTTTTTGTCTCCACGGTGATGTTGTTGTTGTTGTTGGATCTGATCAAATATTCATGGCGGACAACGCTCTCTTAAATTGTTCAAACAGCTGCGCGTGGAGCTTATGCTGAGCAATACTTCCACAGGAGACACGAGACTCCGAGGGAATTGTTTGTGTTGTCAAACTGAGGCAGTTGTGGCATTCACCTGTGAACACACTGCCATGCTGGTGCCTCCTGAGGACAAGAGGAATACTGTATCGTGTCCTCCCACACGTGTTCCACAGCAGCCACATTTTGTTTGTCCTTAACTACCCTCAACGTTAGCGGCAGTGCTGGCTGCCTGCTCCACTTTGCTTCTATGATACATTCATATTTTGGAAATTCTGAATTCCATATTTTAAAAAAACCCCAGAATAATAATCTTTAAAGCCCAATGTCTCTTTCATATTCTCTTTTACTTCTTTCCACACTTATCCCGGTCTGGAAATGACTGCATGGAAACCCTGCCTGTACAAACACCTTAATGATCACTTATTGTGAATATGTATTTGCATCAAACTACATACAGTAAAAGAAAATCGACGGATACATTCGCCAGACATTTTCATTCAAGTAAGTGACGTGAAAATATGAAAAAAACATCAAATATTAAAGCTTCACGTTCTACCGAATGTAGCTGCATGTAGAGCATTCTACAAACCAACAGGAAGGAACACACATCCCACCTCGACAGCGTCAGAAATGGAATT
Source organism: Melanostigma gelatinosum (assembly GCF_949748355.1). NCBI lineage: Eukaryota > Metazoa > Chordata > Actinopteri > Perciformes > Zoarcidae > Melanostigma > Melanostigma gelatinosum. Next base: position 4,383,707 of record NC_136634.1, read on the forward strand.
TGAATGCAGCCGCCGCTTGGAGAAGCTGTTCAGCGTGTACTTACATCCACGTCACTTTCTGCAACCTTGACAGGTTTCCCTGACTCCTTCAGCGTCTGACTTCCAGCTACCTGGAAACGGCAAAATAAGCATTTTCACGTTACTTAACGGCAAAGCGTCTGAGCCGCGGCACAATGGTGCTGAAATAAAGGAGGTCCAGAGAACAGAGAGCGGCTACCAACTAAAGTATCACGAGGCTGAGACACACTTTCTCTTCGCCTCCCAGGAATATGACAACATGAGTGAGGTTTCTTTTGCACATAACATCAGCTCTGCCATGGAGAACACAACGGCTATGGAGACTTTGAAGCCCTGCACAGATTGACTATTAAACCTCTATACAGGACACTATGGGTTTTTTTGTGAACAGGAAAGTGTTGCTTTTTAGGAACACACCCAGTTCAGGTGCTCACATTGAGTTTTACTGGGTCTAAAAGAACCTCCTGGAACACTGCGCTGAAAAAGCACTCAAATGGGGCACAAGTGCCAATTTCACAATGAGAAGTTTCACCGACAGCAGCTCCTTCTTGTGCTGTGAAAATGACTAGTGTCGGACCACATGTGCTCCTTTAGAGTAGCGACATGACACAGCAGAGCCCTGTGTTCTTGTCAAGGAGGTGCAGCGTTTCAGAGACGATGGTAGAAGCAGCTGGCTTATCAACCACCGGCCACAGCCACAACACATGCACTGCCGAGCCATCCCATGCCCACGTTTCAACAGCATCGCGGAGAAAAACATCACGACAAGGAGGGAAGGAGGGTGGGGGGGGGGGGGGGGGGGCAGGTCAAAGATCACATAGAAGACATCTGATGCCATTCAAGCCGTGAATGCGAAGCTGGAAGCAATGGGATGGTCTTTCTACAACAACAGAGTCATCTAAAACACATACGCTCACGCACAGACGGGACACATGCGTCCCGACTCAAAAACACAGGAGAGACATGCACAAGCATGTACGCACACGCACACACACACACACACACACACACACAGTCACTATCCATCTGCACGGACACGCGCACACAGACGGCTTACGTTCATCAGAGGCCTGAGAGGCCCAGCAGTGCAGTGCAGTAGTAAACTGTGAACTGCGAGGATCAGGGGCTCTAGAGCTCTGATCTGGGACACAAAGACACAGAGCCGCGGCCAATAAGAGGAGTTACAAGTCTACTGGGGAGCTTTTGTTTCTCCCAGAAGCCTGAGCGTCTCTATTCGTGGCCGGAAAGTTACAAGTGGTCGTCAGTGAGAAACACACCAAGAGCGTTAGTTTGAGCTCGAGACATTTTCAAAAGAAGGCTCAGCAAAAAACAGAAGAACTAACGGGGATCGTGGTTTCTCACCTTTAGGTCCAGATACTCCAAGTCCTTCTTCAGCTGCATGTAGGTGTCATCGCTCTGGAGGGAGACAAACACGCGGGTGTGATTATTGATTTGCGTCGACGGGAATGAATTCATTGACCATCCGAGTCCTCTGACTCTGAAGAAGCTTCACTGACGCAGCAGGACGGATGTTTGTGAGCCGGGCATGAAGTGCTTGTTATGCGGCTGTGCCAACATGCATCACAACACATACAAAGTATTAATTCATGTTCTCCGAGATGCTCCTACTGCAACAAACAAACGACACCAGCACAAACCAGATCCATTGGAAGCAGCAGATGCTGAAACACAAACGTGAATTCAGCTCACATCACTCAACAACAACAAGATTCACGAAATCAGAAGACCAAACTGACCGACGCATCTGGCCGGTCAGCCAAAAGCACGGGATGCATTTTGCGGATGTCGAGAAGTTAGCAGCACAACATGCTTATGGACAGTTTCACTAGAAGCACGGTATGGAGACGGGCCAGCCTAGAACAGCACATGGAGAAGGAGGAGGCGGATGGTTCTATGACGGCAGCGAGGCCAGCACTCGGGGATCAACCACGCCCGGTGTCACACCACTCAAGCACCGGGGCTTCTGGGTAGAGGTTGCCACCGATATACCGGGACCCTTGATGCTGCTGTTGTTCGAAACTTTTGGTGTCTTTATTTATCCGGGGACAGGTTGTTGTTTCTCAGCACTAGTTCACATTCAGCCATGTGTTTACAGTTAGAGAACTACCGGAGTCCAGGATCAACGGAGAGTTACAGGTCTGGTGTAAGACTGTGTGGAGACGGTGATGCAGGAGATGTCAGTGAATGTGATCACGTGTCATGAACCTTTTTATGTCGATGAATTTGTGTAAAATGGATTAAAAAGCAGACTTGTTGTGCAAAGGCCTTCACGATGGAGGAATCGAACTGCTTTCACTGGAAAGACTTGAGATGTTACTTCATATTCTGTTATGAAAATCCATACACAGCATATTTTGAAACAGCTTCTGTGCTTGACAACCTGACCATAATGACAACAGTTCTCAATAAGAGAGTTCTATAATGCAGCCCAGCAATGTGTTTAGTGGCAACCTCTACCAGCCCCTGGTAAAATGAGGAGGTGGTGGGGGGGGGGGGGGGGCCCACCTGGGTGTTGCAAGAGCCCAGGGCAGCTGAGAGGCTCACATGTCCGAGGTGGGACACAGGAGAGGGGCCGGAGCTGAGGAGGGGGCTGGTGCTAGTGGAGGTGGTGAGGAAGTGGTGGTGGGCCTCTTTGGGACCGCTGCGCCGCTGGAGCTGGGAGAACGCGTGCTGACGTGCGGAGGCCATCTTGGCCTGATGCCGGCGCAGCTGAATGAGGAGCAGGGTGAGCTCCTCGGGCTGTCAGGCACCAATACAGGACAATACATCTGGCATCACAACTGACCACGCTTCAGTAAGAACTTCTGCTGTTTCAAAGCGTTGCATTCACAGCACCAGCAGCCACTGTGGCGCGCGACTGGCTGAAGGCCACATTAAACAAGCAGATTTTAGGATTAACGGCGTCGAAACAAAAGGCACAGCTCACAGCAACACACTGTAGATGACAGGCAATGCCTCCCAAAAATGCTCAGCAACAGCCCACTGGCCCATGCCGACCAACGGCTCATCAGGATTTGGACAATATCAGTTAAGGTGTTGTAGCGGAGAACGGATGCTCTTCTGGTGTCTGACTTCCTGTCTGTCTGGCAGCGTGAACACGTTGTAAGAAGCATATCACTGGATACTCAAACACAGGCCTCTTAAGCCTTCAAGCGTCAAGGTTTCTGCTCCAACTTCCAAATCGTGGGAAATGTTTGTTAAAACATTCATATTTGCAACACAGTAAAGTGTCATATTTGTGAGACGTACCGTTTTGCCGTGAAGGCTGGGTGCACTGACTGTGTGTGTGATGTAGCCAGATGAAGGCATTGACCGTCTCTCGATAGTAGCAGCCTGACAACACATAGACAACACATGTTACACACATACAGTACAACCACACGTGTAATGGAGCTCAGAATATAACGGACAAAAGATGACAGACAACGTGTGTTATAGCCATGAGGGTCCGACCACACGAAGTAATCTGAATCGTGAGTCACCACCGGCTTCACGTCTTCTGTGAGAGGCTGCAACGCTTTGCATGGCCTTGATGACTTTACGCTGTGTTCTTTATTATCTCTGGGCAAAATGGAGTTGCTTGCGGAAGAGTGGGCGGAAATTTGCATATTTGTGTTTCACTCAATTTCAGAAATGTGATACGCAAAATACTAATGGAGTTGCTATTGTTTCCTCAGTTTGCATAAATGTGACAAATGTATTGACAAACAGTTGACTGTATGTACATTATTCAGTGTAGTATATTAAATAGTATGTATACATCTTCAATGTGGTTCACAGTTGGCCGTTTGACTGATTGCTGACACAGTTGAGGTCATTACACAGACTGAGTGTCTTAAAGAAATGTCTGCTGTTGTGCTCCAAAAGCTCTGAAACAATTATTCTGTTCAGTGAAGCACGGGCCCAACATCCGCCCCACGCCGTCAGAATGACTGACACTGTTCTGGATGAGGAACCATTCCTTCTGACACTTTGCACTCGACAGCGGGAAGAAAAAAAAGGCATTCATGGTCCGATCTCTGAAAGAGCACGAACACACGGGATCAATCCCTGCAGCAGAATGCAACGACAGGAAACTATCTGCCGTCATCCAGATGTTAGTGATAATGTCTCGTAATCAACAACATCTGTACATGCTGGCATTACGGTGTCTGTCCTTCATACCTCACAGCACTTTCTTCTGCATTCCTTCTCCTTTTTTCTCTGCTTATTTCGTCTTTTCATTTATATTCTGGGGACACATCATCTGTTGATCGATCACTGCGGAGCGAGGGATTTGGGTTTGCTGTCATTTGCGGTTAATGCCTACAATGTAAATACGATGCCAGCTTACATGACAGTTTAATCTCATTCCTTTGCTTGAGGACGGTTTCATTTGCCAAATGAAATATAAGTGTTGTGTTTAGACACGTCTCTGTGCACAGGGAGGAGAATAGAATACAGAATCAATGTGTCCGGAGACGGTGGTTAATATCATTTGTATTTCCATGTCTTGTCATTACAGCGTTGTCTATTCAAATCGGAGTCTGTCAGACTTTACTTTACCTTGAGCAGCTGAGATTTGGTCCTGCGGGGGGACACAGAGAAGGGGACGTCCAACACCGACCGATCACCCACGGGCCTGACAGTCACCCGTCCAGCCGGCGTGTGCGGCCTCCGTGTGGGCGACAGGGTTCTGCTGCTGCCGGGTGGGGGCCCCGGCGGAGGGATGTCTGCAGACGACGGTGGCACCGACACACAGCGGGGCGGCCCCTCGGACCTGGGTGCCGAGGAGGCGGGAGGCACGGTGGATGGGGGCCGGGGGCCGAATGGGTAGTCCGGGGCCGGAGTGTAGAGCGGCGCCGTGGGGCTGCCGTGACGGAACTGGTGGCGCTGCTGCCACTCGTACAGCTGCCAGACGGTGCTGGGCCCTGGGTCGGGGGTGAGGCGGAAGTGGCTGAGGCGGTCCTGGGCGTACTTGTACTCGCCAAGTCGGGCGGGCGTGGGGCTCTGGCGAGGGGTCTTTGGCAGGGTCTGATATGCGTCCATGGAGGTGAACTTGTGCTGGGTTGGAGGTGTGCGGCGAGGGAGCGTGTTCTCTCTGGACGGGGGGCTGTTGAGCAGCAGGAAGCACAGGGATATTTTTAACAAACCAATAAAGAGAATATCCAAAGATTCATCTTAACACACCTTGAATTTCATATAACGACGTAACAAATTACAAATGGGATTTACGTTCACAAGTAAATCGATTGACCTCTTGTGCTATTTCTTAAAAGTAACATTTGAGCATTTAAGCATTGTTCTCTGCAGGCCTGAGATTCTCGGTCAGGAAACTGACAAACTGAGACACACGACAGTGACCCACCCTTTGTGCTCCGCCTTCTGCACTTTGACCCACTGCTCCACCTGCTCCAGAGTGCTTCTCCTGTGCACCTGCTTGTCGGCGGGGGGCGTCTCCGCCGGGGCCCTCTGGTACGTCCCCGCTGCGATCCCGTTGGGCTCCAGGATGGGGCTGGGCGTGGACACGAGGCCGTTCCTCGTGCAGCCGCCGGAGGGCAGCGTGGAGGCGGATCGCGACGGTGCCCGGGACACGGGGGCCGAGGCCGACACGTGGTCAAACTGCGGGAGGGCCGAGGGTGCGGGGTTGGAGGGGAGGGAGGTGTGTGTGTCCATTTCCAGGGCAGTGCTTCCTGTGGGGTGCTCCAACACGGTGGTCGCCGGAGAGTCCTTGTGGCAGCTGCAGCGCTCGTCGGCGTCGCGGTGTATGGGCTCCAGGAGGACCTCGTGGACGATGGGTCTCATGGGGTCAGAGTCTGGGGACCTGTGGTGGTTCACGTGGTTCACCTGCGGGACAGCCTGCTGCTGCAACAAGTTAAATGTCTCGAACTTGTCGAATGGTCTGTTGAGAGACGACATTACATGAAAAGCCGGGATGAATGTTAGCCTTTTACACACTTTTGTTTCAATGGGAAGGAAAGGTGGAGAATACATCCGACACACCTGTGAGCTGGAGGAAGAGGAAACAACTGACGAAGCAGCAGACAGGAGAACAGAAACTAACATGACATGGGGAGGATTATGCTTATCCTCCTGTCTCCTACTTTAAATATTTGGATAAACCTGCACGTCACAAGCGAACCCGATGATAATGAACTACAGCTGACATTTGATTTATTTTACTCAAATCTCTCAAAGGACTTGGGGTTACACCATTTCAGTCATCTTAGTCTTAGTTCTGGTGCGCTGGACTGCATTTGAACTCGATGTCTGTCACATAAAAGAGAAACCTTTGACTCGTCCTGAACTTTAAGCACAGGACTGAATACGTCGCACAGACCGCTTTAAAGCGGGACAGCTGACGAGCAAAGTCTTGTAATTCAATGAACCAAACATCAAAGTCGGAAAATGAATTGAACAGGTGGCGTCGTGCTCCCTGCCAGCAGCTGGTATCTGAAGATATTTAATATAAATTAGCACTATGATGACGTTATATGGGGCTTCGAAGGCACCATCTTTTAGCTTACGTGCAGTGTCTTCCATCACTGTCTTGACAATGTATTTTCCATCTTGTAAAAGTAGCCAAACTCTTGAAAAAGAAGTGCAACATGCCAGCAAATAGTAATCCTACTTGTATAGTTTGTTCAATAGGAAAACGCAGAAACAGGAGGTGAGAAAGTGTTTTTAAAAACGTCCCAAGTGGAAGCTGTCTTCAGCCGCATTTCCTTCCCCGTCAGTCATTAACAACTGCTGTAGTCTCGTGGGAGTTCCCCTTCCAAAAAAAATAAAAAATAAAACGGAGCAGCACAAGCAGCGTGTGTCTGAGGCTGCCAGCGAATGATGGGATGCATTTCATCTGTGCCACCTCCCGACGTCAACATATGAATAATACATGGGGAAAGAGGTTGCTTGTTCAAAAAGAGCATTTCACAACTTCAGGATCTACTCCTTGAAAACAAGCAAACATCTCAAATGAATAACATGAAGACACTGCGCTACGTGCTGCAGCTGCGGGGCCGACACAGCGGAGTGGGGACAAGAGACAAACGAACGCCAACACTTACTAGGAAGTGTGCATCTGTGGGATTTAACAACTGCAGCCATCGCATACAGTGCATTAACAAGTCATGTCTCACAGCCGCTCAGGGCACGGGGATGACGTACGAGTATTTATCAACAAAGCAGCGTCGAATATTTTAAATAAGACAAAAGGAATTTGGGGGGTGAAGAGGATTATAAGGGAAAACAATTTGTTTAATTGCAGAAAATAAATAAATATTTACAAACAAGGCAACAAATAAGTGAATACATTGTCCCGAGAACTGCAAGATAAGTATAAACTATAATTAATGCCTCGCTGTTGTATGCCTCCGCCAACCAATCAACTTTCAGCTTCAATCCATGCCCGTCCAAAATGTCATCACTTCGTCACCATTAGACATTTGTGTGAAATTGCCGTAATTAGCATGTGAATTATTGAGCCAAGAACGTCTTTTGTGAGGTCTCGCTGACCTTTGACCTTTTGATCCTAATCAACCCATCCTTCAGTCCAAGTGGAGGATGTGTTCCATTAAACACAGGACGAAGGTCTAAAAGAAGAAGAAGTGCCAGTAAAGAGCCTCCTGCTTCATTAACAGGTGATCTCTGGGAAATGTAGTTCAAAAGCAGCACAGCACTGTACAACAGACTCGACACCAAAGATTGACGAATGGAAGTGTGTGTGTGTGTGTGTGTGTCTGTAATTACTGAATTACAGAACATGTGTACGTTCATGTATATGTGTGTTTTCAGTCAGGTGTAATCCAAATTAGGGATGGTACGTGAATAAACATTATTTTTGATCTATTTAAAAATACAAAACATGACTTAAGTTTTCATTTTAAGCAACGTAGGAATCAAAATACTGACAACAGACACAAGGGGGAGCTCATGGCGTGAGGTGGACAAATCAAAGTGTTGACAGTGGAAACGTAATGAAAAGATCTAGAACTTATTCCATTTTTTTCAAGTGTTAAGTGACTGAATGTACTAAAGGATCATGCATGAGACATGCTGTGTGTGTGTGTGTGTGTGTGTGTGTGTGTGTGTGTGTGTGTGTGTGTGTGTGTGTGTGTGTGTGTGTGTGTCCCTACCTGACGAGTGTGTTGGTCTGGTTCTGCATCAGTGTGGCCTGGTTCATGGCCCTCAGCCAGGTGTTCATGTCCTCCTGGGTGTCGGCGCTGAAGTAATACGTCCGCATCCCAGTGTGCTCCGCCTGCGAGCCAATCACAGAGCTCTGCTTGTAAATGTACGAGCGCATACCAGTGTGGCTGGCCTGCAGGGAGAGAGAGAGAAGAGGCCGGGTCAAAGGCCAGCGGTGCGGAGAGATCAGCGGAGAGCTCCGGTTTCGGTCAACGAGACAGGGAGGTGTCATGCTGTCCAACAAAAGAAACGACATCAAGGGCCACATACGCATCGAGCAACACGGGGAGACAGAGGCAATGAAGGGAACCACACGGGGAAATACAGAAACAGAGACGCCAGCCAGTAACGACCAACAGAGCCACAGCTGTTGACCGATGGGAGGAGAACCTCTCCGGTACAATGGAGAAGTAGAACTGTGGAAAAGAAAGAGCCTCACGGTCTCCTCGCAAACCTGTTGTTTTTGCTGCTATTACAGCTCAGAAACCTACTAATAAAGGCTGAGCGTGTCGTGAATTCCAGAAGAATCATTCTGTGCTTCGCTGAACAGAAACATTTGCTGTGTGATGTTGCAGCACCACTTTACCTTCGCTACTACAGGTAATGCAAGAAGGCGAAAGGCTCTCTCTAAAAGCCAATGTTTGGTTTGTCCGTTCTGGGCCCGAACACGTGCACAATAGCACTTTATAAGAGACAAACTATTTCAATGTTGTGTTTACCACTTATTATCACGAATGCAGCTTTAGCTGACCATTTCTAGTCCTCACTTTCTCTTAACAATCATTTCCCTCATCTACCAGAGGGCCTTATATTCAGAAGGTTATTCTGTTTGTGTAGGCGGAGAGAGCAGCAACACCAGCGGTCGCACAGTTACTGCAGGAGAGCTTCTTCCCAGCCAAAACAAAACGAGAGCTGCTTTTTCTTTCTGACATAATCAACATGTTTCTGGCTGCACTGCGGTCTGGTCTCCTGAGACTCCCGTCAGTCGAGACGCTGCCGTCTCTGCTTTCTCCCACGATGGATTTCTGCCTTTAACTTCCTGCGGGTCCAGAGAGGAGACCTCGAGAGGCCGACACCTCGAGAGGCCGACACCAAGACGCTCACTGATAGTTCATACAGGCAGAACCTCTTGGTGCTAAAAATAGCTCAACATGATGTCACTGATATTATCATTGGCTGGCTATTGACCGGGAGAAGAAAGCACACCATCAAACAACAGAAGTGGCCAAGGAATTCCAGGAGCAGTGCATCACTAACAGCTGCCTAATTAAAAGTGATTGTATCCTCGATGGAGATGTCCTTGCAGTGAGAGTGGGGTTATTAGAGCCCCTTTTAAAGTGAGTTGCACTCCACCGAGCACGGCACAGGTCTTTAAATGTCCCACTTTTCTTCCTTCATTCAGTGTTTCGGGGGTTGGCATTGGAAGGCAAATGAGAGAGCCCGCTCAACAACAGATGCATGCAAATTAAAGTAATGAGACGCTACATCTTCCCCACCCTAATTCATTCACTGAATAATGAAAGGGGGATAATAAGTGTGCGAGGAGCGTTGTGGTGGGATCTACAGCGGCAGCAATAAGTTCACCGGGATTTCTTCATTTGGCTTTTTATATTGCGATGAAATGAGATGATTCCTCAGCAGTTTGGCTGCCTGTCTGCGGCGCGATGACAGTCGGCAACAAACGAAACACCCGTTCAATGTACTGTACACGCTAAACAAGTCTGTGAATAATGCAAACAAAGACCGTCGCCCCTGCTGTTCTATCTTTGTGACTATGAAGCCTGAATTAATCCCAGCACGCAGAGATGTACACAAACAAACGTAAATGCTCCCATTCCTGCATCCCCTCCAGGTTCCCCGGCGGCTTAATAGGTCGCCTGCCGTCTGAAAGAACTGCCGTCTGGCTGCTGATGTCAGTGGCTGCTGCTGAGCACCAATACAACGACTTACTGGAGACATATGTTCATTTTCATGTTCATTCTTGTATTCTGGGTTTCTACTAGTACATGTTTAAGTTATATAAAATAAACACTTTATGTTTCTACTGTCAGTTTCAACATCCTTGTATTCGCCCACTGACTGACTTGAGTGCCTGTGGTGGGTGGTATATTCTGACAGGAAGTCTTATTTCAACAACCTATTTAAAATGTAAAATGCTGTGCCTGCCAACCCTATTTTGTGGGTTGGCAAGAACTTCAGATACCAATGTATATGTGTGTGTGCACAAGCACTGAGAAGGTGAGTTTTATATGATGTGTACCCCTTTAAACTTTAAATCTCGAGTATCTACTTGATGCTGATCCCGGCACATATTTTAAGATCCGGGAGTTGCTTGCACAGCTCACTTGATTCGTCCAATTCCTAATAACCTTGTGCACTTTGGTAGTGGGCAGGGGTTGTTTAAGGTTACTCTCATGTGGTGATTGATGATAAAATGTTAAATTTAAATGAATGCAATTCCACTCAATCGACAAAGTGGTTCCTGTTTTTCAGAGCTAAAGTGGTTTATTTTCTACCAACTGAGCATCTTTAGTCCCTCCTTCCTCTCAACAACAATAATAATAATACATTTATTTTGTACAGCGCTTTGAAAAGGTACTCAAAGGCACTTTACATGGTAAAAACCAAACAATAAAAGCAACAACAATATAAACAAGGCAGACAGGTGACATTACAACAAACGCATACAGAACTCACATCACAGGTTTCAGGCAGATTTAAATCGATGGGTTTCATAAAACAGTAAATAACTTCCCTCATCTACCAGAGTGCGTTAGAAGTAGTTATATTCAGAAGGTTGTACTGTTCGGCAGAAACCTGGATCCTAATGAACTTCGTATGTTGTTTCCAATCGTGATCCAGGGCTCTGCAGCTTTGCATCCGAACCAAACGCGACAGCAGCTGATTACACTGATTACTTCATCCTCGACTGCTGTCTGATCAGTTCAATCGGCTGAAGCAATATTTGGTTGCTGCAGGTTTGACCACAACGCTACCCAGAGGACACAACAGATGTGGACCACACACAGGGCTCAGTCAGCCTGTCACTGTCAGGCATACAGATGGACAGGACACCGGCAGGGAAAACAGTTAGCAACCATTCATCTTGACAAAAAAAACGAATGGTGGATGTATCCCAAAAAAAAAACGCCCTAAATATCTTGGCGAGAGGAATAACAGCATCCTCAGGAAGCAGCTGTCACAACACGGCTGTTCGCTCACCATCAGCATCCTGACAGACGGCCTCTTACGGCTGCAATGGGACAGGCTTCTTGATGAGAGACGGAGGACTGCGCCGCTCGTCAGATGTTTAGGCATGTGCAGAGATATTGGCATGCAAGTGCAGTGAACACACACAAACACACACACACACACACACAGTGCAGAGACACACACTTGTACTGCATTATGTTGAACTGAAATTCAAACCCTTATTTGAATCACAGAAACTTTAATCAAAGAGTATCTCGAATCTTTACCCTAATTCTAAATCCTATTCACATGGTGCTTTTGGACAAAAACGTCTTCAAGTTGCTGATAATAACTCAACTTTCTCATTCCCAAGTTTGTACATCGTCCACTCCTTTCCTCACCTCCTCTCCTCGCGTCCTAGTCCCGCCCACAGGAGACGAGGAAGAGTCGCAGGGAGAGAGGAGGCGAGGCGACAGGCATTTAACAGGCATTTAATTGAGATTATTCCAGCTGTGTGTCACGCCCCTTTTATATGTGCAGTCTACCGCAAAGTCTACACCGATGTATCCTCCGCTTACAGCTCCCCGGCAGGCTAGTTCATAGGGCCCTTAACAGTTGTTTCGATTATTATCAGGAGTTAATCACATGCGCGCTGATATTTTCAGCTAAAGTGGCCCTCATCATGTGTGTGGAGCCTCTATGCTAAACGCTGATGTACGTCCTCTCGTGACTGGTGGTCAGCCACGACCGATAGTTTGTTTAATGGGTCGACCTCGACCACACAACCTCCACCAGACCAAACACACATTTAAAAGCTCTGTCGATGTCCATCTCATAACACCAGCCTCCTTTTATCCCTATTGTAGTTACATCAGACACACACACACACACACAATAGCGACAAAATCCAACACGCACCACCGGCGGTCCAAAATAACAACGAGAGCCTCTGCCTCCTTTTAGCAGGAATGCTGAGTGGGTCATTGAGCTCCGAGTGCGTGACCGATACACCTACACACTGAATGCATACGCAGCGAAGCCTCTTTTTTCCCTTTGTGGACTGTGACTGTGTGGGAGTTCTAAGGGTCTTCCTGATCATTTGTTTTCTCCACTGTATTGTTTAACCACACTTTATGGAAAAATATAAGAACTCCCTCTCGCCAAATCTTTCTGCCCTGTATTTAACTAGCCGTCATGACTTCCTTCCTCTCCACCTATCGCTTCCTCTCTATTATTCGCCTTTAACTCTCCAGCCCTTATCACGTCCTTCCCTTTCTGTGGGCGCTCTCCTGCAGGCGCTCTTTTTCTGCACATTTAAGAATATCACTTACTTCCTGCACTTGGAGGGTCTTACAGTGTGGGCTCTTTTCCGGTGGACAGCTCCAGACACACACACACACACACACACACACACACTCAGTCTTTGTCAGGGTGCTATTTAAAGAGTCACTGTGCTCATGAAGATAAGCCTCGGCAGCCAGAGCACCACAAAGCTCCTGATAAGGTACGTTCTCCTACACTTATATCTGTAGAAACTGAATTTACAATAAAAATAATACAGACAGCAATTGCAAGTGGATGTCTCGGTTTAAAGTCAGTGTTACGACTCTGTTTGTTAAATAATCCTGTTAAGAAGCTCGAGTAGAACAGGCTTCTCTACTTCAAAGTTCCCTTAAGCAGCAGCCGCTTTGGGGGAAAAAAAAAATCGACCTTTTAGTGACTGTGTGGTTGCATAGCTTGCATCTACAGGGAAAAAACTCCCACCGTCATTTCTGGAAAAGTAGTGTGAAGTGGAAGTTTTTCCTCCATCAGTGAACTGCATGCCGGTACAGTAGATGTGACAGATGGAGGAGGCAGCAAGCGCAGCACAAAGATGAACGATAAGCCAAAGGACAAAGATTCATATTGAGAGAACAAGGATGGGGTGAGTGAGTGAGTGAGTGAGTGAGTGAGAGAGTGAGTGAGTGAGAGAGTGAGAGCGAGAGAGAGAAATTAAATCAGACAGAGAACACTGAAATAAAAAACACGACACAACCACGTCAGCCAAAAGGACGTTATTCTCAAAACATGCATCATAAAACCAACAGAGGAATATACAAGGCTGCTGTATATTCCGTCGTGTTTGGACCCAAAGCCACACCGACGGCGGACAACAAGGATATGTAACGTTCACATCTGGCAAAGTGAGAGCACGAGAGAGGTTAGAGTACCTATTTACGGGAGGACTGCCACTGGGCGACGCGACACACTCACGGGCACAGTCGGGCAGCCAACCAATGGGAACAAGAGAGGGAAGAGGATTCAGTGAATCGGGGAAGGGGGGGGGGGGGGTCGTCGAAGCTTGAAGATTTAACTCGAGGCGTCATGATGTGTGTAGGTCAACTTGGTACACAATGGGTGCAGCATTCACACAGCAAACCACCATCATATGATGCCCACCCCATTGGGATCGTAGAGGCGGTCCTGCTGGTGCTACAGACCTTCGTTTAGCAGCATTTCACATCTTAAACAGGAGTTTGTTTGAACCTGCAGTAGAAACTTGGGTTTTGCTTCAGCTGAGTCTCATTTCTGGGCATCAGCAAGGGGCCTTTGGTTCAGCGTGTTCAAGTCGTCAATTACCGCCAGTGAGGAAAGGCCCACTTTGAATGCTGTGTGTTTACAAAAACACCAACTGACAAAATGCTGCACGTTTTAAACCTTTTAGGGAGTAACTTACCACCTGGCTGAAAAAACCATCGATGAGAAACTGGCTCCAATAGTTTGACATGTAGATTAGATTAGAAAATGTTCCTCCTGAACAAAGGAGTCAGGTCTTACTGCCTGCTTCTCCCGCTCCAATGTATCAGCTAAGACCAGCAAGACAGTGTCACGGCGCCACCTACCTTGGGTTAGAGCCGTTTTCCCCTCCGCTGTCCCAGTGCATGCTGGTGAGGGATGATTGTCACACACTGAACCCACTTCTGATCTCCATAACTCTGCCCATGTGACCTCCCTCTTGGGTAGCTCCCACTTCGTCCTGGACCCCTGCGTTCCTAGCTCAACTGCTTTAGATGGCCTTGATTCTACCCGTCCCGCGTGTTATCTTTCTCCCACTACATACACCGAGCCGAGGCGTTCCCCTCCTGCCGTTGACGTCGAACAGCTTCAGAGAGCTTGTTGCCTGGTTTATGTCTCTGAATGTTTGCCACCTTCTACCGCTGATAACGGAATCTCTGGCTGATCTGATCTCATGGCGAGACCCACAGGGGGAGAGCTTAGTTTAATGTCAGACTGTCTCTGTAAGTGCTGGTAAGTTTTCAGATTTGAATCCACACGAAGTCAACACTTAATCCAAAGACCTTTAAGCAGTGAGGAGGTCGTGGATCTGTGGTTTGCTCAAGGATCAGGAAACATTGACGCTGCAGCTATCAAACTGTGACCTTTTGTTCTCAAGGCTTTTCTTGAACTACTAAGCAAACATGTCGCTTCATGTCATGAACCAAAAGCGTTAAATTAAACTTGATGACTCACTGTCCACTCAGAGTTGAAGCCTATTTGCACATGAGGGCAAACACTCAGTTGTGGTCGTTGTCCATTAGGTCGGCCTCTTAACTTCACACGTGTCGGGCTCGACTCAAGCTCGACTGCCTCAGGGAACGGAGAAGCTTCATTCCATTCCAGAGGAGCCGGTCTGTCTCAATAAAGACACTGACAGACATGCAGTGGTAACATGGCTACAACAGGTGGCCGAGGGCTGGCTGGGCAGTTAGGCTCATGTCTGTATGAAGAGCTGTTTTATTCACCGCCAGTTAGAAATCATTTCTGTTGTTTCCGTGTTTTTGTCATAATTGCCACATCAATTAGGTGACTGCTGAAAAAGCAATGGTTTAAAAACTTCTACACATTTTGAATGAGAAGGAATGATTTAAAAAAAAAAAAGTAATTCAACGTAAATGAACCGACTTCAAGATAAATTTTCGGCAAACAAACAACCTTGTCATTGCTGTGAGTTATAACAGGCTGATAAACAAGTGTTCTCAACGGCACACAAAGGTTTGTTCAACAATAAATGAATGCACAATGTGAAGTTATACAACTCATAAATGACGCTGGACAGGATAGGGAGGAAAGTTGCGTGCCACCAAACCGCCGGTCGACACAGAGTGCAACAGGTGTTACGGTAGCGTTGTGTTGTAAAGAGGCTGCAGGTTATCGTTGAAAAGGTATGTGTATTACATCTGATCAACGCATTCTAGCACTGAAGTTTGACTGTGCTGCAAACTGTTTCGTTTTTTAAATCCAAAAAGCAGAAATGCAAACAAACAAAAAAAAGAACAATCCCATCAGAAAGTGATTGAAAGATGCGAGTCAGCAGAGAGTAGTCTGTAGAACAAAGAGAGGCGTACCTTGAAGGCATACTTGCGGCTGATGTGGTCCTCAGGTCCCACGGGTGAAATGATATAGCTGGGCAGAGGAATACTGCCGAGGACCGATTCCTCTCTGCTGTCTGGAGAGAGAGAGGGTGGGAGGAACGGGGGAGAGAGAGGAAGGGAGTAGATAAACAGGGTGAGGAAGGTGAGAAGAGGAGCGAAGGAGATATGGGGGAGAGGAAAGAGCCAGAGATTAAATATCAGTCATCACCCACTAATTTCATCACTGCCTGCCACCAGTATCACAACACTCACATAAACACACTTGTATGCCGTCACTCATGCCCGCGCTGTCGTGCCAAACAGTAAATGATCATTCCGGTATCCCAGCGTCACAGAGTTAACGCTGGCCTGGTCCAACTGGCAGCCAGCCGCCATTCCTCTGTGGCTGACCCATGCAGAGATCACGCTGAGATCACACACACACACACACACACACACACACACACACTTTTGTCCTTCTATCTTTGTAAGGACCCTCACTGACATAATGCAGTCCTCAAACTTTTTACCTTTCACCTGGACCTAAACTCCGAACAGTCAAGCAGCCCTTTGAAGCAGCGAGGGCTGTTAAAATGTCCTCACTTTCCAAAAAACATCCTTCCTCTCAAATTCAAAACAGGTCCTCTACCAACACAAGTGTGCCACCAGAATGTGTCCCAAGGTAATGAGTTCACACATCTGTAAATATCTTGGGCATTTGTTTTCAACGGAACATTGTGACAGCCCGCTAGAATGTGTGCGTGTGTGTGTGTGTGTGTGTGTGTGTGTGGTGTTTGCCTGAGGGGTGGATAAGGCAGCACTGTGGATTAAAGGGGTAATTGTTTAAAAATAATTCAAGGACCTTTGGAGGAGACGTTCCCTAAATGGCGGGCGGGGCGGTGAGGTGTTTTTTATCTGCTTTGCTCAGTCCGTCTCCCTCACACGTACAAACACACTGAGCAGACCAGACCGTGACGAGTGAAGTCAGATAGCGTCCAAAGAGCACATGAATGGCAGTATTTTGTCACTCTATTCCGTCCCCGGTTCAAGGTTTTTTTCTTATATGACTTGAGGGACTGAGGATAAAGGTTGTGTGCGCTGTACAGGGCTGTAATGGAGATAAGGAGAAACCAGTGAGCTATCCACACACTTATAAATACTGATATTATGTGTCTAATGGACAGTCCCCCTCCTTTAACCTATTTCCAAAAGCAAACTCTGTAAAAAAACAAAACAATATATATATATATATATATATATATATATATATATATATATATTGTATGGATTTTTCATATTTCAGTTAGGGCTGCAATTAACAAACATTTAAATTATTGATTAATCTGCAGATTTAATTAAGCGTTTTGTCTGTGAGATCATGAAAAATGCCCGTTGCCCATTGTGGCATCTTTAAATTCATGTTTTATCTGAATTGAACAAGAAAAAAAGAGGATCCTCACATTTTAGACGCTGAAATCAGAGAATGTGAGACTTTCCAACTTGAAAGATGACTGAAACAATAAAATGAAAGATTTTCTAATCTTTGTCTGTGAGCCACTGCGACCACGACAGGACCTTGAGCATGCAGCCACTAATGAGCACCGACAATATTGTGCATCAGCATGTGAGATTAGCCGTGGAGAGACACAGAGACGCACACAGGCGAGCGCACACACACACACAACCGATATCATTATCTCCTGCAGAGACAATAAAATACCATGTGCAAGTTTTTAAATCTTAAAATGTAAACACTGCTACAAGAACCACAGTTTTTCAGAAAAAAATGATAGACATGACCTCTCCAGCCCTGATGGCAACCATCAAACAAATAAAGGTCATTAAAAAACAAAGACAGCAATGGGAGGTTAGGCTGTTTGTGTAACAACAAGGGTTTAGCAAGGGATGCTGGAGACAGATCAAGTGTTTTCATGTCAAGAGGAGAGAACCTTTGAACTGAGAGGGAAAGACGGAGAAGAGAATTTCATCGGTGGAAGCGGAGCGGCAGAGGAGTTTGGTTGAGAATATGGAGATGAAAAAGGAAGGCTTGGAGAGGCAGATAAAGACAGCCAGGGTGAGGGAGGGATGGTGATGCAGCTCAGTGTGCATCCAAATCTTCCCATGGTGTTTGAGCTATAATTCACTCAGAAAGATCAGATTAATGCCCGCGCAAATTCAATCACTGGCTCCTTCGTCAGCTGCAGTTCACTTCAAACCCAGCACCATCAGAATCCAATCAAACGTTTGAACTTCGGCCAAACCTTTTTTTTTTTATTGAAACCGTTCATATTTCCAATACAGACATATATTTTATTCCTCTCGAGGAGACGGAGACATGAAACTGAACCGTCTTTTTCTGGGGTGGCAGCAAAACGCTTCCGTATTTTAGACAGATGTGTTATAAACTGTAGGATTACTCGACAGTGAATTCCACTTTTATGGGAGCGAACTGCCATAAAAATGGTAAAAAAAAAAAGGTTTTTCAAACAACACCAGTGAGACACCGGCAGAATAGAAATCCAGTCCAATACAAAAGACATTCAATCGATAGACACGTGAAGCTTATGACTGATGGTTTTGTTGAGATTTTCTAAAGTGTCAATTCAATGCTGTGGTGGTTTTAAAAGCAGTGGAGGTGTTTGTCTATTCATTGTAAAGGTGTTATCTTTACCTTCGCTGAATGTATGATTGTTGGGGGGGTGGACCAGGTAGTAAGTGTGAATTTCAACCATTTCCTCCACGTGTACGACAGAACCGTCTCCTTGAACAAGGACTCACCTTTGTAGTAGAACAGACAGAAATCAGCCAAGACGAACCACTTCCTCTTCCAAAGACGCATCCCAGAGCTGTCCTGCAGAGAGGAGGAGACGTAAAGAGTGTAAGTAATGAGTGAATGAATCACGAGACACAAAGTAGCACAAGATTGGAGGAGATAACGAGAAAGACGATTGGAGATTTTTTTCCGAGATGGAAAAAGAGCGGCGAGGGGCAGCGGACACAGGAGAACAAGCGAGGAGGATAGGCGCAGAGATAGAAAAGAGAGAAGAAGAATGAGAGGGAGGAAAGGAGGGATCATTTGTCCTCGTCCACTGGCTCGCTGGGCTTGTCACGGCTGCTTTACCGCCCGCTTCGTCTTTTATGTTCGCTGTCTGAAAATGGTGCCATTTGAAGAGAGGAGATCCAGAGGGATCACAGATACATGCATCTTCTTTGAAAGTGTGTCTGGTCTTGTTAGTGTGTGTATAGCCTGTGACAGCATACGTGTACATTCATGTGCATGTGCGTGTTCCTGCCAGTGTTTTTTCTAATTAAAAGCTAATTGCAAAATTAGACTGTATGTGCAAACGGCTGTGCATTCAGTTGTGTGTGCATTGCTGCCTGTGTGTCTTTGTGTGTGCGTGCCTCCGCGTGTGGTCATTAAAGTATAATTGCTTCGCGGTAATATCACTCACTGTTTGTCTTGTACCGACGCCAAGCGTTTCCCAGCGGGACGATGCCAACTACAGATATTTTAAGCACAACTTCAAATACTCAGAGTCTCTCCAGTAATAGCCTGTCTGTGATCAACAGCAGGTGCTCTATATTGCCAACGCAAAAGGCATAAATCAAGAAAAAAGAGAAGTAGGCCAATGGAGGAAATGTGGAAGGCTGAAGCCGGAACTCAAGCTTGTAGTGTCTTAAAGAGACGGATATCGCAAGACTGAATTAGCAAATAGACCGAAAATATTCTATGTAAGACAGTATTTCAATGAGGGTGTTCATGCAGGTCGTTTAAAGAACTATCTTATTCATTTTAATGCTATGAAGTACAGCTTGAAGTACCGCTTGTATATTTACCGTCCAGTAAATATACTGAATGTCACGGTGCAAGCCCAGGCGTTAGAATGAGTGTGTTTCAGTGTGTGTGTGTGTGTGTGTGTGTGCGTGTCCTGACCTGTTTGTACAGCCATCCTCGCACCACCACAGGAACGTTGGGATTCCTTTTGATGGCCTGCTCTCTCTTCCCAAAGTTGTGCACCTTCCCACCGGACCGGGAGCCCTGAAACCCACCCGGACAAATAAAGAACGCTTTCACGAGGTGTAAGAAGACGCGATCGAAGCCCTTAACGAATGCATATGTGCAGGTGACCGGGAGATGATCCGTTTGTTACTCATCAATCAGCTGTTGTGTTGAATTGCCAGCTTGACCAAACATTTGTTCAGATATTTTTTTTTAAACATCTAATTTGCTCAGTGGCAAAGCTGTGCGGCTGCAGTAATTGTTGCACGTCAACGTTAGCATTTGCAGAGCTATATTAGCTTGGTTAATTAACAGCAATATATTATATGATTATATATTTATCCTCCGCAGCGGAACTGTTGCCAAAAGGGCCAAAAGTGCGACAGATCTGTGTGTCACAGTGACTTATATTTAGAAACAGGCAGTCTGCAGCTCATCAGACCGCTCACTCTGACTAAGCACATTACGGAATGGGCCTTCACATAGACCATGATTATCCTTTTTTTCTTCTCCTGGAATCTTTTTCTGCCCCAGTTGTTTCGTAATTACAGCCATTATTTGAGTGCAGACACTTTTCCACCAGGCCTCCACGAGAGCACCAGTCAGGGTTGTCATGACATTAGTCCGAAATTGTTCAAAGCCTCTGCAGACATATCAGGTGGGAGGTTAGAAAAGTGGGCTTGTGACCTGCAGGTCGCTGGTTCGACCGTCTGGCCGGCGAACCTGAGCGGCTCCCATCAAAGAGGCCGGGGCAATAAGTCTTTCAATCTCAGCAGTGACAGACTGCGGCTGCTTTGAGCAGCATCCAGAAGTGAACGCATCCAAGTGTGTGCGATACTGATGAGGCCACTTTTCCTGCATAGAGAAGTCCCCAAAATAGCCAGTCTATGTAAATCGTCCTAAAACACTGAATATCTGCATCCGTGCGTTGCAGAACTCCGGTGTCCTACAAAATGTCTGTGAATTGTGTATGACTTGTCTGTGTATAAAGCAGAATAAAAGTGATTTAGTGAATGCATCATAAGCACAATATAAACTGAATTAATAAGGACTTATAGAAGAAGAAGGTCAACTAAAGGCCCCTCTGCAGAATATTTCCTAACAATGGAGTTGTTGCCTTAAAGGTCTCCCTGAGCAGAGACTTAAGTCGCTCTCGCTCTGTGTGTTGTAATCCAAGATTCTCTGCGCTTTGTTTACGTTATTGTATACCGTATACCACTTGGGCTGTGCATCTTCTATCGTACGGTAGATCTATAGCACTCCAATAATAGCTCAAACTGTAACTTCATAAGGTTAAGGCGGCGCGTTTGTATTTTTAAACAGAGTGTCAATACTTTCGGTGCTTCTGGTTATTTGTAGCCTACAGCATCACTCTATGAAATATTATAGGACGCCTACAGTCCAGAATTAACATCAGCCAGACAGACAGGGTGTGAGCGCTTCATTCAGGTTTTAGGAGCAGTGCCCCGGTCAGGATAGGATTCCGTTTCACTGTTGTGACATCCCTTGTCACTGATTTGATAATTAGGAATAAATCAGAGAAAACCTGTGCAGACAAAAAAAAACATGCAAACTTCACAGAGAAAGGAGCTTAATTGGATCATTAAAAAAAAGTTCTGAGCTTGGACAGATAGGTACACACAGTTAAGCTTCAACTTCTCTGCGGAAAACTGTTGAATTCAACAGGTAAAGAGTTCCAGATGGCACAATGGAGCTGGAAATACAACATCTGAATTCCGGGAAACCAATTTATTGATCTCTTGACCCACTCAATTGACTACAATATCCCCCCTGACTAGTGACAATCACATTCCTGCCACTAAGTCTGTAACAATTACTTTTGTTATCGAATACTCTTCTGATTATCTTTGTGGATTAAAGGCCTTGAAACGGTCAGTCAATACAAAACTAGGGGTGGGGGGGGGGAAATCGATACAGCATAGTATCGCGATATTTTGTAATAAATTGCAATATATATTATCACAATACTCAGAATATCGCAGTATCGCGAAAGTATCGCGATATATCGAAGTATCACGATAATATCGTATCGCGAGATCTCTGGCGATTCCCACCGCTATACAAAACCAGGTGAAATCTCATCGTAAGCAACTATCTGAACAGTTTAACTTAACCTCCAGCTGGAGTCTATAAGCAGTGTTTGTCTCTTTAGTACTTTTTACTGTTGCAGCCCTTTAAGATACAATTCAGGCACTGGCGTCAATTTGTCTTCCGTTACACACATTGAAGATATGCATGGATGCTGGTTGTCTCTCTCTGTCTCTCAGCTAACCATGAAATTCTTTCATCATTGTTGTGTTTGTGTGTGCGTGGCTGTTGTATAAGCCAGCAAACACTTATACACTGTGCATGTATTCATGAAATCTCGTTACGCCATCCTCTATTCTGAAACCTCAGAAGAAATACGACTCCCCAAGGCTGTGCAAACACACACACACACAAATACCCTGCCACCTCGGTCACTCCGTTATTATAATTTAAGATTGAGTGTGACGGCTGCATGAGTGTGTTTATGGACTGGAAGCAGCACTGGGGAGGCATCCACGGCTGGAACACAGCAAACCCACTCATGTGGGGGAACTAGAGGGAGGCTGGTTGGCCAAGCACGATGCAAAGATGCAGAGCGGCTCCAGTGCTGTCACATCGGAGTCCCGCATCTGCAAATATACAGAATGCGTATGTCCGTGCATGTTTGATGCGTTTGTCTCTGCCTGTGCGTGTGTGTGTGTGTGCGTGTGTGTGTGAGATGCGGTGGTCTATTTTTAGACCGGGGGTGATTCTGTGGAAAAGGCTGTGGTCCCTGCTGGAAAGTAGCTCTCAGTGTTGGAGGTGAGCGACTCGGGGTGCAGAGCAGCTATTTGTTACATTAATGACACACGATCAGACAACCTAAAAGCCTGGAGAGACGAGCCAAAAACCTGGAGGCTGTAGGTTCAAATCCCTAGCCAGACGAGAATGATCTGGGAGGCTGAGGTAATTAAACAAGAGCAGCACTTTACCCTCCCTTTAGAAATCAGTTTGAGGTATATTTACACTAGATACCTAATCTCAATCTGTTCAAGTCGATCTAATCAGTCGTTCACAGCGTCTCAGTGTAATGGACCACGGCAGCTCTCAAGAGTCATTCTGGGTTACTGTTAGTGCTGAAACGATTAGTCAATTGTGTTTCGACATTGTTTATATTTACATATATTTACATATATTTTACAGACTAAACACTTGTAAACTACAATTAACGCTTCACGGTTGTATGCCTTCGCCAACCAGTCAAGTTGCAGTCTACAACCAAAACGTCATCGCGTCATCGTTTTATCGTTTCATGAGACATGTGGGGGAAATCGTCAAACTTAGCAGATCAATTCTTGAGTTATGGCCCAAAACGTGTTTTGTGAGCGGACGGTGATTTAGACATTTGAACACCAATTTCTAATCAGTTCATTCTTGAAGTGAGTTGAAGTGGACGTTTGCGCCACATTTAAAGACGTTCTCTCTGAGATAATGCTTTCACAAGAATGGGTCGTACTGAAGGTCGCAATGATCTTGACCGTTGACCATTGTAAACAGTTCATCCTTGAGTCCAGGTGGACGTTCCTGCCAAATCTGAAGGAATTCCCTCGAGGCGTTCCTGAGATATCTCGTTCACGGGAACGGACAACTGAAAACATAATGCCTCCCGTCACGGCTGTCTCCGGCAAGGACGCATAAAATGGAGAGATAAATCAGTTCAGAAGAGAACTTGCAGACCTGGTATTTCTCATCTGGTAGATGTTGAGATATTTCACTGTCTATCTGCCGGTGATAGATTTAACAATAGATAATTGGCATTCATCCTGTGGGCATCATGAAGGTCTGTAGCAAAACCCAAGGCAATAGATCCAGCAGCTGTTGAGATATTTGACAAATGTCAACCAGACAAAAGGAAAAGTGAAGGATTCAACAAAGTCAGATGTTTTCATCCTCTCTTGATCGTGAAGGTTTCCGATAGTTGTTGAGATATTTCAGTCGGCACTAAAGGGATGGACCAATTCAATGGCCAACATTTCCAGCCTGAGGACCAGGCCACTAGTTTGGCTTCAAACTATTGAATTAAAGAGATTAAAGGTTGGGGTCAGGAACAAAGACGAATATGCCTTAAGCAGTGGATTTCCAAATGTGAGCTGCTCAGAACAAATCGTCTCCTCCTGTTGATCTCCACCGGTTTCCCACTGAACTGTGCGATCATAAAGCTTGATGTTGGTGGGAAAGCTTGCATGCTCATTAAACTGAAAACAAAAGTAAAACCAGAATATCACAAACCCCCAAGTCACCTCCATTTACAGTCAAATGACTGATGAAGGCCATTAATGCATGAGGAGGAAGGAGTGTTACCTTAATGGCAGTAGTTGAGGGGGAGTGTCAGTCACTCTTTTTCAAATTTAATTTATTCCAGTTACCACAGGAACTCAAATGGTGGACCGTTAAGTGACAAACCAATCCTTCAACCTATCGCAGTCCAACGGCGCATTGGGCTAATCTTTAATGGTGGAATGTGCTGGTTATTTAAAAAACAAATACTGAGGCGGGGAACTGACGAGGCACATGAAGCTTCATGAATTCATAACGGTCAACTGAGAAACATCAGGGACTCCTAAATGATATTGACTTTGATAAATCCCAAAGACGTTATGCAGACTGGCTATGAACACAACATCCCTGAATATGCATCGACACAGAACACAAGTGCTCAAAGGAGAATTCTGACACAAAACTCTCGGGAAAAATGGGATGATTTCTGTCTCGGCGCGCCCTCTGTTTAGTCAGAACAGAAAGACGGGGGGGGGGACATGAAAGACTCATCTTTCCTCTGTTAAGAGTTTTTCTTGTCAGAATGAGGCTTCTGTACTATTCCCCGGCTGTTTCGGTGGAAGGGGTGATGAGCCAGAGCACCTGGGAGGGCCTCAGGCCAGGAAAACACCCGCGTGGAAATGGCGACAGGCCGTCATGATAGATGTCCCGTCATCTCGGCACCGCACCCGACGATACATGTTCAATCTTAGTCCTGCGGCACCTGTTGATGGGGCGGGATG
Source organism: Melanostigma gelatinosum (assembly GCF_949748355.1). Taxonomy (NCBI): domain Eukaryota; kingdom Metazoa; phylum Chordata; class Actinopteri; order Perciformes; family Zoarcidae; genus Melanostigma; species Melanostigma gelatinosum. The sequence continues at coordinate 4,408,576 of NC_136634.1, forward strand.
AGATTTCACGCCACTGTGGAGCTGTGCATGTGTGACTGAGTGAAAGGCAGTGTGGGATATAGACTGAGAGAAAATAAAGAGTGGCAGGGTGAAGGAGTGAGCCAAAAAATAAAAAAAGGACGTAAATGAACAACCAAGACAGAAAGAGACTTTCCAATTCCTACCGAGGGAACTTTATGTTGCACCAAAACCAGATCGTAAAGAATCTTTGAGATCTGCATTTGGAAGCTCAAATTGGGATTCCTCAGCATCGGCTTATGCAAAACCGCTTTGACCAATTTCATAATTTTGGTGCCAACAGCACATTTCCTGAGCCAATGACAGCATGAAGCACAACCAGACACAAATGTAATTGTCTTGTTCTGTTGTTACTCTTTCCGGCATCCCTGTCAGTGGATATTGGGATGTGCGTGGGTTGTATTCTAGAGCAGATATGAGCAGAGACATGAAGCAAATCTGACATGAGCATATATACGGATACAGTACAAGGCCAGAGAAAAGCAAAAGAGAGGCACAGAGATTTAACATTTTCTCATCTAAAGACAACAAAAGAAACAAACATCTACATATATGTTTCTGGAACAAAAGTGCTCGCCATTTTGCAAACGCTAGCTATGCTAGCAGCCAAAAACATCTATGATTCATCGTCCATTTCATAATCTAAATGAAGAACATTTGTTTCGGTGGCCTTTCTTAAATGAGCAGGGGAGAATTTGACTATATTCTATTTATCCAATCCACTTGGCTTTGCGACAATAACACCACTTGGAAACCACTTTTATTTCTTATTTCTTATTTATTTTTAGTGTTTCAATGACTGTTTTTAATGGTTCAATGAATGTTAATTGTTTTTAAATCTCCTTTTATTTTGCCTTATGTTTTGATGCTTTTAATGGTTTTATGTGAAGCACTTTGAATTACCTTGTTGTTGAAATGTGCTATACAAATAAACTTGCCTTGCCTACTGATGGAGATGGAGTCCAATAGTTACTATGATGTTGCAGTGACAAGTTGTCAGTTGTTAAGTGTCTGGAAAAGATGAACCGTCTAAAACAATGCAGTCTGAAAGGTAGGAGTCAGTTGTAATTACATCACGTCTACCTGCCTGGATCTGAATCCTGTTTTCATCAACCCTCCACCTCTCCCTCATGTTGTCATTCCTGCAGGCCTCACATGGATCTTGGTCAACCACGAAAGACCTCTGAACCCCCATTCATCATTATCGAACATCCATAACATCAGCTAAAAACTGCTGCCAGATCAGTGAGTGGCCATAAACAACAGCAATGGCTCTTGTTCTATAACTAGTCCTACTGCTACTACTGCTTTATTCATACATTATAGATCTCATCTGAACACAGGACACCAGGAGGAATCGTAGGAACATAATCACTTGTGATTAAATAAGAGCAAAATATAGAAATCAGTGTTCAAATGAATGCAGTCCTTTCAGAGTGCAAGTCACGTTTGTTTTATTATAGTGATGATGTGATGGAGTTCGCCAGCCTAAATGCCTCAGGCATGACTTTCCACAGTCCAGGGAGCCTGATGGCCAAAGTGCACCTGTCGGCTTTAGGACAGAGAGACTGTCGGAGTCTGAAGGGCTCCGGAGAAAGGACGCAGTGTTTAACATTTCTGACAACAGTCACATCAGGACGTTCGACTTCACCCATCAAAATAATGAATGTTAGCAAACAAGACCAGTGCTGAGCAGATTGCCTGCCGCGCAGGCGTCTACGCTTTGTGTATCCGTGGAGGAAGAAAAGGAGGAGGAAGCTGATCCACCACAGACAGAGCTACGCGTTCAGAAGTTCCCATAGCGGCCACTGGCGGACACATTTTAAAGGCAAGAAGTAAAAAAAAAGACAGGATTTATGTCACTTTTGACAACTGATTTGCTAAATTCCAAATTCAGAGCATATCTAAGATTGAGGGATTGCCTCCACATGGCTCTCAACATGGCGACGCTAACAGTATAAACTACTGACGTGCCGACAGAGCTAACAATGTTTACCTGAGGGTTGGAGGAGAGCGGCGGCCGTGAACCAACCAGTGGGGATAAGCTCGTGTGTCAACACATGTCAACAAAACAAGGAAAAGCTTACTTTCGCTTCATGTTTGTACAGAACAGCGGAAGCAAGTGGAGCCGTGGCGTCCATCTTTATACACGATGATACAGACAGTGATGTATCTTTTTTTCACGAGGAAAGTGTCGTCCATAATTAGCATGGTTGTCCTCAACATGCTATGACAAGATGTAAATATAACCACCGCAGAACAACACTGAACAACACACACAAACACACAGGCAGACCTTGGAGGTGGTGTCCACAGTGGAGGAGGTGACGGCAGTGGAGGCCTCACTGATGGTGGTGCTGGAGAGCTGCTCACCCGCGGGTTTGGACATCATGGAAGCACCCTGCGGCCTGGAGAAGAACACACAAACACAAGAGTTTTGACTGGGTTGATGAAATATTATGCAGCACTAAAGCAGGGTGTGGTGACTGATGTCTGCTATTACTCCACTTTATTGGACAGTCTATTATTTCAAAACAATTAGAGAGAGAGACGAGAGAGAGAGAGAGAGAAGAGAGAGAAAGAGAGAGAGAGAGAAAGAGAGAGAGAAAGAGAGAGAAAAAAAGAGAGAAAGAAAGCGAGAAAGAGAGAGAAAGAGAGAGAGAAAGAGAGAGAGAGAGAGAGAGAGAAAAAGAGAGAGAAAGAGAGAGAGAGAAAGAGAGAGAGAAAGAGAGATCCTTGTGGTCATTAAACTTTTTATCCTTTTGACTCCATACTAATGGTTTCTTGTAATTTTGGTTATTACAATGTGTGAATTACAGTTTATTAACATCAGCACGTACTTCATAAATGACCCGAGTAAAATAACGAATAATGTCAAATTAATAAGACATGAAGGATGGAAGGAAGGATGGATGAGGTAAAGAGGTAAAGACAATCTGGATCGAAAATGTTTCTGAAGATACTCGAGGCTATGGACAGGTGTGTGTGTGTGTGTGTGTGTGTGTGTGTGTGTGTGTGTGTGTGTGTGTGTGTGTGTGTGTGTGTGTGTGTGTGTGTGTGTGAGTGTGAGACAGCCAACAAGTGACACCGAGCCGGTTGAATGACCTGAAGACAGGATGTCCTAAATTTTCTCCCTCTCTCAACCCCACACACCTTGGTGGGCAATAAATAAAGTCCCTCCTCTGAACAGTGTGTGTGTGTGTGTGTGTGTGTGTGTGTGTGTGTGTGTGTGTGTGTGTGTGTGTGTGTGTGTGTGTGTGTGTGTGTGTGTGTGTGTGTGTGTGTGTGTGTGTGTGTGTGTGTGTGTGTGTGTGTGTGCGTGCGTGTGTGTACAAATCTATTTTCCTTTCGTCCCCTCAGGTTTACCTGACATGACCGTTTCACAACAGGAAGCTGATAAATAGACTAACACACCAGATCCCCAGCAGACAAGTCAAAGTGCACACAGCAGCAGACGGCGTGATGCAACTGTGGACTCCAAACGAGCAGCAGTCCTTCATCCCAATATAAGCGAGATAATACTTCTAAATATTGGTGTTGGATGTAATCTGCATTCTGTTTTTTTTATGATCTGAAGTGGAATCATTTGAATGCGTTATGCCTGTTAAGAGAGAGAAAGAGAAGATGTGGGGAATTAGAGGGGGGGGGGGGGGGTGAGTCCAACAGACCTACGTCATCTATGATAAAAAAGACTGAAGATGAATGGGTCGCTCCACAAAACACTATTCAGGGCTCAATAACGTGATAAATAAGTGATGTTCACAAGGACACCCAGACTACAGTGCAGTGCTTTAATGAATCATGCTCTTTCATAAAGAACTAGTGTAGGACGCTCCGTTAATCTTAGACCGCTTCTCATGCAAACATTGATCTATTTGCACAGCTCAAGGTGATATTACAACTAATTTTACATTTAAATATATTTACTAATCAAATAAAAAAGAGAAAATTCACTGATTTTCAACCTTATTTCCATCTTTCTGAGTTCAAGCTATACTGTGCTATACACCTATGCTCTGTGTCTGGGACCGAGGTGTGCTGGAGACCTTCAGGATATCAGGAGCCCAGTGGTCTGCCCAGTTTAACGGTCTGCCTCCGAAGAAGAAGGAGCGAGAGACGCCAACGAGCTGCTACAGCTGGGCAGCTGCTCAGCCGGCACAGCAGAGACATAAAAAGCGTGTGGCGTTGGCATATTTTCTCTTATTTTACGGCATATCTAACTCAGTGAAGTAAGGATTTATTAAGACCAAACCAGAGTTGCTGCTTGTTGCAAAAGTGGAAAAACAAAGAAAGAAGGTTTTGGTTTTTGATTTTGCTGCGTGTTTTACGAAGAGTTACAAAGGCTTTTATATCCTATTTCCAATATATTTTCCTTTTTTCTTTTTGTTTGATCAGCTTTATCGGAATAAGCCTAATTTTCCCTTCAACACATCTTCCTGTCTGCAGTCTCTGGCTCGGCTTATTTTTGTTTCACCACAATTTTCGCAAAAAAGAAGAACAGCAGCACTCACTCAAAAAATCATGTTCTTATCTCGCAGCGCTTTTGAAGGAGGGCTTTACCGGTTGCCAAGGACGGAGGTAGAGTACAGCACGAGGCTTTCAGCTCATTACCAAACTGCTGCACAGCTTCAACAACTCAGCAGTGTCGCTCATACTTGTTCTTCAGTAAAACACTGCATTCTACGGGCTTACCTTTTAGACTTTGGTTTGATTTAAATCACGAGGTGCAGTGTGTTCGGATAGCTTCAGCAGAAACTTACCAAAATCAACCACATTCTTTCCTGTAAAGTGGGTAAAAGCCTCCAGTCGTCGCCTGTCTCCAGTAAAAGAGTGTTTAAATTTCATTTTGATGTTTTGCTTTTTCAACAGTTGGTTTTTCATTTTTCATTTTTTGTCATTTGCAGCATCAGTTAATAACAATGAACATTAACATACTGCCCTTTGCTTGTATGATTTATAATGTGTACATTTAAAATGTCTGTAGATTTTTAATCCTAATTTTCCTTTTTTTTTGTTTAAACCTGAAAAACAAGCAACAACTTCTGAGTGGATGCTAGTGATGATCCAAATAAAGGCTAAATAATCGTGACGAATATGCTGCACTGATACCAGTTTACTGTGAATGAGACTTCAATGGTAATATATCGAAACGGTAAAAGAACATACTTCACGCACTGACTCGTGCATCTCTTTGCATGATGACAGCCCCGTTATTGCTGCTGCGTTGCCGCGGTGAGACGGATGAGACGTTCCTCGCTGGATGTTTTATTGTCGGCGGGCTGACACCAGGCGGAGCGTGTGTATAAATCTGTCTGATTAGTTTCAGAATGGAAAACGCTGGCAGTGTGATGCATTCTTCCGTCCAGGAATCCAACCTAATTACCTCGCACTATATTTCTCTCTGACACACACGCCTCTATCTTTTTCATATAAATCGATACATGTATCCGTCTGTCGGAGAACTGCTGTTTTAGTGACCCGTTATGCTCCAACTTTTCAATTATTCCTGGAATAAATGTCGAATATTGGTCTCCCTTAACGTGTTCTTACTCCGTCTTTGTCTCACTTTTATTTCGTGGTGAAGATTTAGTTTCACTGTTGCGGCCATCCTCCCTGTATTCCTCCCTTTCTCTCATCTCTGTCCTCCACATTACCGGCTGCACTGTGACACAGACACCAGTTTCAGTACATCAACAGCTTATATCTACAGACAATGTAAATCTCTGGAGTATGGTGTGGGTGGGTTGAGAGAGAGAGAGAGAGAGAGACATTAGCTCTTTTCTCATTCTGCCGTCAAGAGAATTTCATGCAAACTTTTGAAAGGTCAGGAACGATAAAATGTACATCAGATGCCTTTTCATCAAAGTCAAAAGTATTGACTGGAAAGATTTAAATAGAACTGATCGAAAAAAAAACCATTTACATCAGGGAAAGTCGTTATTTTTGATTGATTTTAATTGAATGGCATGGACAGGCACTTGGTTTTTTTTTGCAATGAAACTGAACGACTCCACTGACCGGTGTCTTTTCTTTGCGAAACGTCTTTCTTTAGTGTGTGTCGCTTTTGGGGCATGATATGGCACCATTTGCAAAGAAGCAGTTAAAAGGTAGACGTGACTGAAGAGCAAGAGAACGACAAGAGTGCCATTCTGGTTGAAAGGAGGAGGAAATCAGCACAGAGAGGTAATTGAGCCTGAAATAGAAACGAGATAAAGTCGAAGCCGGAGCCTTTGATTTCTTCTCAGAAAGATTTTAAAAAAACAGACAAATTAGACGATTGCTCTGTATGCTGAGAAACACACAAGGCCTGCGTCTACTATCCATACAGGACACAGATTCTACCGGGAGTCTGTTATCTGATTTTCTATACGAAGTCGTCTTACTTCAATCAAGTAAAAGACAAGAAAGAACTGATCAGAAAGGGGCTCCTGAGACTTCAGGGTCTCAATCTGGCCCTCATGAGAAAAAGGCTGGTTGTTGCTCAGGAGGGCTGGAGAAAGGTACGACCTCTCTTTTCTGTGAAGTAATCCATATGTCAAAGCTCCTGGAGGTCCACGGGAAACACAAGACACTTAATTACTTCGAATGCCCAAAGAGGAAGGGGTCATTCGTGGTTCTCAGTTTACTTCTCTGCAGCAAACTGAGAGGTATAAAAGTTAAACGTGAGAGAAAATGACTGAACAATAGAGAAATCTATAAGACTCAGGCATTCAATTCATATCTCAACTCCCTGTTAAAGCGGTCAGCTGTGTATCATTTTGTATTTATATGTATTTGTCGCCGCCAGGCGATGTGTGTGCGCTTGCTTGTGTGTGCTTCTCTGTGTCTGTCCTACGGTGTGTTTGGCTAACAGAGCTAACGGCTAACAGAACTGAACACACAGCCGGACGGACTGGTCAACATGGATTGAGGGAACAACACGTCATTGTCTGAGGGAACAACACGTCTTGTACGGTTGAGGTCTAGACGGGGGCCACTTTGCTTTGTATTCATTCAAACATTACAGAAGTGGTGTTTGCAGACCTGCTCTCTGCTGAGTGCACTTTTCTAGTTTTGGAAGTTTACTTGCTGGTTTTATAACCAGAACTCGGGACTTCTAACCGAGCAAACAAGCCTCTTTGAATCGAACTGAACTAATCTGGGAGAGGGAAGAGTGAGGAGAAAAGGGGAAACAGATGCATCCCGTAACAATCCAACAACTCTGACCCTCAGGGTATTAGCACAACAATACCAGTGAAGCCCAATCTAGACCGATGTGCACTGGTTCTTTCTACGTCTACATGTCAATCACATTGTTTTGGCATGTGGTGTCACTGGTCATTCTTAGGAATCAGAAACATCCCTTAGGATTCAGATACGCATCAACAATCTGCTCTCCCGGAATAAAACACCTCAGACATCTGAACATTGGATAAAGCCAGGTGCAGAATTATTGCTTCATTTTGTTGACATATTAGAGGAAATGTTGGTGAATTTAGTGTCGTAAAATAATCCTGTGAATGTGTACTTTGGAGGTTTTCTTTCACCAGGGGTGATGCAACCAAAATCTAAAAATTGAACAGTGCACGAAAGAAATCTGCCCGGGGTGTCTCGCCTTCATCTTCCTCTTGTGAGAACCCAAACTGTATTAATGTGCAGTACTAAATCGCCAGAGTACTATTTTAATAATGCTTCACAGAATGATGAATTCTTTGACCGATGAAAGGAAGGGATGTAGTGATGAAACCCAATCAGGCCATCGCCTCAGAGAAATCATACCTTAAAACGCACTGGGCTGCTGTTTTAAAATAAAGTGTGAAAGCTTCGTATACTCGCATCTCATCATGAAAACAAATCATGAAAACATGAGAACAAATATCAGAAACGCACAACGTTCAGCTTCTGTGAAATCTTCCAGTGAATGCAAACATGCCATATTTCTTCTTGCCGCGCTGGAAATATGTTCTCTGACGTGAACGAATTACTGTGTGGAGAAGAAAGAAATGACACTGAAGGAGCAACACTTAAGACGGGCACTTAGGCGCCCCGTGAGAGCATGACAAGGCAGGAAGCCGGATCTAAAGAGTGCTGCATATTAATCTCACTCAGCAGTGGTGGCCATGGGTCAAAGGTGGACCCACAGAATGGGCTGGGGGTCATTGATTGGCTGCTCATCAGTAGGAAAGCGGTTGGCCTCCTCTTGTTTTGTCTGTGGGAGGATAAAGGCGGCCATGTTGAGAACGGAGAGGCCACAGAGGAGATTTAATCACACAGGAAAAGTAATTGTCGGAAGGATTCTGACATTTTACCACCAGAGTTATTTAATGATACCTCTCACAAGACAACAGGAAAAAGTCAACTTAAAACACTTACAAAAAAATAAATAAATGAATAAATAAAACTTACTCCCACCCCCACGGCTACACAATATGTCAGAAATCAACACAATGGCTTCCCACACAGGCGCAGCTGACATTTAAATACACCGCTTGGTTTCTGCAGACCAAAATATTCAGAGATCTCAAATTATCTGAGAGAAGCACACAGGTACTCTGTCCTCAAACAGAGGAGTGGAGATCATTATTTCAGCTTTGAAACATTGTTGAACACAATTTTCCCCCAAAAAGACAAAACTTTCCTAACAGACAGTATGTTGGTACGGACAGCCAGCGTCCCCATTTCAAAGGGATGTTACTTAAAATAACTGCTGTTCAAACAATCCCCCATTTTCTGCTTCATAGTTTCCCTGACACGTCCGAGTGAGATCCTCCTCCATGATGCTAATGGGGCTAAATTGTCTTTCATGGAGTATTTTTAAAAGCCACGACGGCGACGCTGGTATTGCTTTCACCTAGTGAGTCTGTGTGTGAGTCATCATGGCAAAATGTGGTCTTTGAGACACGGGAGCTACCACAGAGGAGGCTTTCAGCAGCGTACCTGCTGTTTGTATTTCTATCTGCCTCTCTGTGGACAGGTCTTCTCACCGCGATAGCGTCAAAATCACGCACAAACCAGTCATGAAACTTTAGAGCCGTGGAGTTGAGATCAAAATGAAAGTCAGGTTTGACGATGGGTGTGGTCTGGGCTGACTTTGCATCACGGCTGCTGTGATCCCGTCACAAGACGGTCTCTGGTTTACATATTTGTTTTGTCATCTTTCCATCTTTAAATCTCGGTGAGTTGATTTGTTGTTTTGTGTGTCACAGTTGTCAAAGTTTTGACATTTTTCTCCCATTCTCAATACAGCAGTTCGGCCCCAAATTCTACCTTCATTAAGTTCATTATGTTCATTTTTTTGTTGAAATTAACAGAAATGTGTAAATTCTATTAAGTTTATCACTGAGGTCATAGTTAAAGGTGGTGCTGCATTGTTGTAGCCAGTGTAAGATGATCACAAAAGCCAGGAACATAATCGAGAGAGAGAATGAGACCACACATTCCTCCTACATTTGTATCCGCCCGTTTCAATTCTACTACTGCTGCTGCTATGGCAACAGTCAACCAAAGCATTGCCAAGCCGCCCCCCCCCCCTCCCCCAGCAAAGCACCATGTGTTCACTCATCACATTGCTGGCGTAACTTCTCTTAAATCTCCGGGTCAGAGACGGGGTGGGGGGGAACAACATACGAGGACAACGAGAGAGAGAACAGAAGAAGCTTCTGGAGGACGTGATGAGAGGAATAACACGGAGGAAGAGTTGAGAGGAACAAATGCAACAAAAGGAAAAAGGCACGCCGAGTGACAGCCAGGAATTCTGTTTACCTCCATTTACAAAGGGAAAGGGTTTCACCAAGCATGCATGCTCTGTTTCAGCTAAACTAAGCTTCTATTTGACCCGAGCCTGACACGCATATGTTAACAAAAAAACAGTTTGATTCCCCAGATACGTTCAACCAGTAAAACGAGAGGGTTTGAAATACTAAAAAGTGAGCATGTACAACATGAAAGTTAAGGAGAGGAATAGGACTTTGCTCTGAGACTTTGCCTTGTGCATGGCTAGAGATCTATATTATGTTGTGCAACAAAATGAAGAAGTAAATCAAAAAGTCTGAGTCATTTCCTTTATTAGGAATATTGATAAACGTCTGGAATAACACGTATGGGAACCAAGGGGCAACCTCTGCTGAAAAGTGGAGCCAATGTGGAAGGGTTTTAAACTTAAAGCTCTGCTTGTATAGAAGTCTATGAGAACATGACTCCACTTGATTTATTACCTCAGTAAACATTCTAAACATGAGTTTATGGTAACAATATCTAGTTTTAAGTCTTCTTCAATACATCATGTTGTTCATTTAGTAAATTTAGATCCCGTTTAGAGTCAAATAGAAGATAAAGCAGATTATCCTTAAAGGCGTGGCTAGATTGTGATTGACAGCGACGCCGTCGCGGCCACGGCGCCGCCTCCACCACGCCGCCACAGCGCCGCCGCCGCCACAGCGCCGCCGCCGCCACAGCAGCGCCGCCACCACAGCGCCGCCACCACAGCGCCGCTACCACAGCGCCGCTACCACAGATACTACAGCGTCGCTACCACATTAATTACCTTGCTAACCAAGCTAGCTAGCATTAGATTTAGCTGCTAACTTAGCATAAGGTGCAGTACCTGGCCCCGCCTGGCCTCACTTCTCTCGAGCTCCACCCCCTATTCACAAACTCAAGGCTTCAAAACTGTAGTGCACAAACAAATGGGCGATATTAAGTGACTACGTACACTTGTTATAAACAGCCTAGTATAGGAACACATGGGAAACATATGAAATCCATCAGTGTCTGACCCCAGAGCTGATGACAAGCAGACAGACCGACAGACGGGGTGCAAATAGACTTCGACACACTTCAGATGCAGACAGATACTGAGAACCAGCCAAGGAAGTTATTCCATCTCTCCTGCTGCCAAAATAAGAGCTGATGAAGTGCTCCTCGGAGCTGTAAAGTCCTGACACTTTAGCCACTTTAATCTGCGATAACCCCTGGTGAGCAGGCCCGCTGCCGCCGGCCGCCGTGCACACAAATACCCGCCGCACCCTGTTGCTAATAACGCTCTCAGATGGAGTTTCAACTCTGCTTTCATGACCCGTGAGCTGAAGCCTCCATCACAGTTGACGTCGACATCAAATAAAAAAAACAATAAAAAAGGAGCCCGGCTGGTGCAGCTCGGTGCTGGAGTTGACAGATATTTATACCGCAGTATGAGCTCCAGTGAACTCCACACCTTGTGTGCCAGCATGCGTCGTCGACAGGGTGGCGGTAATCTAAAGGTTAGCTCGGCTCCAGCTGAGAGGCTCAGTGGCCGACAGTAAAAGGTACGGATGTGTGTGAAAGTATAGTAATGCGAAGATGAAAAAAAAGAGCACCTCAGTGGAGCGAAAAAACTCATCCTTGGACGAGTATAAAGGTTTACAAAAGAGCTTTGGCCTCAGTGAAAACCTCAAGAGCTTCATGCCGGCTCAGAGCAGCCTTAAATAGCACCACGGTGGAGGTTTTTGGATAGCGCCTTGGGCAGCAGCTGAAATGGTTTCTCTCGTGTTGTTGGCAGTGGAGCGATGGTAATTTGGTAATTAGGGTTCACAGATAACAGACGGTGGGAATATAATAATCCCAGTCTTCTACATACATTAATGGTAATTACATCATCTCTGTTGTGAACGGTACATTATAATTAGATGAGGAATTGCATTTACAACATATACAACCAAACATGTCCCCTGTAATACCAACATATCAAACTAAAACCCAACAGCAATAGCAAACACAAGGCCATTGGATGCAATGGTTATTGGTAGAGACGTGCTAAAGGAACTAGCCTCCAACGATTCCTGTCTTATTGATCTGATTAATGGCCCCAAATACACTGGACCCTGAGACGTTTAAAATCCCAGCTAAAGAACTGCTTTTAAAGAAAAATCCAGTAATTCTTCAACGTGAGGAGCCGATCAAGGCCAAGGTCTTTTTTTCCGGGGGCAGTTTTCTGTCTGTGCACAGATAAGACCTGCCGTGAGGTAAAACCCCGGGCAAGATGTTCTGAGATGGCTGGCAAAATGCTTTTTTCGGTGTAATTGTGCCCTGTAGGGAATCTGTGTCCGGCGGGAAACTGGAAGGGTCCGTGTTTGCTTCTGCCTCAGATGCCCAGGTACCCAAAAGTAATTGTGCACAAGACGCCAAACTTCATTTAACTTTATTAAGCCATTAATTACCTCCACTGAGGGTTTTTTAACACATATTTTTTATTTTATGTCTATCTTTCTTTGTTGTAAAGCATTTTGTGCTGCATTTCTTGTAATAACGTGCTGTATTTTTGATTACTTTTATTTTTTATATTATTATTATTATGATTATTACAAAATAGTACTCCATTCAAATGTAATGTTATGAGAAAAGAGTTGAACATTTTGGGGAATTCGCTGATTCCTTTTCTTGCAGAGAGTTAGAGGACAGTATAGATACCACTCTCATGTCTGTGCGTTGACGACAGAGCTAGACTCAGGAGGCCATTAGCTTAGCTTAGCATCAAGACGAGAAACAGAGGGAGACAGCTAGCCTGGCTCAAGGATTCAGTCACACATTTTGACATTCACAGTATTACCAAGTACTCCCAACTCTGCAAGCGCACTTTAAGTTCATTTGATGTTTACATAATACGTGGAAGATATTGAAGATAAAATGATGCTTCTTAAAAACAAGCTTGCATAACTCCTAGTATCATATATGAACCAAAGACAACCAATCCATGGGGAATGATCTGAAGATTCTCTTGGAAGAGAACTTCATAAAAAGTGCTGTTAAGTTTGCCCAAAGATTTTAAAGAAGAAAACATTTTGGACCAAAGATAGTTTGTTCAACATCTTCATTAAACATCTTTGAATGTATTTTTATACAAAATAAATAAATGATAGGATCTAATTAAATATTGAACAACTGTGTATTTTCAGTCTGATGAGTTCTGATTAATAAGTTGCTTTGCAAATAACCAGGGGATGAAACAATCCTCTTTTCTTTTTCCTTCAGGCACTTTTTTTAATGAAGCTTCTTCAGTCAAGTTCACTGGTCTTCCAAAGCCAGAACGCATCACCCTCTTGCACGCTCTTTACTGCGAGTATGAAGTCCGATGCTGCTGACGCTACTCAGCCGTGTGCTGCACAATCACAGCAAAGAATCCCACTCGAGTGTATCGGTCCAATATTATACTGAGGCAGAAAAGAATGCTTCTGAATGCACATCCTGTCCTTCCAACCTGTGCAGAATTCACCATCTATTTACATAACCACAACTATACACACACACCACTGTCTGAAGTGCTGTGTGTGTGTGTGTGTGTGTGTGTGGTACTGACACGTTATCATAGCAGATTGGACAGGTCTGCTTCACGCCCACACAGCTGCTAATAAGACAGATCCGTCAGAACAGAGCAAGGAAACCTGGTTCCTCCTTTAGAACGGAGAGATGGACCGGAGACAGTAGAGTAGAAGACAGTAGAGCGGGGGGGGGGGGGGGGGGGTGTGATGCAGAGAGGAAGTGCAGAAGTAGAAGAAAACCAAATGAGATACAGAAAAGAGTCGGTGCTCGGTGGCAAACATGAGGATATGAAAGACTGCACTTCCTGCCTTTCATGCTGAAGGTTATTTTTAAAGTACGCTTGTTTGGCTTCTCTAGTAGCCGGCTACATCGAAGTCTGCCACAAATTTAGAAATAATTACATCTGAGCATCCATCATACACATTTCTTGCATTTTGTTTGCGTTGTTCACATTTTTTAATCAAGTCTTTGTGAAGAAACTGCATCCACATGTCATGTTTGTCTGTAATAAATTCTCTGAAATGACAAGTTCACGGTTATTGTCTAACAAATTGAAAATCATAAAAAGGAGAAAGACAGCAAGACGCAGGTGTAAATAAGAAGAGAGATCAAAGGGAGAAAGGAAAGGACTGAAGATGAGATAAGGGCACAAATAAAATAGAAAGGGAACAAGCAGAGTTGTGAGAGCAGAACAAGTTGGACGGCTGGGACGAATGGAAACAGAGAGAAGAGGAAATGAAAAGAACGAGACAGAAATGGAAAAATGAACAAGAGGTGAAATGAAAATAGGCCGCTGGAAATAGAGTGAAACTTCATTCCATTTGAATGCGTTTCTTCATTACATTAGAAGCTACAGCACAAAAGCTCTATGACTTGCTCTTCACTGAATTAGTAAAATATGTGTTTGAGGCTAGCTGCATCGATATATTTAATAAAACGTGTCAGTTTACGTCGACTCCAGGAAGTGACGAAGAGTTTGGCGGTGAGGTGAACTGCAGTCGATGAGCGTTGGTCTGCCCGCTGTGGACGACATGCTGGATTGTTTTACAAGTCGAAGTTTAGTGATATTGAACCGGTCGCGTGTCTTAATTGCACCAACAAGAGCCGTTCTTCTTCCCCCAGCGATACGCCCTCCAAGACTGGAGTAGATTGGATGAACGGGTTCTCGAGTTACGCAAAGGACATGCAGACAGAGGGACAGATGCAATGCAGAAGCCTTAATGCATGTGTCAGATGAAGCTCTGATGTTGAGTGAGGAACATCAGGCCTTACATCTAAAGCCAGGAGGTTGAGAAGCACTGATCTCTTGGCTCAAGGTGTCTCCCACCTCTGGAGCTTTGCAGCTTCAGATCCAGACGGGAGGTGAAGTAAGAGTTGAAGAACAAGAGACACAAAAAAGATTCCTCTGTCTGACCTTCTTATATCACACACACACACACACACACACACACACACACCCCTCCCCCCCCCCCCTACTTCCAGCGCTCTTGCTCGGACCCCACCCATCTTCAAACTCGACCTTCATGTTGATCTCAAGTTTCACGAACGCGTCTTGGGACGGTTGTGATGCTATTGTGTCGACAGAATCTGTCCACAGACAGACAGACACGTGAACACCTGTCAAAGCACTCAAGACCTCCTCTGTGGTAGCTCCTGCTTTAAGCTTTAGTGCTTTAGTGCTAAAACTAAGGTTTTAGCAATTAACAAACTAAGTGCTGTGATTCGTGGTGTCATCAAAAGCCTTAAAATCGACAGAGGGCGGCATAATGATGCCACTTATCGGTTAGGACCTAAAAGAAAATCAAGCAATTATCATACTTTGACAACAATCTGCAGCTCTTCGACCCAAAATGTGAGGGTCACGGGATAATACACCATTTTGTTGCAGTTACTTTTATAACACGGACACGTTTTCACGGCATTCAGACTCTTCCAGCAGCGATAGACCAAAATGTTCAATAGCACCACGGCTGCTGTGAAGGAATGAATTCAATTGTGGTATTTTGGAAGTAGAACGCGCTCGCCAAATATATTCTGCAAAGCTCACATTCAAATTCCACTTCGCCTCCCGAGGGTTTATGCAGGTACGGTTTTAAAGCAGCTGAAAGAAACGGAGTAAGTGCTGCAGTCTGCTTCTAGACAGCGGCCTGCAGCACTGACAACATGGGAACACTGCGACACATATAAAAGACAAAGACTGGTTTACAGTGCCAGGAGCAAGACGTGGAGTTATTATTCTCAAGGCACACCGCCGCTCACAAATCAACCCCCTGTGCAAACGCTGTTGAAGAGCGTTTGTTTCTTGTTGGTTTGTAGTCGAGGTTTTCTGTTTTTCTATATTCATGTGGATGTGTTTAGTATCCACCAGCCTTATTGACCTACATCACAATGTGGGGGCAGCAGGACTGTCCCATCTGTTGTAACTGAGAGCTTAGAGATCGTCTCTATTGTGGGGAAAGTCTGGTGTTGGGTTTAGTCAGTGCAAGGAAAAGCTTTGCTCACACAAAGGCCTGAAGAGTGCGATGTCTCCTAAACAAGCATGAGTGAGCACTCTGACCTGTTTATTCTACGGGGACCTGCACTTACCGGGTCTCTTAAAGTGATGAAGCACCAAAATACTACAAAGAAACATCTTTATGTCCTGTGAGGCTGCGATCACGGCGAGACCGTCTGGTTCAAATACCAATTGTCTACTTTCTGCTCCCTTCACGGACATACTGTAGATTTAACCCTCGCACCTCACAAATAAACTCTGGAATGTGAGGAACAGATCGGCATTTTGGGAAATACACTCAACGCTTCCTTGTTGAGAGACAGATGACAAGATCGACACCACTCTCGTATCCGACCATGACCCTGACGAAAGCCACAAGCCGGAACACGTTGGTTTAGCAGTGAAGTTGTTCTGCAACTGCACCGTTGAAGTCGGTGAAGTTGTGCCGCAAATCCCGACTCGGGTTCACTGAATCTACAGCCAGCGGCACTATGAGCCGAGTAGAAGAACCGATACCTCGGTACCAAGCAGATCCCAAAACTCTGAAGACCTGACGGTGCTCGTTGGTCTAAGCTATCAGCAGCCGCCCGGTCTTGCAGAGCTAACAGCCAACGTTGATGGAGGTTGCATTGAGTTTCATTACGATGCGTTCAAGTGCTAGTTTTTGACGAGAATCCTGAATAAATACAATTGTTTGAAGGAATAGATTGGAGAATTTCACTGGCATTGGTATCTACGACTACACTTCTGGTATCGTGACAGCTTAGCTTAGCATAAAGACTGGAAACAGCGAGCCTAGCAGCACCTCTAAAGATCAGTGTTCTCCTTTTATATAGCAGTGAATTGAAAAGGCCCACGTCGTCACATAAAACAACCCTGAACTTCTATTGAAACCTGCCAAATACCCACTCAATAAAGAACTGAAACTTAAAGCTACACTTTAGGAAAAGATGACTTTTAAGGCTCGGATAAGATGTTTTCAAAGTCACTGTCAAACAGAAGTTCAGGAAACACTGTAACAAACCGTAAAACCGTCACAACTGCAAGAGCAGGAAAGGCGTTTCTGTAAATCCTTCCGGATTTATCATCGCTTTAAAGAAAGTGATAAAATAAGCAGCGTGGCATTCAACTCACAGATGAAAACACAAAACACATTTTTGCCAATTTTAGTGTTGTATATATACATCAAGACAGCAGGAGGACGTCAATGCATCATTTCTATTTCAACAGCTTTGTGTATTGTTTGTATGTATTGTATGGCTGCAGAGGAGTAAAAGAAAACTTCATCACTCACTGTTCTTGCAGGATAAAATCCATGTTCTCTGCAGAGATCTGCCCGCTCACAGGATGGAGAAACGCCGTGGTGCTCTGGTTGTGACTGATGTGACAGAGGGAGGAGAGAGAGGAGACACAAAATTAGAAACCGTGGCTGCTCTGCAAACACTGTGAGGGTATCACCCTGGATCCGCCCCCCAGATTTGACAAGTACAGCCGACACAAGCCGATCATTCCCCAGAGGAGTAGCGGGCTGAGAGGCTCCGTCCAACCTCCCCACCCCGATGGGCCTTTCGTCCCTGACTTTCTCGGCCCCGTGTAGAATGTGAGGGCTGGCTGCTGGGACGCCCACCCCACCCCACCCCACCCAAACCGCCACGCCTCGTACAGCCTGTGTGGAACAAAGTGTCGGGCTCAGCACAAAATGACAGCGCAGGCCTGGACCTCCATCAGTTATAGACTCGGTCAGTCATTCTAAGCCAGAGTGTAAAAGCCTTTGACAAGGTAAACAACACAGGGTGGCGTGGAGGGTCACTGTGTGTGTGTGTGTGTGTGTGTGTGTGTGTGTGTGTGTGTGTGTGTGTGTGTGTGTGTGTGTGTGTGTGTGTGTGTGTGTGTGGCGTGAATGACTCACAGCAGGGATTTGACAATGACTGCAGTGATATATTGATGTTTATGGTGACGTTTTTACAGCTCTGAAGTTAATGAACAAAGAGGTCAGCGGACAAACTTCAAAATGTGAAAGCACATAATTAAAACTAGGAAAGTACAACGTTTTAAAGGATAAAAGGCACGCTGCCTTGTCTTTGGCTGACAACACAATAGTGCTGGAACAAGCTTCATTTCACATCTCTGTAGTCCGCTCATCTTTGGGACGTCCCCTCTTAGAAACTGTGACGGACATGTTTCACTGTTTTCTGACATTCAGACTCGCAGCTAATTAAGTCATGGATTCATCTGAAAAATGCTACAAATGTATATAAATAACCCGTAGTTTGGTGCTTAAATATTTATATCATATTTTTTTAAAACATGAATTTAAAAAAGGTTTGGTTGGGAAATATGGCAGATAAACAAACAGCACTTCTCCAGCCAATTCAGTGAATATAAACCTTTTATATACGAGTGTGAAGACTAATAAAAATTGGGTAAACAGAGCCTCAAAAACAAAGGAATAGCATCAGTGCTGCCTGCAGTTTGCCACAGAATCACGAGCGACACAAAAGTCTGATAAAAAGTTCTTTCCCCTGAATTGGAGAACAGAAGCCCAACACCGAAGAGAGACACCAGAAACACTCATCAAACAAACCCCGCGTGTGTGTGTGTGTGTGTGTGTGTGTGTGTGTGTGTGTGTAGGTTCAGAGACCTTTCCCCATATCTCACAACGATCGATGCGAAGTAACACCGTTTCCCATTCTGCATCAGCTCACATTACTCATGTCGTACAGGTTCCTGCCCCATGTAGCAGAAGATCAAACCCGACACGACTACAAGGTTTCCCAGAAGACCCGGCGACATGACAGCAGCGGCCTCCATAACGAGCACTGACGATGCTGTTGTTAGCTCACAGCATGAGACCCAAACACGACTTATCACATGAAGCCGGTCACGTCTCAACGCGCTGCCTCCAGACGCTTTCTTTCACTAGTTGTACTACGAATGAGTTACTCGAACAGAGGCCATATAAACACATAGACATCATGTTTGCCACTGGCTAAAGGGGCATTTTGCCTTGAGATCACAAGTTCTTGAATTCACTGCTTGCCACTATCTTTTTTTCCCCCAAATTTGGATTGCTGAGGACTCACCTGCAGTGGCCCACAGGGGACTGCACTCACATTTACACATGTTTGACAGCTGGCCATAAAAATAAAAATCTCTACAGAGCGAAACGAAGGAGTGTGTTCATGAACACGGAGAAAAAACGTTGCTTCCAATCCACGAGATGCTGCCACAGTGTGTGCATGTGTGTGCGTGTGTGTGTGTGTGTGTGTGTGTGTGTGCGCCCGCCCTCAGGGGGATGCGCCCTGAGAACAGGATGGAATTATAATAGATGAGTTGTAGCATGTAAAGGGAAACAGAGAGTCCTGACAGGCTTCTGCGCCGTGACTTATGGCCGAGACGTTGTCTCCTTGCAGAGTCGCGACAAATTCAACAGCCGATGATAAACGGCAGCCGCGGCCTGCCGGCGCCGGTTTACCGCTAAACAGCTACCGGGGTCGATTCAGGTGATGTCACGTATGCTGCATTGTGGTTACAGATCTGGAGGAAGTCCTCACAACCTGTTTGGGGGAAATCATTTTTGGTAGCGTTGATTTTTACTTGTTTTTTTCAAAAAATGGCAGAACTTTTTGGTGATATCAAAATCCTCTAAAATAATAAATATATAAAATGATATATCTATCTAACTGCAGTATTTGGCGATACATTTTTCTAAAAGTTATGAATATGTATGGCAGGAGTCTTTGGTGGGTGGTGTACATGGATTACATTGAGAAAGAAAACGAGTTAAATAGTCAGGAACAGCTCACATAAATGGGAAATGATGCGAACAGGATTAATACAAATGATTCGATTATTGGTTTATTGTGTTGACGTGACAATCTACGACTTCTAAGTGTGAACGCGTGAAGCAAAGCATCCTCAGACACCTTTGTCCTAATGAATAAACACGCTGCGACGTCAACACAATAAATAAAAGACAGAATAAACATGAGCTCAAGAAATGACGTGAATTACGCCATGGTGACAGCTGTAAGACCATCCCTCATTCGCACTAATGTGAGAGTACTAATGGACGCATGCAGAATTCACACAGAGCTTATGAAATGAAATGCTAAGCCTGTTAACTCTGATCTCCCTGCCAGACTATTAAATGGTGACAGAGGTATTCATGACCGCTGAGGACCCCTCAAACGCTCTCAGTGGAAGAGCGGTAAATTCCAAGATCAAATCAAGCGCATTTGTTTACTTCTCAGCTGACATGTGAAGCGCTGCTCCCGATTACAGGATGAGAACGGGAACAGCGTCTCGGAGTCCTGAGAGCTTGTTTATCTGTGGCTGTGAGTTCCCTCTGCAGCGAGGTTCAAAGCAGCGCGACATGCAACGGCGCCACGATGGTGTCATTTCAGTCGATGACCCGAGCTGTGAAGGGAAGAAAAAAGTTGGACGTGGCGCTAAAAGCTTTGTAAAGCACCCTTTTAACGATGCCCTTTAATAAAAAGGCAACAAAAGACACGTTCACACAATGCACAAAACACGTTGCTGCACAACAAACGGATGATAATATGAAGGGTTACTAAGCTATTAATCCTGTCCAATTTTCATATCAGGTTTCATCAAACACATGAAGACAAATATCCCTGATTATCTGCTGACGAACTGATTGATTTCCCCCTTTATCTATCTATCTATCTATCTATATATATATAAATGCTGACTCGTATTAAAGTAATCACAAAACTGTATTTCCGTCCGTATCAGTTTGCTTTACAGAGAAAACTACCCCGACAGGTAAAGAGGCTCATCACTCCCATGACTTCTCTCCCGTTCATGCCAGCATCCAGTCTCAGACAGTAATTTGGGGTTTCGTGACATGAGACTGGAAGATCTTAAAGAAGATGTACAAGAAGCGCTTTCATTCTTAACAAAACCCAAACAAGCTGTTCAGACAAAACGGCTCTTTACTTTGTCATCTGAGATCCAAACACCACTCTCTCTTTCAAGCCAGTATCGTCATGTTGTGATTTATTTTTGTTGTTCTGTTGTTCTCCATTTATCGGACTCGCTCCCCTGCAGCTGAGGCAGACTTCTTTCTGTTAGTTAAGCCAGGCATGACGTTGGGGAATTAAACTTCCTCTCGACCACTGAACTGCTGTCAGCTGCTCAGCGTTGGACTTTTCCGCCCCGGTCGATATCCACAAGACATTTATGAAGGACGGGCGTGGGGGGGGGGTGGTGGGGGGTTACGTAAACAATGGCATCCCACCTCTCATGTAAACAGGCGTGATCACGCATGCCACACATGATCTGGCACGCCGCACCTGCTGCGTCATGTGACTCGGGTGTCACCGGGTCTCTCAAGGAACTCCGCTCGCTTTATTCACTCCCGTTTGTCCTCGTAGCGAAGTTACAGGAAGAGCCGAGCGCTGCCGCTGAAACGATCGATCGACTGACTGAAGATTAATCACCAACACGTTTCATGAGAGTATTTATATCATCATCAACGGAATACTTTCATCTTCATCACCTTGGCTTATGAGGAATTGTGATGGAGATGTTCGCTATTGACATTTTAAACACAAACTATTGCCAGCTACTCAGAAAAATAATCAAAAGATGAATCAATAAAGAATATGATAATTACTCAGCTCTAAAAGCAAATTACAGTCTGAAGGTCTTTCTTTCCATCAGTCCTCTTGCCAAAAATGAGTTGGCATATCTTAAGAATCAAGGTTACTTCAGAGTGTGAAAGTGTGCAAATGCCTTTATGGTCAGAGAGATTATTCACACCGAGTCATGATTGGCTGGCAGTGATTTTTGTAATGTGCATGTGTGTGTGTGACACACTGGCTAGCTCATGGCCGACACTTTGCACTGCCCTCATACAGCCCCCTGTTCTCCCCACTGTTAGCACTGTTAGCACTGTTAGCAGCGAGTTGAGAGCCGTGCGGAGGCAATATATGTTTGTCATGAATGTAAACAAATGGTTGTTGTCAGTACTCACAGCTGTCAAGCTAGCGGCTTGTGGAAGAATGCTGTGACACGCAGTGAGTGCACGGGCAAAGTGTGATTCCTGTTCACCGTCAGTGAAATCTCTCCTGGCTAAAAATCTGTTTTTTTAAATTGTTTGCTTTTTGACCCAATCAGGAAGATGCTTCTTGCGAACGTGTACTTGGATTTAATCAGAAGAGCATGTAAGATGAAATCCAGTGAAAGGCAAATTACATTTAAGTTCCAGAAGAGTTTAATGGCGTTACGTAAGGCGCAGCATAAAAGAGGCTAAATTGAATCTGTCTGTGCTCTTCCTTTGTGTTCAGTTAATAACCAACGACCAACAAAAGTTGATGTGTTAATGATTTGCTGCAGTTATAATGCTACACATGGCACCCCGACACGCCTCCATCTGACTGAACGGTTCCGTCGGCTTCGCCCGCAACTCGTATCTCCGATAAATGGTATTTGTCTTCGTTTGCCACCTTGTCCGCCCGTACAGATGTGTAGCTAGACAGCGTGTTTCTAAATGAGTTGGCGAGTTGGTGTTCTCTCAGTCAAAGGTCACGTCTATTTAAAGGCTTTTTCCACACGAAATGTGTTTGAAGTGCAGCGAGAGAGGGCGGGGAGGAGCGCTGCCGCTGCAGTATGCACAGCAAGGTCATTGCCATTCAGAGCACACTGCACATGTTTAACACAGTGTGTGTGTGTGTGTGTGTGTGTGTGTGTGTGTGTGTGTGTGTGTGTGTGTACGCGGAACGGTCTCTGATACAGAGGCCAGAAAACGTGCTCTTTGTAAAGACTGTCATTTTAAATCTACTGGAGAGAGCACAGACCAGCACCAGTCATTTCCTTGAGCTAATTCGATAACAGACCCGCACATAAACACGCACATGAATGCACAGGCACACACACCTCTGCCAAGAACTAAATGGCACTTTGGTCCATGGCCTAATGTTTAAATAAAAATCCCATAATTGAGTTGCACAATGCCACAGCTGCAAAAGGGGTCCTGCTTTGGCCGCAGTACCAAAGTAGGTTAAAACATTATGACGGTTGATTTTTGGCAGCCAGCAGATCGGCCTGGTTAGTTAACAGCCACCGACAGCCGGAGGAGCTCGATGACGATGCTTTCAGCCTCCAGCTCTCCGCAACACGATGAACTCCAACACACACGTGTTTGTTGAGGTTCTCAAAGCACAATCTTAATGCATTGGTGCTGAACACATTCATTGATTCTTTAAAGTCACAGTGAAACGGAATGTATTAGTGGTTTGAATTAAATCATTTGCATTTGATTGGACCGATAAAAAGGGGGCGGGTTTAGAATCTAGCCCTTGATGCTAAAAGTTGCAGATTGATTGATGGATGGATGTCATGATATTATTGGTTGAAATTATTTGTTTCTGGCTCATTTAAGAACATGTCATATTTTGTTTTACATAAATAAATTTAGGTTCAATTTAGGAGGAAAGCAAAACCAAAAGTAATGCCTTGCCAAAAGAAACAGCTGTTCCCTAATAATTATTTTTAAAAACAGCAAGAAATGTGAGATTTTGTGAGACGGTCGTCAACAAATCACAATATTTTAAAGGTTATTCAGCAGAGCAATAAAAGAAACTTCAAACCCACTTATCATTCCACTCTGACTATAGTGCATTCTGCAGAGTTATTAACAGCACAATGGATTAGTGTATGATCTATCCTGCACCCATACACAGAGAGACAATGTCGTATAAAGCGCTATCAGGCACGCTGATTATATCAGTCCATCTCTGACGCTCAGCGTTACATTAGAGTCCACTTCCACCTAAAACTATGAAAAGATGCAGGACGTCTCTTCAGCATCATGAAAAGCTGAACAGCCCGACTGTTTCCTGTATTTATTTTTGTTTACCTGTGTCCACTCGGTCACCGCTGCGGCGTCATTACTGTTGTTTCCCTCAGAGCGTGTGGACGTCTGCTGCATGAACCGCACGCTCTTCCTGTCTGGAGGAGGCAGCGCCGGCATGCTAGCTTCGGTCCTATAACTGGCCGGGGGGGGGGGGGGGGGGGGGGGGAAGAGATGGAACACAATCTGACCACTACAAACACACACACACACACACACACACACACACACACTGGGAGACACACACTGCCCTGCTGAATTCCTAGCAGGCCGCCGCTGCCGGTAAATTCCTTCCTTGGCCGAGTGAGCATGAGGCGGTGACACATTTGGTTCCACTATCTCTTCTTCAGGTTTCACAGCCGTCCACTGCCACCTACCCACCCACACATCAGCTTCTTTCATTTGATTTTCCCACAGTCCGTCTCTCTCTCTCTCTCTCTTTCTCACACTCTCCCCCATCCCTCAGTTCCTCACTGAGGCAGGAAGGCATTTAGAGAATAAAAGAAGGTGTGTAAAAGTCCACAGAGCTTTTGTCAGGTTAAGTGGTAAAAACCAGACAGGTATGCTGCTTTGAGCTGAACACTACCGGTGTGCACACTGACACGACAATCACCGTAATGAAGGTTATTCTGACAAATCGCTTGTGTCACAGCTCGGCCTATAGCGCTGATAAGCAACACCCATAACACTGGTCTTTTGTTGTTTCACATTCTCCCGTTCAGTGGCGACGGTTTCAGCTTCCAAGTTGATTCATCACAAACTGTGCAAGGCTTTTAGAGTTAGGCTGGAGGGTCGCGTCGACGTGGTTACCAGATAAGAGACACAGCATCAAATTGGGTTCTCCCCCCCCCCCCAGTGTATACTGTATGCAACAGGATCCAGTATGTTAAGCTTGCATAATGCAGCTTGCTCTTCAGCTCGGCACTCACTCAACCCCTGCCTCGTCTCAAACTCACCTGGCTCCCTTCGTCCCACCCGCTGTCGACTGTTCAGACAGGAAGGAGAGGTCAAGGGGCACCGCTACGACCCGGCGACTCAACGAAGGATCATTCTGCTCATTACATCACAGCACTTTTCATGACGCCAGGCAGCCCATCTCTGGTTTCAGCACGACCAAGTAAAGCACAAATTAAAAAAACATCTCCAGCAGCAGAGGGGACGAGGTGGGCAGCCGCTCAGCCCTGCTGGCAGGCTGAGAGCAGCCTCGGTGCCAGTAATAACCGAGCACACGAGCATCGCTGACATGGCTGGCATGGAGACCATGTACCCACCAGTGCCATCAACAACACAGCAATGTACTACTAGATAGCAAAGTCGTTTAATGGGATGTACGACCACGCCACAAGGAAGTGAATCAATCCACATATTGCCAGTTCCACTGCAGCTACCGAGAGGCAGAAATGTGCCTTTAAGAAGTTGATCAGTTTGGAAATGTCACGATAAACAGTCTAAAGGTCTCAAGGTGCAGCTTGAAAGCAGAGCGGCTCTACCAGCGCATCGTGTCAGAGCCATTCACGGTGACAGCGAGATACATTCAAGCACATAACATTACAGTCTGTTTTCATTTTTAATAAAGTCGAAATGAGATTGCCCGCAAACATTTATGAGGCGCCACAACTTTTGAGAGTTGATGACTTCTTCACGACTGACTGTAAAAGCGAGAATCTGATGTTTATGGAGTTGTATAATGAAACACTTGCCGGTTTATATAGTGCTGCTATGCTGAGGTTAGTATGTGCTGAAACGGTATGGGTATTTGTTTGAGTGATACACTGCACAACAAACATGGTGTGCATGAACTTCAGTTGTACCTCGAGTCCAACACATTTGTGCCAAATTTTAAGAAATTCTCTCAAGGCCTTCCTGAGGAATCGACCGCACGTCACTGTGACGTCACCCAACGCTTTTGAAGCCTTGAGTTCAGTATTTTCAAGTCCCCCATGTTGTTTTTTTTGGCCGTCACCATTTTGTTTTTTTGTAACTAGAAGTGACATCAGAGGGTGGAGCTAAATACAACCGACCTC
This sequence comes from Melanostigma gelatinosum, assembly GCF_949748355.1. Classification (NCBI taxonomy): domain Eukaryota; kingdom Metazoa; phylum Chordata; class Actinopteri; order Perciformes; family Zoarcidae; genus Melanostigma; species Melanostigma gelatinosum. The sequence goes on from NC_136634.1 coordinate 4,434,263, forward strand.
TGAGCAAGCAACACATTTTTCGGCGACGAAATTTTACAATTAACTTTCATGAATTGAAAACAAGGATAAAGTTAAGATTAAAACAAACAAAAGTCCCCGACCGGACAACTCCGTGGCGAAATCAAACACTGCATTAGCATCTGTTTGACTCTAAATTAACCATCATTTAGTAAATGAACATCATGCTGTGTTGAAGAAGACATGAAACTAGAGATTGAGAACATAAACTCATGTTTACTGAGGCAATAAATCAAGAGAGAAGTAGAGTCATTTTCTCACAGACAATGACTCTGTACAATCGGGCTCCTTTTTGCAAACAGAATAGTTGCCCCCTGCTGGCCATTAGAAATAATGCAAGTTAAGCATTGGCTTCACTTTTCGGGACCAGAGGTTGCCCCCTGGTTCATGAAAATGGGACAGATTGAAAGACAGACAACCCCAGAAACACAATGCTGTCGCCGTCCTGGAGGCATGACAACAAAAACAATGGGTTTCTGTTTGCCCTCCAGCATCCCCCTCAATGGATTTGTAAGATTATCAGCATTCATTATTAAAAACCTCTCAACCTGCAATGAGTGAACGGGCTTGGAGGGAGCAGTTCATTACTTTAAATGAGAAATGTTAACAAGCCAGTTTAATTTTCACCCCTTGGTTGCAGACGGCTGGTGCATAAGAATATCTCTAAAAGTGTAAATATCATAGCGCATCACGGCTGTGCTGCAGTGGTTTTCTTTTTTTTTAATTTACTGCAGCTCTCAGCGTTACAGCGTCACTGTCTCTCGTGTGTTTTGTTCAAGCTACACATACCTATAGGACATTTACCTCTCAGTCAAATTCAGTTTTGTTCAAACCAGTTTTCTCTAACTCCATCTCCCTCTACAAACTGTATCTAATCACCTTGTGTTTTCAAGGCGAACAGATGAAGTTCCTAAAGTCCTCTGCACTGAATGAGCGTACTGTCTTTGCATGAAGACGCCTGCAATGAACAACCAACTCTGTTGGTGTGGATGAATTGAAAGTCTCCACAGCTGTTGGATAGGTTGCCATGGAATCGAGGTGACGAACTGTAGTAGCTATTGTGATTCATCGAGCGACATCATTAGCTTGACATTTGTTGATGTTCATTTGTTTGTGCATAAATAATGGAATTCACATTCAGCTCAGCCTCAGCTGTTTGAGTTGAGTGCTAATTAGCAAATATCAAGCATGCTAATGCGCTAAGATGGTGACTGTTGGTAAACTTACTGTGTCTTACTGTGCAAGACTAAAACCTACAGGTCTGAATCCAGGTTTAGGACGGTTGCGGCTCTCATGCCTCAAAGTTTTACATGGAAACACGCAGATTTAACTTTCAAAACGCTGGACAGATTCCAGCAGGGTGTCATTCACAACGAGGGTGACCCAGCATGCATTTGTGTTACTACGTAGTCAGTATGCGTCACAGTCACGAGGTCACCTTCTCCAACAATCATTCCACTTCTAGAATAAACCCGTTTCAATTATCCAGACCACATGCAGCCGCATGTCTTGACAGCTCCACGGAAATCAGATCCCTGCTTGTTCGACACTTGTCCACATTCAAATCAGCCGTGACGTTCTGGCCCCCCGCCTCAGCGCCTGGCTGACTCTAATTACAGCCGCTCTTCGACGGGCTGATGAGCAGAGTGCCTGTTAAATGTCTTATTGCGGAGTTAATGACAATACTGGCATTAGCATAAACAGGAATGGCAGCGGAATGGAGCCCTGTGATTCAGAGGAGCATGTAGAGGAGTGAATAACGCTCCGGCTCGTAACGGAAGCGCCTGCACCGACTGAAACTTTGCCGTCACACGGCAGTTTGTGCCTTCGCAGCAAGTGAGAGTCATTGAGAGCAAATTGGGGATCTGCTTCAGAGTGGGAGGATTTTGGGAGGCTATTCAGGGGGCAAAGAATGTGTTGCAAAACAAGCAATTTCTATGGATTTTATAATTACAAATTAACTGCTTATGCATGAGTGTTAAGGTCATCAGCATAGTAACCAGGCGTCCCATCTAACAGTTGCTCTTCAGCGGTGGTGGGGCTTCGTGGGCGAGGGTCAACGTCAGGAGGTAAAGTGGAGGGAAAACTTGTCAGTGGTGCAACTCAAGCAGCTGTTTGGAGCCTCAAAGCTGCAGTTTCTAGCTGCGGTGTGTGCGGGGTTAATAAGACAACGGGATACTCTACTGATCCCTTTATTGGACACCTGCAGAAGAGCTCTGCTGCAGCGGGCTGGGATTCAGGGATGTGTTGAAGGGCACTTATACGCCGGTAATGATTGCAATGAAATTTTATTTAACTAAAACTTGAATGCTAGAGACAAAAAAGTTCAATTCTCACTATAAAAAAAATAAGATAATTTCCCCCCCCCCCCTTATAAAACGAGACTAAAGATGAATTCACACCAAATCAGGCGTTGCGGCGATGAGCGCAGGGTTGTGTCATTTAGATGGACCATTCACGGCAAGCGACTGCACGACGATTCACATGTGTGCACTCCCTCATGGCCGGATTGTACAAATCGCAGACAGCGAGTGACATGATACGTCACCCGCCTGTCACTCAAAGCAGCTAAGCTTTCATATCATTCAAACGGGTGAGTTGTATAAAAATTGACCCCCTGTACAATTAACATGAACGGGAAAACTAGCTATTGAGACCAAAACGTTCTTTGGTACCAGGCTGTTGACTTATTTCTGCTTTGAAGTTGGGAATTCTAACATTGAGGTCTGTGGAGATTGACTCTCTTGTAGAGCAAACTGTATTGCCGATTCATCGAGCGGATGAAGGAGCCAGAGGAAAAGTCTGAGGGTCGGCAAAGTCAACGGGATGTATCGTCTGTGAATCATGAATATCTGCAAAAGAATGTCAAGGCAATTTATTTTACAGTTGTTAAAATATAGTGCACAGACTAACTGAAAGGCCATGCCGCTACTTTAGCTAAAAATAGTAAAATAATTATTTGTCACAAAATAGTCTTTTTGCAATATTCCGCAGCCTTTAATGCCACGGTTGACATCCAAACATATTCATAAAAGGTAGCTGAATATCTGGGGAATGCCGTCTACATGTAATGGATCTGTAGACATGTTGGTGATTTCTGGCACAGCTTAGGCTGTAAGGACAAGCAAGAGATGAGAAATCTAAAGAAAATAGGACATTATCATAATTAAATCACTGCCGTCGTTAAAACTGAAGAGCAGTTTCACTTTACTTTACTCTGGAGTGCTGAAACGCAATCAACAGCTTGTTAAGGACAGAAGCGGAGCCGTGAATCCCCCGACGGAGCGACGGGTAGCAGTCGCTCTGCTGTACAGGATCTACTTCCACCATCTCGTATCCAGTCTGTCCCGACAGCGCGCGGACATGAAACAATTCCCCTGTTCATACAAACACGAGGGCTCCGAGCAAACAGAGCAGGACGCAAATATGCCGACGACAACGAAACAAAACTGTAACGGCAGACGGATGGATCTGATAAGTGGCTTACATCCCCGAAAGTGATCGTCCCAGTGAGACACGTATGTCGGCAAGAGTCAGTGCCTTTAACGTTGACAAAGACAAATAGCATTAAAATATGTATAACAGGATAAACAAAGAGAACAGGGATATAGAAGTAAACATATCTAGTACACTTGTTTTACTGTGTAAGCACATTTGCATAGCTTGACTATTACAACTCCTCACAGTTATCTTGTGTAAATTCTGCAAAATAGCATATGAGGAAAACACACAATGTATTTTCATCTGACAATTCGGTATGTTTTTGTTTTATGTCTGTGAAAGATAACAGGTAAACCAAGTAACATATAACGAGTAAAAGTGTCGTTTTTTCATACTTCCTTTGTTATTATTTACTTTATTTATTCATGTATTGTTATCTTTAGCTTCTAGTGGATTGCTGTCTTGATTATTAATCTAACGGATGATTTGAAGCTGGATGTGTTATTGTTTTTGCTGTGCAGTATAGTTGTCAAAGTATCTGAGATGTTCTCCTGTAACCATTCCCGAGGCTCTGTGGTCCTCAGCTTGAAACAGCAACTTGAGTTCCGTCTAAAACCACGTGAATTAAATCTCGAGTGCCACATGAGTCACTGTTGTTGACCTTCTCTTTGAGGCGATCGCATTTTCATTGATTCCAGGAATATCAACCTTTGTGCCCCTCAAAAGTACATGTATGGGACTATTTATAGAGCGTCCGGCTCGGCTTGGCAGACTCGGCGACACACAACCTCCCAGCCATGACTCCGGCTCCGTGACCTTTCTTGTTCCATCATCTACCTCCCGTCTCCCCTCTATCACACGCTGAACTCCTTTTCATTTCTTTGTTATTCTCTTTCTCATCGCCCTGGACTGAGCATTTATTTATCCCCCCTCAACATCCTGGTTTCACAAAAAACTGTTTGTCTCAATCCAACATTATGCTTTGGACAAATCGCTGCCATTTATTTTATCTTCATCATTGTCCCACCTCATGTCCCTGCGTCCCCCCCGACAGACTCACGGGCTGTAAAGCAGCTCTGACATCTAATTGCAGCTCCATCAAGTAACAGGATCGGGATTCTTCAGCCCTGATGAGCTGCTCTGTCCTGATTGGGGCCGTTTCTTTTGGGAGGGATGGAGGTGTAATAGAGATGTCCATCACAACCAATCAGAGACGGCAGGCGGAGTGGCGTCCACCTCTGTTGCTAATGGTTGCAGAGGCAAACCACCCCCCCCCCCCTATAGAGGCTGCTTCGGGACATTTTGTTGCTATGGCAACATAGAGATGGCTTTAAATAAGCCCCTCACTCTTGTCCATTGCGATAAATATTGCCAAATAGCGTTGGGATTTTATGTCAGGCTTTTTGCGAAAGAAGGAGATTAGAGTGTTTACTGCAAGCAACACCTCTTCTGAAAGTGTGTGTGTGTGCGTGTGTGTGTGTGTGTGTGTATGTGCGCGCATGTGTGTCTGCGTGTATGTGGGTCGGTGGACGACAGGAGAGCAGCTTTCAGCCGGACAGCCTGGCATGCTAATGGAAGACAAGGCTACACTGCATTCACATTCAAAACACTTCACAGTGTCCTGACGGGGCCCTGTCTCAGAGAGGGGAAGGGATTTTGTGTGTGTGTGTGTGTGTGTGTGTGTGTGTGTGTGTGTGTGTGTGTGTGTGTGTGTGTGTGTGTGTGTGTGTGTGTGTGAGTGAGTATCAATGGGAGTCGAATCAAAGCTGGCAAGAAAGAAAGAAAGAAAGAACAAAGCACAATAGCAGAGAAAACCAAGGAACTGTAGATGTGTTGATGTAAAAGAGCTGTTGACACATCTGAACACGTGCACGGTTTAACACCTGAAACACACCATGTATACAATGTATAGAGCTTTACAAAATACATATAATCTTTGGGCATTCTGGTGGCCTGGAGCTCTAAGACGCTGACTTAACGCGATGACCCGAGTTCAGGTTGGCCAACTAACTCTTTCTCCTTTCTCTTCCCTTTAATCTCCCGACTATCAAATGAACGCAGAAATATTCAAGTAAGGAGAAAAAAATACACAGAATTGTTTGTAGTTGAGCTCCCTTTTGTATATTTTGACCATAGGAATCATTTTCTCTATCTGGAGCAATGATTGAATATCTTTTGTTGTGTTTTAATGGAACCGTGCCATATTGTAATATTTTGAGCAAGAGTTTTGCTTGATGTATAAGAACGAAACACCACCGGGCTGTCCGGGAGCCGATACCATGAAATATGATTCATGACATACGTCGTCATTAATCAGAAAAATATTATCATTATTGTGACGTCGTCAACCGTACAGCCTGGACTTAGTGACAGCATCACATGGAACCTATACCAGGGGCCCGCTCCATAAAGCGAGTGGAACAAATAAGACAGGCTTATTTCGGCGAGTGCGACTCATTGTGAATGAGGCCGGCAGCACTCTCAGACCTGATCTGCTCATTTGCAATTTCTCACATAAATCATCAGAGGCTGTGTTTGATTCATGTGTTTTACCAGATTCCCTCTAAATAACGACAGCGTGAAGGAGAAATGCAAAGACAACACAGCTTACGATTCTATGAGGAAATGTCCAAGAGAGAGACGGTGAGTGAGACGGAGATGAAAACAGCACAGTCACAAGGAGACAGACTCGCCCACACAAACACACAGACTGACGAGCATCGTATTGATCCAGCTGAGAAAAGGCCTCGAAATGCTACGCAGCGACACCACATTGCATCCTGATCCGACACCGCAGGACCCTGTGATGTTTAATACGACCGAATCAAACCACGCGCTCCCACCTGTAATTAAGCTGATATACCGCACTAATCCGGGTGATTAAAAGGGGCAACACCACATCTCTGAGCGGGAACAAATCAAATATACACCTCGGCCCTTGAACGTAATAAGGCATTAAGCTCCAACTCACCTGGGGAACAGTTGTGTGAATACTGAGTATGCCAGGAACGAATAATGTGGACCAAATGGGATGGATAAGACGATGTCCACCTAATTGCTTTAAAATTGCAGTTTACATACACACATACATCTGTTTAAAATGTCATCACCGAATCATTTTACCCTCTTAGAAATGTGTATAAAATGTAGTGGCATGTCTCCACCTGCCACTACTCATGCTTCACCCAAGCTTTCCATCCGCAACTGCAAACCAAAGCATCTATTTACACCTCAAGCCCTCCGTTGAGTTTTCAGCCTGTGAGCTCCGACACTCCAGAAACCGAGGAAGGACTCGCAGCTGTCACTGTTGTGCTCGTTACTGTGCAGCCGGTGTAGAGTAAGGCCGACGTCACTCTCCAAATAATCTCGTGAATCACGGTGTGAGGAGAGGAAGACGGAGGCAGCAACAGAATTGGAAATACTTTTTTTTTTTTAAATGTGACTTTTAGATGGCGTGCTGGAGTAGAGTACTCGAGCTAGCAAGGCTGGTTTGTGGGCTCTGTGTACCATCCGTGATGTACATGTCTTATCCATGAAAATAACATGAACACTGAAACTCACCTTGCAGGAATCAACACTAACATAAATCTTTGCCACGTTTTTGTTGCCGAAGCTGAAAACACTGACGCCATTTTCCGTCACCACAGCTGCCTGCACGCGAGTAAACTCTCCAACGCGTCTGGTTCCAGTTCTTTAACAGTGAAATCTAAATATCACCAATGCAACAAAGATGAGACAGGATTTCTTTTTGGGTCCACGTTTGCTGAGTTTTCTGTCTGTTTTCTGTGTTTATTTTGTTAAAAAGATGTTGCCACTGATGGCGACCAACGGCCAAGAATTGGTTGCAGATTTCTTGCAAATGTCAAGCCCTGCGTTGGAAACATTTGAGGTATTTCAGTGAATAGCCTATGAATGTAAAGTTAACGTAGCCCCAAACCAAGTTCTACTATCAAGCTGCAATGAACAAACACGGTCTGAGAAAACACAGCAGTGGTGAATTATGGGTTACAACCCAAATTTGAACCAACAGATTATTTCAGATAAGTAAGTCTAAAACCCCAGAAAGACGTTAAAGTCTAAAGTTAAAGCAATATTTAAACAAAATCTGCAAAAAAAAAAACTAACTCAGAAATTCATACTTTCATCAGTTTTACTTTCAGATTTGCATTTCTGGGGCCGGCCACTACGGCAACAGTCATCACTTCACCGGAACTTGGCTTCAAAGACGTGGACACTTCTTCCCCCGCGAGGGACACGCACATCTGCAGCAGCATTTATTACCCAAGATCCCAATGTGCCCATAAACTAAAAAGTTTCACAACACAGCAGGTGGAATAATGCAGGCACTAAAAATAACATCCATCCCCGCTTAGAATCTCAAGTTGCACATGTTCTTCTCTTTTAATCTACCAGGTACGATGGCCTGCGTGTGTTTTTAGGAGCAACTGCTGCTGAAATATTAAAAGTTTGGACCTCTGTGGCGAACCTCAGGTATACAACGGCACTTTATGTCTCATTAGGAGGAGGAATTCAGTCTGCCCACTGACACTGAGGAGAGTCAGTGTAGTTCTGCTCCGGCCCACGCTCCCCTCGCCGAGTCCACTGAGATCGACGCGAGACAGAGTTCCTTCTTGTTTGGAGCTGCCAACGTGGGAAGTGGAATACAAGCGCTGGAAATGTTTGGGTTGTCCCATTCGTCCTACTGAACTGTGTTCCTCCGCAGCAGATAGTTTCGGCACTTAACGCCTCGCTGCCGTGCCAAACATACTACACTTTGCTTCACAGAGTCACACATGAAAGTGCTATGACTGAGTGAGAAAGTACTTTTGTTGCCTAAACCTAACCAAGTACTTTTGTTGCCTAAACAAGTACTTTTGTTGCCTAAACAAGTACTTTTGTTGCCTAAACCTAACCAAGTACTTTTGTTATCTAAACCTAACCAAGTACTTTTGTTGCCTAAACCTAACCAAGTACTTTTGTTGCCTAAACCTAACCAAGTACTTTTGTTGCCTAAACCGAACCAAGTACGTTTGTTGCCTAAACCGAACCAAGTACTTTTGTTGCCTAAACCTAACAAAGTACTTTTGTTGCCTAAACCTAACCAAGTACTTTTGTTGCCTAAACCTAATCAAGTACTTTTGTTGTCTAAACCTAACCAAGTACTTTTGTTGTCTAAACCTAACAAAGTACTTTTGTTATCTAAACCTAACCAAGTACTTTTGTTGCCTAAACCTAACCAAGTACTTTTGTTGCCTAAACCTAAGCAAGTACTTTTGTTGCCTAAACCGAACCAAGTACTTTTGTTGCCTAAACCGAACCAAGTACTTTTGTTGCCTCAACCTAACCAAGTACGTTTGTTGCCTAAACCTAACCAAGTACTTTTGTTGCCTAAACCTAACCAAGTACTTTTGTTATCTAAACCTAACCAAGTACTTTTGTTGCCTAAACCTAACCAAGTACTTTTGTTGCCTAAACCTAACCAAGTACTTTTGTTATCTAAACCTAACCAAGTACTTTTGTTGCCTAAACCTAACCAAGTACTTTTGTTGCCTAAACCTAACCAAGTACTTTTGTTATCTAAACCTAACCAAGTACTTTTGTTGCCTAAACCTAACCAAGTACTTTTGTTATCTAAACCTAACCAAGTACTTGTGTTGCCTAAACCAAACAAAGTACTTTTGTTGCCTAAACCTAACCAAGTACTTTTGTTATCTAAACCTAACCAAGTACTTTTGTTGTCTAAACCTAACCAAGTACTTTTGTTATCTAAACCTAACCAAGTAATTTTGTTGCCTAAACCTAACCAAGTACTTTTGTTGTCTAAACCTAACCAAGTACTTTTGTTATCTAAACCTAACCAAGTACTTTTGTTATCTAAACCTAACCAAGTACTTTTGTTGCCTAAACCAAACAAAGTACTTTTGTTGCCTAAACCTAACCAAGTACTTTTGTTGTCTAAACCTAACCAAGTACTTTTGTTATCTAAACCTAACCAAGTACTTTTGTTATCTAAACCTAACCAAGTACTTTTGTTCCCTAAACCTAACCAAGTACTTTTGTTGCCTAAACCTAACAAAGTACTTTTGTTGCCTAAACCGAACCAAGTACGTTTGTTGCCTAAACCGAACCAAGTACGTTTGTTGCCTAAACCTAACCAAGTACGTTTGTATGCTAAAAGCATTAATTCCACTCGAGTCAGCGCTGTTCAATACTGAGCAGTGGACACCACCAGCTTTAAAAATGTCTCAGTAAAGTGAGGAGATGTGATGACGTCAGGCAGTGGGTGGGTTTGTCTGTGTGATCCAGTCGGGCATAAACGTTCTGGACTTGGCTTTCAAATGTCTATCTTCATATCCTGTAAAACAACACCAATCTGTCTTTGGGTTTTGATGGGAACCATATGTGTGTAACCTGTGTCTGGGTTTTTTTGTCCATGGACAGCACCGCCTCTTCATACATGTACAGTGGATGCTTTGATTACACACAAAGCTGTCTCAGATTAGGCCGGGATTAGAGCTGTGCTGCCCACACAGACTGAGCCAGCTGGGGCGTAATGTGAGACCTGACGGAGAGACTGGCGAGCTCAAAGGGGTTTCAGTGACAGACAGATGGAGAATGGGGAGCAGGCTGGTACCAACAATCCTACACATCCAGCTCTGGAGTGGAGGTCAGGGCTCGTTTCTGATAGAACCGCTACTTAAAACCTGCAGAGGCTGCAGACTCCATCTACATTAACAGTGTCTGGTAGATGAATAAGATAATTACAAGGAAAAATACAACACAACTCAGTCTAATTTCCCCTGAGTGCAACAACACATTATCATGCTAATGTGAAGAATTAGTCCTTTATAGCTCCTGTCCTTCAAGATAATGGCCTCTGGACAGGAAAAATGTGCATCCAGATAAATACTGGCAACGAATACATTGTAATGCACTAATTAAATACACTGGATCAGCATTGGTGCGATTTATGACCTTATTAAAAGTAGCAAGTGTTGCCCAGACATCAGGACTCGGTCAGTGTTATAAAATTGCATCAAGATTTCATAATCCGTCGAACGTGAGTAAAATTCACAAAATCTTTAGAAGAAAGCTTCATGAATGTTGGGTTGTGTGAAGTTATAGCCTGACGTAATCTAACACATGATCCAATTGAGTTTCACAAGATAAAGTACACAGATTTAAAATGTATGAAAGAAAGAAAAGAGGAAACATCAGATTGTACCTCAGTATTAGCCAACAACGAGCAGCTTAAATGCTGGAATCAGGATCAGGAGATGAAGCGGAGGATCAGTGCATCCCTGAAGCAAACTGAAGCCAGGCTGATACCAGACGTAACATTGAGCGATTAACAATACATCAGTCACTGTTCATTCTAACATAAAACCATAACACGCACACAACCGATCCCTTAGATCTGTTTTTTTTAATATTGCAATAACAGATTCTTTGGCCACTTGGGGGCAGCAGAAACAAGCTGCGAGCACAACAAAGACCTTTTTATACATCCAAGTCAGAAGTTCTTTAAAAAATTAAAAAGACCACATGATTTCTATTTCCAACATTTTACATATTTCTACAAATCTAGAAAATAACACATCATATAAAATATGTCATCAGGTTTTCTAAAAAAAAATAGTCTCATGAAAATGTAAGTAATAAACAGCAATGCTGTGTAAATTGCTGTCATGAATATGCTAACCTTGCATAGAATAATTAATCATTTGTTAACAGAGAGAACATATACTTTATGATATTGTCCTTTACCATCTTACCCAATATTTAATATTTGATGACTGTTCAATACCAACATTCTTCAGGAGGATATTGACAATAAAAAGAAAGAAAGTTCCTCTGAAAAACTGGCAGAGGAGTTTGCAGTATTCTCAGATAAGAATATTTACATTTTTATCACCTCTGGATTTTGACAGCTGGACAGTAAGAGAGTTTTATTTGATGAGATTTAAATCGTAAATCTTACTGAAACTGCAAAAGTGAGGGCGACAAAAATAGGATTTTGAGTAACGGGCGACGTGCATTCCCCATTCCCAGTGGAAATTGCTCTTTTTTACCAATATATAATATTCTGCAACATAACACAGCAACGTGTCATCTCCTTCAGAATACAGTTCTAGAGGTTTGAATAGATGAGGATGTATTTTGAGGGGAAACTGTATCTACCTTTAGGCCCACTCTCCTCATACAAGACTTGTTTTCATCTCATAATTTATTGTTAACACTCGGTTATCTTTAACACACTTTTGTGCCATTAAGGCAACGATGTACTAATATCTGGAAGTGACTGTAGTCTATCCAGCGCTGATAAACAGTCCACACTACTGCAACATATGCGCTTAAGACAACACAGACTCGAGACGAGGACAACATTGATGGACGGATGTTGCTCTTGAGGCCCGTACAGAAACCCACACTTCCCCCAACAAGTGCTCAACATCTCGTCTCCTCAACATCTCGTCTCCTCTCTGGTTCAGCCAGAATCAACAGAGGTGAGAGGCCTTTGAAGTCGGTGCCCTCCGAGAGTCGCTCTAGGCTACTGTCCCGCATGAGTCCAATGACATGGTGTCCAGCTAGATCTTTCGATGCAATTCTAAGGGCTGGTGGAGAGATCTTCTCAACTCGCCGAAGTTCAAACGGCTCATGTTCACAGCTGCTCTCTATCCCCTCAGCGCGCACACACACACACACACACACACACACACACACACGAAACCAACGTAAAAAAAACACAGATTACACTCGCCCGCCGACAGCTTTCTGGGCTGGATTTAGACACCAAACGTCCGGTGAACTCCAGAAAACAAATTAGCTTGTTTTGATTTCCTCCCACTTCTCATGAATTCGGCAAGTTGAGACGAGGACGCGTCTTGAATTGTAAGAAGGGTGGCATCTGGACACATTGTCCCATCTAAGAATGTGACATTACAAAAATGTCAGCAATGTATTCTATTCTTAAAATTTGTATTCTGAGTTTCCCGATACAGTTCTACGGCCCTTTGACTGCAAACAAGAATGTTGCTGAAATGTCAAATTGGAGATACATAATGCTGTGAAAGCAGCTTTCTGAGTCAGCAAAAATTAACATTTTCAGCCTGTACTCCTACAGAGGCTGCTAAAATATCCACATTAATACACTATTATACATCTTCACTGTGGAAATTCACAATCTGACATGTCTTATTTTGATACATTCCTTTAATGACAGATGTTAGAACCTGGACACTTTTTCAGTCTCTCTCTGTTTGAACAAGCATCACTATGAAGCGTCGTGGTAGCAAATCATCTGATGTCAAAATCATGTCAAAGAAGAGACGGATTCTGCACTGAGCCATGTTGTGTTTTTAAGAAGCGCACCCTCCAGAATGAAATAATTATTTATTGTCCTCTGGTCAACTTTTGCTTTCCACTTCACGTAACGAACCAGGATTACTGCTCTCCTGTGGTCTCAACCTTTGTAGTGAAAATGTACCGACATCGACGGTTAAGCCACCATCTTTTGTTTTTTTACCACATCACCACCGCCACAAACAAACCTCAGTGTCGAAGAAACCACAGCCCGAACAGCCCGAACACCCTCTCTGTCTCTTTAGCGGCGGTGCGATCCTCATCAGAGTCTGCTGCCGTGACGGCCCGGCACTGTGTGACATAAGGGCGCCCTCCCTCAGACTGACTTGTCGAGAATTCATTTAGTCAAAGTGTCAGACGCATCAAACAGCCAGCAGCAGCAGCAGCAGCCGAATGTCAACACTCAGTAGGAGAGGAGCTGAGTGACAGGTTCTACTGCAGAGGCTCAGGAGGGGATGCTGGGGCACAAGCTTCGACTGCACTTGGACATTCTCTATTTTAATGTTAAAGAAAATACAAGTATACAGTGCACCAGGGTGGTTAATCAACTTTAAGACACATTTAATCTGATTTGTGGTTCATTTTAACATCTGAGATTCGTTTTATCTTCTTTGCCGGTACTGGAAGCTGTCAGTTTACGCTGACTGGTAATGTGACGTTGTTGGCACACTCTTTAATGCCAGGCTGAACGGCGCCAACATTTATACAGCTTGAGGCTATGTAGTCAGTTGTTGGCTTATTAAAAAACAATGCCATGTTTCTTGCCCAGAACACAAGAATATCTTTAAAAAACTCCCCTCTCGATCACCGACTGCACTGTGCTGTAATAAAGTTGATATTTTCTAGTTCACTCATTTTAATCTCACGGGACACTGTATGGAGCGTCTATGGGGACAGGGGCATTTTCTTGCTAAGTGTCAATTAAGTTTTAATGCTTCTGAACATATACGGTCGTCTCTTAGCTACTCGCTCACATTAAAGCCTCCGAAACTATTACAGCGTCCTTCCTCTGTGCAGTTATTACCTCCCGCACTCTCCTCACGCTTATTCCTGCTTTGGCTTCAGATAAAGTTCGAACACTAAAAGCTCATCTTCATTCCTTCACCGGCAAAGAATCATTTTACGCAAATCTATTTAATTACTTTCACTAAAGATGACAAGGGGGCCACTGTAATAGATTTTCCTGCTGGCTTTCATTTCTCGGACACATTATTCAGTCCACGTTTAGAGATTAGCGAGCGGTCACAGCCACACACACTTTGCCATCTCAATATTTGAGAAAGGAGAGGCGTAGCTCTTACGGGGTCAACAGAGTGCTGCAGGAATGAGTCTTTGAGTGGACGTCTTCATACGTCCGGTTCCATCTTGAAGTCGGTGGGTTTTGTGGTTGAGTCTTTAGTGAGATGGCTGAAATAAGGTCTTTGGTGAACTCAAGCTCATGAGACGACTCAACGTCACCGCTCTGAGGACTTGTCTGCCTTTAGCTTGGTGCTGGCGACGTCACGTCATGTGACCGTGGTCTAGTTAGCTTGTAGCCTAAATGTTAGCGCTTTACTTCTGGCGCTTGCATTCACGCTTAAAAAAAAATCAGAAAAGTGGTGTTCTTATGTGACGATTATCTTGCCGAGCAAAACGTGAAAGTATCGTGAACTTGTTTTTGCCACAGAGCTTATTTTCTGCAATAATCAAAAAATTCCAATGGAAAAAGTTGAGGGAACCTCCCTGCACCAACCTTTTATGAGTTTTTGGAAGTTGCATTATGAAACGGCTGTGCCTATATATGTATAATATGCGGCACTGTGTGTGTGTGAGAGTGTGTGTGTGGCAAAGGCTAAGGCTTTCAGACAATCCATTCACCCCCTGCTGGGCCACCTGCACAAATCTATTTACATCCCTGAGCCGTTGTAAGGCTGACAGCAATGTACACACACACTCACACACACACACACACACACACACACACACGCTCACTTGCAGTACAGTGTATAGAAAGTAAAACTCTCACTTGCAGGTTAAGTACACACAGGTACACACCTCTGTGGTGTCCGGGTGACTCGGTGTGTCACTCTCTTGTATCTCTTCTTGTCCTCGCCGATGAATACCAATATGATGCGACGTATGACGCTACATTGATAAATATACTAACTAACTTATTTATCAAATCTTCATGACACTCAGTTACCAGCCCGCCACACACACACACACACACACACGCACACACATAATCAATACTGTGAGGCAATCACACGCAGGCCCTCATCAGGCTTTGACGCTCACATCAAGCCTCCGCGGTCAACTGACGCCGCTGGTTCACGCCGGATTAGCGGACCAAACAACGGAGTCTGTTTGCGGACGATTACCTCGTAATTTGAATGCAAACACATTGGATTCAGCGGAGGAATGAGGGGGCGGGTTTAGTCGGGTCAATGGCGTGTCTGTTGACGGGTGAGGGAATCATTAACCGGAGCGGCCTCGGCAGAGGATCGCTGACCTTCCACAGAGTTCATAGAACGGGCTTCATCGTCCTGCCAATGCCTCCGTCGCTCTACTGCGATGTGTTATTTTTCAGTTTTGGGCCTTTTATTAATAAAAAAGCTATTCGTAACACCTGAGCCGCCGTTTGACAGTTCAGTAGGAGGCTCATAAATAAAACCGGTAGAACACTTTATTATTTCATTGGAATGACAAATGAAATATTGAAGCCTTATCACTTCCTCCTCCGAGGAAAACCAAAGATCTTATTTCAGCTGTCCGCTTCCTCGTATCCTGCAAAATGTTCCCTTAGCACCTCAACTGTGAACCAAAAAGCATTTTCCCCTTTCTCGTCAGTGAGCTGTCGGTGTGAACTTTAATATTTTACTTAGCACTCAATCTTCCAACAGGGAGGCATGTGCGGGTGAACAGGAGGACTGTAAATCCAAGAAGAGGAGTAACAACCGCGATGAGAAGATGGGAAACAAGTGACATTGAAGCAACCAGGACGACGCTGGTCTGTTCACAAAAATAAGCACCGACAAGGAAGATAAATAAAACTGTGAGTAGATCTCCTGCAGCCATCCAGTTTGTCTCTCCTGCATCTCAAGCGTTGCATTTATGCAGCACAATGTCCAATTTGACTCGAGTACATGAGGTGATTGGGCAACAGGTGGAATACTCATCGTGTGAGTCAGAGGACTTCACCATGAGAGACTAGAGTGGGAGTGAATAGCAATGGTTAGTTTGCTTTGGAGCTCAGGGCTATTTCCTGGATTCCTATTCCCTCTCTCTCTCCCTCTCTCTCTCTCGAGCTGGCTGATCTGACAGGTCATTGACCTGCCCACTGGTCTGAGGTATGACTCACTCATCAGCTAAATCCCTCTGCTGCCCCCCCCCCCCCCCCCCCCCGGTGCAGACCACCCCTACTGTTCCAGCCTCCTGCTGCTAGTGCACCAACATTGATAGATAACGGACCGTAAAAGGAAGTGGACGCCATCCATTCGGTTTGTGGACGATGGTTTTAAAGCCTTGAGTTTGCCATCTTGTTTTTTTTTTGGAACCAGTAGTGACACGAGAGGGTGAAGCTAAGTACAATTAACTCCATGAACTAAAAACACACTGTGAAAGGGTTTAACAACAGACAACTCCCAGACCGGACAACGCAGTGGTGGCGACCGGTCAATCACAAGGTAACCCCGACCCTAAAGCATAAACTGCTTTATCGTCTGTTTGACTCTAAATGGACCATCATTTGCTAAATGAACATCGTGCTGCATTTAAGAAGACTTGAAACTAGAGATTGAGACCATAAACTCATGTTTACAATGTTTACTGAGGTAATAAATCAAGAGAGAAGTAGCGTCATTAGGGCGACTGTGGCTAAGTGGATAGCAGGGCCGTCCTTCAACCAGAGGGTTGGCGGTTCGATCCCCGGCTCCGCTAGTCGCATGTCGATGTGTCCTTGAGCAAGACACTTACACCCAAACCTGCTCCCGTGGCTGTGCCTACGGTGTAGAAATGTGATAGAATCTGAATTGTAAGTCGCTTTGGATCAAAGCGTCTGCTAAATGACTGTAATGTAATATCATGTCATTTTCTCATAGACTTCTATACAACCAGAGGAGTCGCCCCCTGATGGCCAGAAGAGCGAATGCAAGTTTAAGGCACTTCCACACTGGCTTCACTTTTCAGAAACGTAGATTGCCACCTGGGATAAAGACATAATATGAATAGCATTTATCATGCTATACATTTTTTTGAACATGTCCTGGATATGCTCAACCCCACATACATTACTAGTAATGGTGAATCAGTATTCAGGTGGTTGAGCTCCGGCAGCCGTTAGAGACTATTACAGTATCAGACAGAAGAAGCGGCGTAGGCAGGGGGTCTCTTCTGCCCTCAGGGAATGAGGATTGATGGTGCTCATTTGAGACTGGGTCACATCTGAAACCTTGTGATGAATGTAATGACGTCATTACTGCTGCGAGGTGTGGGGGGGGACCAGAGACATAATGGAAGAGGACCAGCAGAATGTTACGCAATCTGTTTCAATCCAGTGTTTTTTAAGAGAGAGAAATCGAGCCGGTCACTTTGAAATACAGCATGAATGAGCTCAACACCCTCACTGTAGGAGTGGTTTTTTTTAGGAAACACGATCACAGCTTAGATCTTGAAAACAGCACTATTGTCTTTCACTATTGTCACACTGACCAGTATTACTGGCTATTCACTAACTTCTATTATTCTGCACAGGCAAAGCCAGTTTCCTGGTTCTGTTAAAGCAAACGCCAAACAAGCATTCCTGACAAACCAGTTTGGTCACAACCTCCGCTTCGGGAAAGACTAAAACACCTCGGCTTATTTTACAATGAACAAGGATGCATTAAATCAGACTCAATGGATCAACAGCTGTCCCGTATGGCCATAACAATTTTCCGGAAAAACCCCACAAAAAAAGCAGCAGGCCAAGCATTGACCCCTGAGGGACACCGCAGGTTAAAACGACTAGAATCGAAACCGGTACTTAAACTTAAGGAGACTCAAAACTGCAAAGCAAGAAGTAAGCAGTAACAAGTAACACAGCGATGCCACTGCACGGCAAGCAGGAGCCAGAGTTTGGGTACTCGCTGGGGTTGTGATAGCGTACCTGCAGGGCGCATGGTAGAAGGGATATCCATGGTGAGGTATGTGATTGCAGTATCCAGACTGATTCCACATGGTGCTTCTCTCGTTCCACGGGGTGACAGTTCACAAGTGCCGCCGCCGTTTCTGTCGGCGTTCTATTTCGAGTGCGGGGGAATCAGACGCGGGCTCGCTGGGAGACTCACATTAATCAGCGTCTCCTCTCGAGTGGCTCCATGGGGAGGAAAGCGAGAGGTTGCGGGATTACTGAGGAGATGAGGTGAGAAAATGAGCTGAGGGGGCTGTGCTGAAAAACAGAGGGGGTGATGTCAGGTGAGTCAAGTCTGGTGTGGTTCACACACCTGGAAATTAAGTCTGCTTCTGCCGCCTCGACAACGCCAGGACTGCTCAGCGGAGTCTCAGACGACTGCCCCGGGTGAAGTCTGACATCACAGGCTACTCCTTCAATCCTGCCTCGAGCCAGTCATTTCCCCTCGCAGTCTCAGGTGTAATCAGGTAGAACAGATGTCTTTGGGGTTCGCCTTGCTGAGACGTATCTTTTATCTGATAAATCATGCGTAATATGTGTCTCAATTCGCACTTCCAGGGTTTTTTTTAACGACCTCTCAGACGCCGATCTGCATCAGAAGGAGTCCAATGTAGGACTTCAGAGACCTCCGTTTCTGCAGCACTCCCTGATGCCGCGCAGGATCTGTTTATGTCTTTTGCACGTGCAGCACATTCTCTCCAAAGTTCACAGGCGCCACAAATCCATCTCTTCTGGACACGAGCAGGTTAAAATCCACAGCCCCCTGCGTCCCGCCACTGCATCTAGTCCGGCACAAGCGCTTATCTCCCCAATCACAGGCTTCCCACCGGCTCTCCACCCTCACGAAACAACAGAGGTGCACGACGCTGAATGACTGAGCATACTCACAGAAAGAGAGAGAGAGCAGGAGAGAGAGGGGGGGGGGAGTTGGCAGAGAGAGAGAGAGTGAAGTGAATGGATCAGTAGTGAGAGGGCAAGAGAACGAGGAAGAGGTAAACAGAGCGGAGCGGCATTCCTTTTCCCGCCTCGTGCTCATCCGGCAGGATACACACCGCTGAGAGGACGAGCGAGAGAGCGAGTGAAAATGTGTGTGTGCGAGTGTGTGTAAGAGTGAGAGAGAGAGGGAGGAGGGTGAAGAGACAATGTGAGGAAAGACGGAGAGACCGTGACGCGTTTACATGCACACAAAAAATGTGACTCCGGTGTAACTGAAGACCTGAATGAGAAGCTGGCGGAGCTCATGTAAACACCGTTACCTCACCAGGCTAATTATGATTGTAGTCAACTGTGGTTGTGAAGTCACAGTGAAGTACGTAGAATACTCTGGTTTTGTAAACGGAGGCCAGAAAGAATATGTATACGCTTTAATTGTATTTTTTCCAGGTACTTTATGAACAATTTGTGCAGGTGCAGGGCTGACTTGGAGCATGTTGAATCTATCTTAATAACGAATGTTATGATAGTCGGGTATTGTTCTTTAGAGCTTGTGCCGATATTATACCCGAGTTTCTACACGTATTATGGGTTTTTTTCAATGCTTTACTTATTACATATTACATATTTCCCATAAAACATATTTTTTACATTTCACAAAATAATGTTCTCGGATGTTAAATGTTGTCTTAACACCAGCAGCCGTCCGAGAACTTTTAAATGAAGAAATATCAAATCAAACAATAAATCAAGACCAGATCCACTCCTTACATTCTTACCTTTCACAATAAAAGCCCTAGACGTACACAGTCCACTGCATTACCATTAACCAGAGGCAACTCAGCGCATTTCACTAAAAGGAAACTGAATAAAATATCTTTCGGTAGCTTAGGCTACACAATAATTTACCTCAGAGAGACTGACGGACGCTGCTCTGGGTCAACGGGATCCCTGTAGTTGGTCCTCTGGCTGTGCGACTCTTTTCAAACCTTTTACTGAAAAAGTGTTGCACGAAATACTGAAAGCATTTTGCATTATTGTGTTTATTAATTGTCACACCTTTCAGTTTTCTAAAGGCCTTTCATTCTTAGCATTTACAACAGTCACATTATTGAATGTATGTAAACACAGGCCTTCTGGAAATAGTTGAAAGATTTTAAGACTGAGGGGATACAAGTGAGAAAGGTACAGAAAGCACTGATTGGATGAGAAGAATAGAAAGAGGTGAGCCAACAGCAGAGGGTGTTGGGGCTAAGCAGAGCAAGGACGGCGCTGCACCTGGCGACACAAAACACCGGCTGGCGAAATGACAGCTTCACTCACGTCGGGTCAGAGTCCAGACGCGTAATCTGATGTTTAAAAAAAGGAGCGTTCCCACAGGGAGGTAGTGCCTCAAACCATGCTGCACTGGATTAGTTTGTGAGTATTTGTTTTCTTTCTGTATTCACTAAAGCGATTTTCACCTCACGACCCTGATCATTTAATGATTAAAGGGCTTAATTGGTTATCGGATAATACATGGGGAAGGGAATGAGCACTAGCTGGGCTTTTTCTCCCTTCAGCGCGTGTGTTCACTCATTCTTTCATGACATCTTACGCCCCGTTATGACACTCTTTCTATCATCTTGCATCACTGGCCCGTGTGAAGTGAAAGTCCCTCAGCCTGATGGCAGAAGCAGCTCATTCCACCGAGCCTGTGGCGATCACATCGTCAAAGTTTCCAACCAGCCGCCGAGAAACGCCAACACCCAGACAACGTTTGGTCACATGTGTTCATCGCCCGACTAAACACACTTTCCTCCTCATCAACAAACATCTGATAAGCAGCACGCAGTTGAAAATGTAATCAATTGAAAACGAGTTGACTGGCAAGGTCGGTGGCATTTGGAGCTTTCACGTGGAGATATTTCACAGGAACTCAAACCAGACAGAAGTTGAATGAGCGGGATGAGCTTACGTCATGCCGATCAGTTCATTAACGTCACAAGCATTTAACAGGAAGGACC
This sequence comes from Melanostigma gelatinosum, assembly GCF_949748355.1. Classification (NCBI taxonomy): domain Eukaryota; kingdom Metazoa; phylum Chordata; class Actinopteri; order Perciformes; family Zoarcidae; genus Melanostigma; species Melanostigma gelatinosum. Next base: position 4,455,173 of record NC_136634.1, read on the forward strand.
ACAACAAGCCAGAGCCCCCTCACAGAGAGGCTTCTGACCTGTGGGGTCGTGAGATGCCGGAGAGAGAATCAAAGCTTTTATTCTTGTGAACGGCTTCACAGCTCATTGACGCGTGAGCAACAACACATCGCCTCTAGAGCGGAGACGATGTTTCATTCGTTGATTGATTATTCAGCCACTAAATTGATAATCAACTAATTGTTTCACTTATTTTTAAAGCAGAAATCTGTTCTTTGGTACTCGCTTCTCAGATGTGAGGATGTGCTGCTTTGTCACACATGACAGTGAACGTCGTCTTAGGCTCTTGGAAATGGCCATTTTTATATATTTTGGATTTTTTAATGATCGTCATTAATTCATCATTAACTTGAGAAATAATGACTTGCAGCCCTGGTTGCTTCTTATACAAAGGTCATAGCATATTAATGTCTACTATCATCCTGCTTTTACACATTTATACTAAACGTATGGACGTAGTAGGAATAATACACTAGAAGCACAAGAGTGTGTATTCAGGTGTAATACTAGTTCGTCCACAGCCCACTCAGCAACTAGAAAATGATAATGCCCATTTCCTGATCGCATATTTTTACTGAATATTGGCGATCGGTTGCCGATCAATCGGGGAATCCCTAATGAAGAGCCACACATCCCTTCTGATGTCATACAGACTGAAATGTATTCACAGGACCTGAAGGAACATCGCCATCTGTGGATTAATTGGCTGCTTACATCAGGCTTCTTTGCTCTGGTGAGACAGAACAGAAAGAGACAAACAAAAAAGGCAGGAAAAGAGGAGGAGGGGAGGGAGGAGGGTGAGGGATTGGGAGGCATAAAAAGCACAGAGGAGGTGGGAGGGAAGGAGGTGCGCCTGCCCGTCTCCCGCTGTTTGTTTTTGTTGTGAAATTTAATTCCAGCACAATCTAATCAGGGCCGGCAAACACAGGGGACCCTGCTCCTTCCTTTTCTCCATCCCCTGTCTCTGTCTTCACTCGCCTTGTTTGAAGACGCAGGTGGACCGGCTCCACCTCTGCTCGCCTATCCACACACACACACACACACACACACACACACACACACACACACACACACACACACACACACACACACACACACACACACACACACACACACACACACACCCCCGCACACACACACACACACACACACACACACACACACACACACACACACACACACACACACACACACACACACACACACACACACACACACACACACACACACACACACACACACACACACACGAGGTGGACAATCTTCTGCACAGCCTCACTGACACAGATGAAAAAAGTACACGTGAAAAGATTTTTATAAACACATTCATGCATGTGCAGCCCACACACGCACACACACACACAGCGGCTGTCGTCTTGCAGACAGCTGACTGCTGTGTTTTATCATTGTGTCAGTGGGTGAGATGGCAGAGGTGTGATTCAGCCTGCGGTTCGGCTTATCAGGCTTTTACAGCCTAAGCTCTTTCATAGCCGCTCGCTTCGAAATGCACACACACACACAACCTCCTAACACACCTCCGCCTGCTGTCGAGGTCACATCTGAGCCCATATTTCTGAAAATCCTTGAAAACAACACACACCTGCACCCTTTCCTTTACTTCAGCACTGCAGAACTGCCAAAGAGCATAAACATTATACACCTCGCTGTTGATCATTGGTTTCCTCATAACTTCAAATTACTGGTTTTAAAACCTCCAGGACCTGACATCTGCTGCTCAAGGATGTCGCTGTGCTTTCGCCTGTTTTTCCCCTGGAAATCACAGAAAGTGTTTTTTTTATACCCACAGGAAGGTGACATGTAAAAACATAAAACTCCATTAAAATATATACCAATGTAAACCTCTTCACTACCACTCCCAGCAGCTAACGATATCACCTCTTGCTTAGCTCGGCAAGATTTTGACTATTACTCTCACTACCGTCTTAAAAAGTTGGAAGCAAGAATAATTTTGGCCCATTTTCGACTCTCTCTCCCAACGCACACACTTCCTCTGGTTCTAAAATTAGACGCACTCGCAATCTCTGGCTCCCTCATTTCCTCCACCTCGCCTGTGTTCAGTCACTGCCTGATCTACGGCCACCGAATGTCTGGGGATTTCTTCATGCAAAGTTTTTGCTCGAACAAACCTATGCCGCTTACATTTCTTGGATTCGGGCAGGCCAATCACAGCCCTTTATTTGCACGCACGGGGACCAGGCGGCAAACTCCGCTTCTGAAACGTGAAGCCAACGGGCAAGTGCCTTAATCCTGCATTATCTCTACTGGCCAGCAGGGGGCGACTCCTCTGGTTGCAAAAAGAAGTCTGGTGGTATAGAAGTCGATGAGAAAATGACTAATTCTCACTCGATTTATTACCTCAGTAAGCATTGGAAACATGACTTTATGGACTCTATCGCTAGTTTCAAGTCTTCTATAGTATGACATTATTTTGGTAAATTATGGTCCATTTAGAGTAAAATAGACGATAAAGCCGGGTATGCTTTAGGGCGTGGCTACCTTGTGATTGACAGGTCGCTACCACAGCGTCACTCCTCCGCCATCCAAATATTATCACTTCTGTTCACTGGTTGCAAAAATCCAAGATGGCGACAGCCAAAAGGCCGAACTCAAGGCTTCAAAACCGCCGTCGACATCCCAATGGGTGACGCCACGAGGACTACGTCTACTTCTTAGCCGGAGATTCTGGAGGAATGAAACCAGCGACTGTTGAGTCACATTCTGGAACCTTTTACTGGCGGGAGGAGAGCTCCAAAATCAAACGTCGTCTTCTGCACGTCACCGCCCCAAAATGAAGGGCCGCCCTGAAGACTTCGCACTGGTTCTGCTATGCTATGCCAGTCTCTGGATGAAAAATAGTGCAAATGAATCAGATCGGGGTTGTTTACTGAGAACGTTGGATAAACTCCTCCTGTCATCTGGCTCATATAATTCAAGAACGTGCTCGTCTGTCTTGGGAGAAGCTTTGATAGCTTGAATGATGCAATGCCTTCTGTGTATATCCGTGCGTGTGTGTCAATATCTCTGGGGATCTTTTGATCCAGATTCTTCAATCTTCAGTCACACACACACACACACACACTCAGCCCTACTATTAATACACCTCCTCCACCGAGCTCTTTCCTTTCATCGTGGCTCGAGGCCTCGCATCTCCCCGGCTCACGAGCTACAAAATATAACACCACAATTAGAAGACTTATTTCATGTTCTGGATCAGAACCAGACTCGAGAGGAAAGCAAAGACACTTTCTCCGAGGCATGCTTTGGCGCCGAGCAACAGGAGTCCGACTGAGACGGACACGGGCCGAGACGCGTCTTTGCATAATCAAACCAAACAGTGAAAAACTATGAAGAGGAAACGAGAAGACGATATCTTAGCTAGTGCCCTGAATGCCACGTGTCATGGACCAGGGTGAAGTCATATGTGATTGTGAAAAAGCTTTGATGTGTCACTGATGACAGTCGACGGCTCTATACTTCAGCTGCTTGAGCTCCACCGACTGGAGAGGCTTCTTCCAAAGAGAAAACAGAGAAAACAGAAAACCCACGTTTCATAGAGTGATGTTTACTGGAAACGGTGCACAATATTACCAGCAGCAAGTAGGAAACTTTCAGGCGAAGTGAAGATTAGTTTTTGAGCAGCAAAAAGACGCTCTTTCATTTGAAATATCAAAATGACAAAGTTACTCAAGAGTGAGTCTTCAGGAAACCATCTTTGGCTGAGTTTGAAGTCCCGAGTTTGAAGTCCCGACAGCAGCGTGCATGAAGCATAATGACCACAGTTGTATTTTGGTCCAATCATGATTGATTCAAATCACAGCTCTTGAAGTTCAGATTTGCTGTAGATTGAAGGGATACGTAGCTTATCTATTTAGCTTGTTAAAGTTTCAATGTCTGGTTTTTTGACAACAGCCTCTTGACACACACACACAAAAAAACCCTGTTGGTATGCAAAGCATGCATAATCCACAAGGACAGAATGAAACTGTAATGATCCTGTTGCTGCAGTAAATAGTAGAGACATACAACGAGGGAAACAGAAAATAAACGGCAGCATATCAACCTGTAAACGGCCACAAAGGGTCACTGCATCGCTGACATTGCAAATTTAGACGCGCAAGTGTGAGCGTTTGAAACGGCGCGCTGCATTAGCCTCGGACTATCGTAATGAGATCAACTGCTGGCACAATAGCAGCCTAATGTGCATCATATTTAACCAGTCCGACACAAAACAATACCTCAGTCTGGACAGAGAGAGACACGTCTCTTTATGCACTGAGAGTCTAATACACAAAAGGAAAGAAGCAGCATTAGTCTCCTCTTTTGTAAATCAAAGCACACAAGCTCATTCTCCCTCCACCAAGAGGCTCAAGTTCAAAGCCGGGCAGCTTTTACAGCCACACAGACAGACAAGAGGATTTCACTGGTTTCTTTTCCCCCAGAAAAAAACTCCAACTAAAGAATTCTCTATTATACAGAGAAACTTGAGTAAGGCAGGAGGAAAATATGATGAAAGGAGTCACTAAAGGCTCCTGAAACCTTCTGAGTTAAGAGCCTTTTTAGTTGTTTCTTTAGCCACAGCCTGAAATGACCTCATCATATCTCTGTTTCTTTAACTATAATGAGTCATAAGAGTGGTGAAAAATTAACCTCACACCACGTCGATCCTCGCACGAAAGCTCTGGAGCTTGTAGGGAGCTGATGGTGACATCCGGCAAGTCGACACAGAGTGACTCTGGCATTCTCAGCCAATGTGTCAGTTTGATTTAAATGTTACTTATTGAATCCAAATGGTTTCACGACTAGATTTGACAGAATCAGATTCATTCAGCAGATTACATATTCACTTTAATAAAATGTGGTTTTTAATACTCTATCGATCCCAACTGCTCGCGTGTCTTTTATGATACTAACATTGGGGTGTGCCAAAGTCAGAAATCCTCCAATCCTACACATAGTGGCTACAAATAACCGGTTTACTTGGGTTGTTTGGCAAAAAAACATTTGTCTGGTTTTAATGACGAATCAATGAATGCTCAACATTGCTTAAAGCGTGCTGCCCTCGCCACTCTTTGTGGAAACTGCAACTAGCAGTTGGATTTGAGGCTTCGCTCCTGGCCGTTTGGCAGCGAAAGTGATGAAAGTAGAGATGTGTAGAGTTCACAAAGCCTCGGGTGACAACGGAGGGGTGGGATGCTCATTACTGCAGAGCTAAACGTATACTAGATATCTACCACCGGGGTAATACGACCCTATCAGACAGTGCTTTGCTGGTTTGGACTCCTACCTATCTGTAACCCTGCAGTTGTGCTGAAGACGGAGCAACAGAATCACTTTCTATCTTCCATCACTGACTGAAATCTCCTGGAGCACCTCACATCCCCCTCTGCCTCCTGAATCATCTTTCATTCCCCTCATTTCTTTCCTCTATTACCTCAAATATGATCTTATCCTGAAGGGGGAAAAACAACCTTCAACCACTTACTGTGTCGTATGCACCTATTTCTAAAAATGATTTTACCAACACTTGGCTTGCATAATAATTATAATCATACTGCCAGGGAAATCCAGCTCTACTTGCTTCCACGGTCCTGCCCATTTTTAGTGATATTACTTAAATGAAACTGAAGCTAATTTTGTTCTATGGTCCTATGAGTGTCAGATAATAACTGGAATATGAAAGATCCTCCCATAATAGGAAGCGGGCATTCAAATCAGGCTTTCTGAATTATTAACATCACTGCTGCTTCTCTCGCTAATAGCAGTGATTGCGCCCTGAATATCGTCTCTGCAGGCCCATAGAGGGAAGTAAACAAAGAATGAAGCTTCATTAGCTCTCGTAATGTTTATTGACTCTGCATTGGAAGCTGAAAACCATGCCCTGCAGTGTACTCAATCTGCTCCAGATAAGAGCATCTCAAATGGATATAGATAGATATATATTATTTCAGACTCGGGGTCCATACAGACGGATACATAAAAAGACAGACACAAACAATAAAAGTACATCGGCCTAGCAATGCCTTACAAAGAGACAGCTGTACCAATGTCGCCACAGCTGGGACTGGTAGCGTGTGGTGCTAAACCTTATGTTGGTTAAAACAAGTATGATCCCATTTACAGAGTCATTCAGTCGACACACTTTTACTCTCATACTCTGGTGCGCATACCAGTAAGCCAGAATTCTCACTGTGTATGTGGGGACACCTCTTTGGCTCAGTTTTAAAAATAATTTACTATGATTAACACGATCAAAAGCTTTGGAGGCATCAATACAACACATAAGAAGTGATGAGTTTTGACCTCTGTATTTGTTTACAATTTCCTTTAAGGCATATATACACAAGTCAGTGCCATGTTTGGCTTTGAAGCCGAACTGGTTATCTGTGGATATAAATTGCAATCCATTAGCTTTGCCTCTGAGCTAAAAATACGAGGTATTTCATTGTGTATATATATAGATATATGTTGCTATATATATATATATATATATCCTCTATTTTGGTTCCTGAACTGGATTCACTTGGATTCCGATTGAAATGGTAATGGTCAGTCCCCCGCAGCTTCTCTGTGACTGTGAACTCAACCTCCCCACCCAAAGGTGACCCCTTTCTGCAGGCCTTCAAAGGGCATGGGCAGTGAACGGGCCGACAGAGGAAGAGCTCACTGTCGATCTGTCGTGAAGCATTCCACGTTGCACGACTGTAAGAGAGGGCAGGGAGAGTTACGCCTGGACAAAGGGACGGGGTGTGTTTCAGGGCATTGGGGCTCAGCTTTCCTTTGAAGAAAGAAAAACAAATGGGGGAAATCCTCCACATGCTCATCTTTCTGTCATCGCCTTCCCATTGTTTGGAAATGTCACATGGTCATGCAGCGAAGGTCAATAGTTGACTTTTAATCGCAGGTGAATTGAACGAGTGAGAAGTGCCGAGCGCGGAAGTCTTTGTTCGTCTCCAACAGTCGTCAGAAGACCAGCGGCACAAAAAGACTTCTGTGATTTCGGTAAAAACGACGAGGATTGGGACAAATGCATATTTATTTACATGCAATACGTCAAGAAAAAGTATTCAGCTTTTTGCTGAACGATATATAAAAGCAGCAGAAAGTGCTAATGTTGCAGAAACCAATTTTCTTTGCATAAATTACTTGCTCACTGCCGTTGAAGACGTTTTTTTCTTGCTGAATTCAGATTTACATTTGAATAAATTGTAAGTGCCCCTTGTGTGCAACGAAATGTTAATCAGCATTTGGTCACAAATCAACAGCTGCATAAACGATTTGCATCTGTGATCATGATTTGCATGTACAACAGCCAGTAAGGCCGACACACTACGTCTAGACTCCATACCAGAACAGCTGTGTGAAGGTGGCCCGACTGCAGTCTTTCAAAGGAAAGAGAAAGGACACCTTACATAACCTCAACAGGAAAAGTGATGACTCAGATGTAAACAATCTCGTTAACAACTACCTGAGACCCAACCCTGCTTTGTGCAATACACCAACATTGTGTCTGTAGGATCCAGCTGCCCACGGTCTGCAGCTGGGGTGTGCATATCTCATGAAGAATGTTCAATGATTAACGCGGTGAACGAGATCTTGTGTCGTTGTGTGTTGGATGACAGGAGGAGCAGAAGCATTGCACTACATCTGAAACCGTGTGCTGGTATGTGAGGATTTGCTGAGCGTCAGCAAATACATGCCAGTCATACACAACATGTAAGGTACAGTATCACTTGCATGATGGTACATTTCAGTGGTTACTCAGCTTGCTTTGATATGTTCAGGAATGTTACGAGCTGTACAATCAACATGAAAACTCCTCTTCACAACATCCCGTTGTCGGTCTTGTGATTTCTGAGGTGTTAAAAACCGTCCACAAGGAGAGCTTCCTGTCTCACGGAGTCCCGCCACAGTGTGTCATCACAACACCCCGGGGGATTGGACGAAAGCAGTCCTTTTTACTAATGGCCTGCTTTCTACTGCTAACCTGATTCAGTCAAACACGCAGTGCTTGGCGGCAACCAAGCAGCCAATTCACTACCTGAATACCAAACAGGCTGGCCAATGAGTAGACAGCCTGTCAGGCCAAAACACTGACAGAAGCGAGGGACTGAGCGTCCCAGTGGCTCGGCAGTTGGCAGATTATTTTGAGCGACATACGAGGGTTGGATGCACTCGGTGTCGCAGACGCCAACAAAAAAAAAAACATTCCACCACTCTCTGTCAAGGCTGCAATAATGTTGACATCTCCTCTGCAGATTAGTGTGATGCATATGGAACACTTCAGTTATCTTAAAGTAAATTCTTACTTCAAGAAGCTGCCATGGGACATTTAACCTACATTTGCCATCCTATTAATATCCGTTGTGTTGTGATAAATAACCCACAAATCTTTCAAATGTATCATGACACTAATCAGATCTCAGCTCTAATGGCCACCTCAAACAAGAAACAACAACAAAGTCAGCCTCCAATGACGGGTGTGTTTCCTCTCATTGAACTGGGCGCTCTGCAAAAGTGACAATTATTGACTTATTAACTGGAACTTTGGTGAATGTGTGACACACCAGATTGGTATTGGCACTGATTCTGACCTCATGTAGTGGATCAGGTATCAGTTAGGACACCAGAAATTCACATTAAATACTGTTTTTGCCATTTTCGTCATTCAAACTCTGTTATTATTGGGTTCTCCATTGTATTTTTGTATCATGTTGTGTTTTCCTCAATACCGTCCAAGAAATGGTTTACTCCTGGTCCAACCATGTAAAACACGTTGTAACTCTGTTTTGAAGTGTATTATTGTCGTGCATTATGTTACCTTACATAACATTCCACACAGTAAATACAGATTTCAAATTTGGGGAAAAACATTGGTAGTTGGTGTCGGCAGATACCCTGAACAGAATCAGAGCTGGAAAAGAAAATGTTAGTTTGGTTCATCCTTAATGGCAGCACTCCGTAAAACACACAAAAACCGGACAGACGGACGGACAACCCAAAAACACAAAGCCTCCGGCCGCGGCTATCGCCGGTGCCGAGTCAGTCTGAACACGACATCTAGGGAATAAAAGAACTTGGTCACCTTTAAAAGCAGATTAATATATAAAATATATTTTCTTCATTCCCTTTCACTCCGTCTGAAGCACTTCTACCGTGAACCACTCTGCACTCGCTCTCTTTATTTCTCTGTGGAGTCATCTTTTTTATTTCTTGTGATCTATGCAGTGTATGAACATCACACAATTATCTTTAAAAACTAGAATTGCCTTCAGAGAAAGTCGAGGCTGAGCGGTTGAAGTCTTGATCTTCCATCCATGAGACAAGACAACAGCAATGGCTTTGTTCAGACAGTGGAGAGACTGCGTCAACGAATCTGACACCTGGCCAGGTTAAACCAATCAGTGACGAGCGTTTCCCATTTCCATCGTCATGAAGTCAATATTATTAGCTCGGGTGAGTCAGGCAGCTTTACAAAAGGGCACCGAGGGAGGGCGAACGTGAGAATAATGGAACGGCAGGTCCTTCCCATTTTGATTGTTGCGGTAATCAACGGTGTCACATCAAGAGCGCATTAAGTCGCTAAATCCTCCTCCTGAATAATTGACTCCATCTCCAGATACAAACGCGGCAGCCCCTCCGCCCATGACAGACATTAAAGCTGACAGAATTAGACGCCTCCAGAGAGAAACTCCCACCACCTGTGCAGAGAACAAAGTGCTTCCAGTGTCAAACATGAAACCGTCTTGTCTGCAGCGGCCGCCTTACGATACGCCCAGAGCGGCTGATCTACCCCCAATATTTCTGCTTCCGTGCACTATCACGACGGAGTCGGAGAACACAAGAGCAGCGGCAGGCTGACGTTCTGCATGTTATGACTTGTGTGGCGTCAAGGAGTGCTGAACCAGTCTGCGTGGACAGGTTTGTCAGCTGAACGCCTCCAGTGTAAACTGGGTTTGTGTGCGTTTAAGGCCGGTAGAACAACAGGAATACTTTCCAAAGCAATACGCAGCGCCAGAAGTACAGTTGATGAAGTTTACAACGTTCAGTATTCATGGCCTGTGTGTGAAAGCTGTGCGACGATGTCGGAGGCAGTAGTTTGCGGTGTTGAATAAGTTTGTCGAAACAGCATTTAAATTAAGGACTATTTCACTGTTCCTACACTTACAAAAAGAGTTGGATTGAGAAATGAGCAATTTATGCAACTTCAAGGTCCGACAACTTCCTACTTTTTCAAAATAATGTTATTTTTATCAAGAATAGTGAATCCATTCCACGCCAAAAAAAAACAGAAAACATGGCAGCTCTCTACCACACTTTCATTTCCTGCCACTGTGTTTGATGAAGAATAAATAAAGCCGACACTCCAGTCGGGTCGTCAAGCGGTCTGGCATATTCATCATGTTCAGCTCCTCGAATGTAAAATAGTGGTGCTTGGGTTTGAGGCAAATCCTCACACAGGTTCTTTTGAAATTCAAATCTTTTCGTGGATATTCAGTTTCTTCACTTCTTAAATTGTAGAGCAAACATCATCTATTTTGAAGAAAAGCTTCTGTTTGGACATCCAAGCATTGAAAACAGCAGCAGATACTTTGAGCTTGTGCCACTCTGATGACACATCCTGTCTGGATTGTGTGTCTTCAAGGCAATTGGGAGATTAATGTCGTAACAGTCTATAGTTTCTATCGGCTAATCTGTCCTCCTCCGTCACCCGTGTCCTCAGCCTCGCCCTGTTTCTCACAGCAGGAGGAAATCCACCTTTTTTATGGTCTGACCAGCTGAGTGAGGCTGAGGAAAGTGGCGAGTGTGCCAGTAAAGCTGTCATACAGCTCTTGTCAAGCTGAATTAATCTCGTGTTTGCATTCAGTTGATGTTCCGAGTGAGTTCTTACAGTAAAACCCCACCGTGGCAGACTCCGCCACAACTGGTGTGCAGTGTGCGCTTGTGGATGTGTGCGTTTTTTGGAGCGACTGCTTTTATGTCTCGTACGCCCCGTTACAATCCCATAAAGCTGACAAACTACGCCGCACGCAACTTGTTTTATGACGCGCCGGTCGGGTCCGAAGGGAGCCGCGTTTCTCCCCAGGAAACAAGGAAGCTAACGAGCTTTGACCCACTTCACGCTCCTCAGGCACGGCACAGAAAACCATAAAGAACTTCTGCAACGGATGAAACCCGACGCTACGCCTCCGCCGTGCTCGGCAGCGCCAAGATGACGCGCTTACCTCGAGTCACACGTCAGATCCCACGTGGAGAATTCGTGATCGTCCGCGTCGATGACCACCTTGGCCGTCGAGGGCCAGGCCGCGTGGCGCTTGATCGCCACCAGCTCGTGGCCGGCCTCCCGCGTGGGGTCGAGGCTGCAGCAGGTGCCCATCCTTCCACGACAAAAGGACCTCTTTGCTGTTTGATGAGAGACTTTATCTCACTCAAAGCTCACTCGATTTAGCTCCTTCCCCCAGACTTTCATCTCTTGCGAGTGTCGTTCTTCTACAGTGTCCTACAAACGTCCGCTGCCGTCTCTCTCGCCTCCGTTTCGCCTTCTTCCACAAATTTTACTTTTAAGAGATTCCTGAGTCACAGGAAAGGACAAGAGCAAAGCAGATCGCTGCAGACATGATGACGCACTCTCTCTATTTCAGATGTTTAAACTTTTCTCTCCGTGTTCTCCTCTCACTCTAAAGCTTGCAACTGTCCCAACAAGTATCACCCCTTCTTCCCTTGTCCTCTCCGTCTCCGACCTCCCCAGTGCTCCTCACATGATCTCTCTCCCTACGAGCTGCATTGCTAATGTTTTGGTCGCCTGGCCCTCCTCCTCACACTGACAGAAGTGTTACTGTCTCCCACAACCAGCCGGACTTTAAAGAGCCACAACATTGTATCGACCATCTTGTCGTTTCTCTCTCTCTCTCCGTTTAGCATCCGTGTCCCTCAATCCCTCCTTTGTGTCGGTCCTCCTTTGCTCAGTGTTGAACACAGACGGACGCTGCAAATCCCAGGCCTGTTCTTCTGGTCCACAGACGGCAGTCGGGCAGAGCGAGACGGGTCGGTCCTACGCGGTGGAGATGTGTGGGCTTGTCATGCGGAGGAATTAAGCCGTTTGGTCCACGTCTCCATTTTACACATTTTTTACACTTCTGAAGTTTTTGAAAGCACGCTATGTGCTGCCACAGCACCTTTGATGGCGATGATCTGGTGCACCGATGTATACATCTAGAATTAAAACAGCCACTTTGCAAGATGGTTTATTGCCTCGTTTTTGGTCCTGTGCCGTTTATTGAATTTCAGAATTCTGCTTTTTATTTAGTTTTCCGTTTCTTTTACTTACGGACCATTACTGCCCATTTTGTGGTTAAAAGAACGGACGACACTATGCTGTTTCACTGCACAAATCATGTTGATTTGTTTACCGCCACGCTTCATGAACTGTGAGCCGTGCTTACGCTCATCGCTCAGAGTGCGACTTTTAGTCACAAGTGCTATTTTGAGAGCCTGATAAAAGAGGCCAATTTAACCAGGGAAAAATCAAAGAACTGAGGAAAATCTGAGGCTACAAGGGAGCAGTCAGTGTTGTCACAGAAGAGGTGACTTCAATCTCTTGGGAAGTGAGGCTGAGTAGACAAAGCACACTTGGCTGGAAGGGGAAAAATGAAATACAGAAAGCTCTGAGGACTAACTTCATAGGCTGAGAGAAGATGGCATATATGCCGAGACCCTCAAGAAAATCACAGAATCAACCGACCAGAGACCGGGGACACATTTCTCATTTCCTCTTCAAAGACAAAGTTAGACGCTTACTTTAGAAAGGCTTTCTCACAAACAGACTATTCTGGCAACGGCAATAGACACAAAACAGACACAGCTTCATACCAATAAGCCACAGGTTTAGTGGCAGTACACACGCCGGCGTAAAGTACCGGCTCTACCACTACAGCACCTCCAAACAAGAACGGATCGGCCTTACCGGAGAGCTGATCAACTTTGTCTTTGCACGATATCAACCAAATGATGTTCTGAATGAATTATCTCAGGAACGCCTCGAGGGAATTTATTCAAATCTCACATCAGTGGTGTGAAGTTGTCATAATTAGCATATGACTTCTTGAGTTATGGCCAAAATTGTGTGTTTCGTGAAGTCACAGTGACCTTTGACCACCAAATTCTACTCTTGTTAATCCGTGGGTCCAAGTGGACATTGTTGCACCTTCACGGAGTGAGTGTTGAACTTCATGTCCCATCAGCCATTGCTGTCATCAGCAGAGGCAGGAAAATCCGTTCTCCAATGTTTGAATAAAAGTGCGCGGTGAGTGAAATGTGAAATAACTGGTGATAAAGTACAGCGAGGGAAAGTAATGAGCAGGAAACCAAGTGCAGCTTTCCCCACTCAGTCAAGAGAAACGTCGTCATGCACACAAATTTGCTTTTTTGACATTTTAATAGACGGTACGCGAGTGAGAAACAGTCTGTGTGTGTGTGTGTGTGTGTGTGTGTGTGTGTGTGTGTGTGTACGTGCAGGAGTGACATTTAGCCGAAGTACAATTTGTCACAGAAATTTGACTCCCAGAAACATTTAAAGTGGCCTGTTCTTTTTCTTTGGGGGGGGGTTAAATGAGAGGAAGAGGCCACACTTGAACTATTACACATTGATTATGACGAAGACCAAAAGGAGAAAGAAAAACAGGACTTCATGATAAACCAAAGCTTAAAGACGACTAATAACTGGCTGGAGGCCTCTTCATCATTTTCTGATTATCTTTTGTGAACGCGAGTGTTTGTCTCGTACCGAACAAATTCCTCTGTTCATCTATTTGTTCATGAAAATAAATAAAAAAGAGCAGTCTGCACTGCTTCACATTCCCTCAGAGCATCACGATAAACCAGCCTGACAGATCTGTGTTGTACTCAGATCCTGTGTGAGAGTCTGTGGATTAATACTGCAGCCTCGGGGCGAGGTTAAATATTCAAGACATCCATTTTCAGACTTGCTTCAAAAGGTGGTATTGAACACACACACACACACACACACACACCGATGCTGAAATGACCGCAAAAGACTGTCATCTTTGCATCTGTAACAGCGCGGGGAGAGGAAGACAAGAGGGAGAGATGCCTCCAAAAACACCACCTCGGTTTGAAGAGGATGAGAAACGAGTGCTGAATTATCAGCTCCTCAGGAGGCGCATGGTTACGACAAACATTCCTTGATGTGAACGAGGATCATCTGAAAGTCAGAACAAAAGCTCACGGCTCCCGAGGACGAGTACAACAAAATGCTTTTTATATGGGCCCGCTGCCACGACCACAAAACCAAAGTTGAACATGAAATAGAACCATTTCCAACCAGCAGCACCCACAAATGAGAGGAGACAGAATAACTAACCGAACATGACTTTAAGTACCACAGCACTTACAGCGCTGAGGTCGAGAGGAAAGGTCGCTGACGCGATCCTCCATCCACCAGATGAAAATGAACTGGTGAATAATCAGCCTGCCTCCTCAGGAGAGATTAATCGAGTCCAAGTGGACATAGGAAAGGGGACAGAAGGGATTTATAGCACGATAATAAAAAGTACAAATCAAACTGCATTAATTCCTTCACACACGCTTCCATCAGAAAAAAGCAGCCAAGACGAAGCTTCAAATTGTGATATTTCATTAAAAACATTTTGTTCTACATGTCTCATTTAAAATCTCGCCACAAACAAAGCATTTGCTCTAATCAGATAAACCTTAAAATACATTAAATTCTGCGCTCTTCAGCGCAACTGGGAAGCCATGATTGACTCGCCTGAGACCAACAGTCACGTGACAAAAAATGTTGTGAAAACTTGGACTGAACTGGTGAACACAGAGCATTGAAGGAGAGGCTGTAAGTAGATGTACGACCGACGATATATATATATATATATATATATATAAAATATAGTCTATTGTGCTGTTTCCATAGAGGTGCAGGACGTAAACAGTGCAGTGAAAATCAAGGCCACAGAGAGTGACATGTGACAACAGCAAAAAGAACGCTCTGAAACTGCTCGAGGTTCACAGCATTAAAGGAATAGTTCGACCGATTTGAGGAAAATGCTTCTTTGCTTCCCTGCGTCGTACTTTGATTGTGATTGGTAGTTGTGCCATCCCTTCATTCTAACTGGTTGTTTGTCTTTGCACCAACATCGCCAAGATAATTACCTGCACGTTCACGGCACCAGTAAACGCCACAGACAGAATGGGCCATGATCACCGCTGCATGGCACATGGACGTCTGTCAATAATACCAACTGTTGTGTAAAAGTGGTTCTCAGCATGACATTTACTGTAGTCCTATTTTGTCAAGAGTAGCTGAAATCCCCGTCTGGCCTGAATTTCAAGATGATGTATTACATTACGTGTGGAATAATACATGAGATATTAAGCACCTCAGTGTAGATGAAGCTGGTAAAGATATGTATGAAACGGATGTCTGTGGCTTTGTGGAGAGGGAATAAAAGAAGCCTTTCAAGCAGAGCATTTCTTCTTTTATCAGAGTTTGTCCGGTGTCATGAACCAATGAAATAGGAATGTGTTAAAGCACACACACACTGAGCTGTTGATAAATCATTAGCCAGTGGTGATGCAGACTGAGACCTGTGGGGTTTCATGAATAGAGTGAGTCAGCCACAAACACTGACTCACTGCTCTGAGCTCACTTCTCACACCTGACGTCCCTCCTGCAGACCTGCAGCTGCAGCTCACCAAATTCAAACGAGTGTTTTTCTTTTTTTGTTCGGCGTTTTAGACGAGAATCTTTTTCAAAACTTACCCCGCACTTCTAAAACGTTAACATACCGAGAGAACGCCGCGTCTGCCCCACAGTCACTGCAACTGACGCACAGAATTCATTTTGTGTCGGACTAGGCCGTTTGGTTCCTTTATGAATAAATCATAATGCTGAGTCAGGATCAATGAATATTCAGCTCTTTTTCTTGAGAACTAATCAATATGGGTTTAAAATTGTACTTTATATGGTTTTTATTCTCAGATCATTATCGTCCGGCGATACAAAGTCAAAACAAATCGTGACGAATGTCCATCAAACGTTCCCAGAGCTCCAGAACGATGTCTTCAAATGGCACAGACCTCTTCTCGTTGACGTTTTCGGCTAACTCCGGCCTCCATCGTGGCTGCGAGAATCAAGCATGGCGTACTCACGAATTGGAATTAGGACCCACGCACTCTTGACCTCCCAGAAAAACACATGAAAGACGGAGTGGAGGTCGAGAGGTGAAGGTACAGCGAGAGACATAAAACCAGAGAAGAAGAGTTAATGAGCACGACGGACCGGAATCAGCTGATCACATGGAGGCCGAGAGAGGAACAGTGAGAGAGACGCTGCCTCTTGGGAAGCTTCCTGGATTTGATGAAAATGTACCCGTCTCATTTCCAAAGTCATTCACTCCAAGAAGAAGTCCTCATCCTCCAAACAAAAGAATCTCTCACCTTCAGAGGCAAAAGCAAACATCAAACATTCGCTCGACAAAAGAGTCGACATTCCTTCGGAGGGTGTTTGTTCTTTCGGCTTCATGCAGACCAAAGTGTGCAGAAACTATTAAACCAAGCCAAAGAAACCACAACCGAGCTACGACAGCATCATCATTACACAGCTGTGATTTCTCAATTTGCCAAAACACCTGAAGAGTGCTCCATTAACGGTACCGACATTCCAGCTGTGCAGCCGGTGAGCGTTGATCAAACAAGACTTGATCGAGTTCAAAGGTTCAGTTTAAAAAAGGCATTGTTTCAGTCACGTTCTTCTGAAAACACAACACAAACCTGACTAATTTACTCTCACAGTCTAAAGAGGCAGAAGCATGTTAAAGTAAACACGTGCTATAATCCTGACAGATGTTGCTGAAGTGAGCCTTCGGCAGCGAAAGCAGGTGTTGGAACGCAAATATCTGGAGGGAACCTCATTAAGTAGGAACACAGCCGGCGAAGACGACGTCTGTTAGAAACGCCGTCCTTGGGCTGACATTTAGAAACAATCTTTAACTCTCCTAGTGCGCTGGAAGCAAACACAGGAAACTGTGTTTCGACAGAAACAACAGAACGGAAACAAAAAAAAAAAAAGCTGTTGACAAAAAGCTTTCTCTTCCAGCCTTTTATTCGTCTGCTGGGGAACTGTTGGTTCTTTGGTTTTAGCCGCGGCCAAACAAAAGCCTCTTCTTCATCCGGGGACAAAGAGCTTCAGACGGCGAGCACAAACCAACCCCGTGTTCTCGCGCCTCCAACATCATCCACCGGTTTTATTAGCAGGTTCACAAATATTATCCATCACGTTTGGGGAAACGGCTGCTTTTTTTGCTTTTAAAAGTTCGTCCTTTTCCGTGCGAGCAAACGGCCACAAAGCAGCCATTCAGGTGGATCCTCTCGAACGCAGCGCGGCCTTCTCTGCAAACAACAATCTATATTTAGGTCCATTCATCGCTCTCCTCAAAACGGGAAAGTTTTGAGAAATGAAAAACTGCCTTTAATACGCCAAACCTGCTCACATCCGTCAGCATCTTACCGGGGAAACATGAACATGTTCTGTGACTCATCACTGGGTTTTTCGGTTAACCGAGTGCCGAGGAAGAAGCAGAGTCGGCTTCTGCATTTCTTCAAAGATAAGACTACGTTCTCTGTTAAAACAAATGAATCCCGCACTTTTTTTACAAAGATCCCGCCTTTTAAAGGTTTTCACTTTCCAACGATAGAAAACAGAGAAAAAGCAGCAAATCCTCACATCTGAGAAGCCGGAAACCCAAGAATGTTTGGTATTTCAGCTGGATGAAAGCCTACAGCTACTGCCAGGCCACTGAAACAGCGACAGAAAGTACTTCTGGACGGAGTCAACGGGCTGAAGCAGCAGAGGCCGTGTTTCTCACACCTCTCTAGATCACAGGATGATGAGAAAGGACAGGGCTGACGAACCAGCTGTCTTCTGCTACCAACAGACATCTCTCAGTCTCTCAGTGTGTGTGTGTGTGTGTGTGTGTGTGTGTGTGTGTGTGTGTGTTCTCCCTCTCCCCTGCTGCCTCCCTTAAACCCCCCTGAGTGAAGCCAGTCGTGCAGACGTTCCTGCAGGAGCTTTAACGCTCCTCGGATCTGATCGGCTCTGCTCCTCCCGGTATCAGGAGCCCCCCCGCTGGGGATCGAAGAGGAGGAGGAGGAGGAGGAGGAGGAGGAGGAAGACCCATCTGGACTGGAGGCCCCTCGAGGGTTTAGGAGCGAATCGTACATCAGGTCTGTTTGCATGTGCGCAGGTATGAGCGTGAGCAAACAGAGGCACCGACAGTGAGGGAGTCAGAACATCGTCAGACAAACGAACTGTTGCTACGTCTACAATCAGCTCATCAACAGCTCTGGGAGTCACAGAATGATGTTCACATGGCCTGTTGAGAGAGCGGAGTGTGACGGTTGTAGCTGGAAACACATCGTGCCCCGAGGACGTGATGACGGTTCAGTGGTTCAGACGCCCTCAGAGGCTTTCAACCCCGTCTGGGTGTCTAGAAGTCGTGCAGAAACGAACCCTTCTGATCGTCGTTTAAATCGGTTCAGTGGGGCGCGACCACGATGAGAAGTTGGAAACGTGGCCTTTGGGTTGCCATCGCATTCACTTTTCAACATATAAATATAGAGAAACGGTGAACAGCAAAACGAGCAGCCCAAAATGTCTTTGTTCCATCGATTCATAAATATTTCTGCGATAGTCAGAACTAGATCCAGACAACGCAGCGCATGCGTCGGTGCTTTTACAGGCTTCTGCTTTTACAGACAATTTTGTATACGAGGAATTGAAGGTGGACATATTAACTGATAACTTAAGATTCAAACTGGAGCCTCTTCAACACGGCCTGTTTGAAGCTGGACTGAATGAAACGTTAGCAGCAGCGAGCAGCTAACCGACAGCAAGTAAAAACATCAAACAATCAAAGGTGACGGCGAATTAAATGTGACGATTTGATGCTTTTCTCAGTTTTACAAAAGAAAATGTGAATTAATGTGCATTTCCGCACAGCTGTTTTTATCCAGTCCTGTGCCATTAAACCATGAGGATGCAGAAGAAAACAGGTGGGGAATATGAGGTGAATATGGCATTCATGTGCGTTTGTTTGCATTCATTTGAGGAACGTCTCCTCATCATTGCTCCACAGTGTTTTTCGTCCCTCCAGTGACGCCCGAGGGACGGATAAGTCACGCTTACCGTACGTTATCAGTAAGAACAGACACTGTCCCGCTTCAGAGGAATCAAGCTGCTTTTCTCAGAAAAACATGCAGAGACACAGCGGGAGCCGTGCTGTTCTTCTTGCCAGTAATAAAAACATGAAAAACAGTGTTTGGGATAGAAGGGGGGGGGGGGGCAGTTACATAACACGGCCTCTAGATGAACAGTCTTCCTCCGAAGTGGATAGGATATTGGATTTCAAGCTTGTTGTTACTCCACCATATTGTTTCTGTTCAAGAAATACCATTCATAAGCCAATTCAAAGTTTGGAGAGAGTCAGTAAATAAACACATGTCCCACTCTGGCAAATAGAAAAGAGTGTTTAGGTGAAGTTTGAACCTGTTTGTGATGCAGAATAAACACACTTTAAGTCAGATTCCCCTCTGATACTTCTCCATTAAGTCCTCCATCTTTATGATTTAAGTATTTCACTGGAACCAGCACAGAGGAGCAGGGCTGTCCCCAACAATGTATCCGTTTTAATGACTCTCGAAATGACGCGTTGACGTCGTAAGTTAACCTTCAGCTCGTTTGGTCTTTCCAAAGTTAAAAGTAGAGCAGCCACCGTTGGTAATTGATTTGTCGGCAGGTAGAAAATGTTCTGCAACTATTCTGATCGTCGCATTATAATAATGAAATGATGGTTTTTTGTGGGTCAATCTAATAAAACACTTCCTCTCCAGAGATATAACAGAAGAAAGCAGGAAATCCTCACATTTGAGAAGCTGGAACATGAAACAGTTTGGTGTTCCTCCTCAATAAACGCCTTGAATTATTACATTACGGTTGTATCAGGTACAGCTGGTCTGGTCTGTCTTTAAGGCTCTCCAAGCTACCAAACACAAGGTTCTGTCTGAAGCCTGCTAACAGCTGGATTAAAATACTGAGTTACACGTTAAAGCTCAACGAGAGAAAGTTTGGAACAAAGTAACGTTTTTATTTTATACCGGACGAAAAAAACAGCAATTGCCAGTTTCATGTATTTTTCAATGACTCCATTCAGGATATGTTTTTAAGAGAGAGAGAGAGACACACACACACACACACACACACACACACACACAGACTGAGGGCATTTTCAGAGGACAAGACGTCAAAACAACGGATTACTGACCGACTGAGTCGACTAATCTAACATTCAGAGTGTTAACTCTCCATTTTACAGACGCTTTAGAAGAAGTGCTGGCTGCGTTTGTATGAATATTCAACGACCGGAGAAATCTAATTATCCACCCAGGAGCCTCACAAACAAACCCACACACAGAAAAAGCATCAACGGCAAGACGCTGTGTGGAGGCACGAGGTCCCAATCAGGCCCGAGACACACTCACAAGATCTCTTTCTCCGCTTAGGAAATCAAAGAATACTTTAATCGACTTTTTCCAGAAGCACAGTGTAACAACACGAGCCTGTCCTCTACTTTCTGTAACTAAAATTGAAGCTATGAGCTCATTACAACATCTGTTGAATCAGCATTAATGACCGATTATCTGCAGATAGCGACGTGCTCTCCTACACAGTGTGTAGAGGAAGCAATGAGTTCTTTAATTATCCTCATTTAGCGACTGGCTAGTTAGGTACCTAGCTAACGTTGGCTTGTTTATTCCACCACATGTTCTTGCTCCCCGGTCACAGAAAACGAGTGGACAGCGGGCTGGTGGACAGCGGGCTGGTGGACAGCGGGCTGGTGGACAACGGGCTGGTGGACAGCGTGCTGGTGGACAGCGGGCTGGTGGACAACGGGCTGGTGGACAGCGGGCTGGTGGACAGCGGGCTGGTGGGTCTCTGCTGCCCGACGCTAGGAGACTACAGCCGGGAGGAGAGCTCCGGGTTCATGCTGGCTCAGTTTCACATGCTACAGGTGCGACGGTCCGTCTCCAAAGCCGGCGCCCACATTGAAACTTTGAGGTCACCGAGAACAGGGCTCTGTTGTACACCGAGTGTTTTGCTTACGAATAGAAACTTCATCACGGAGACAAACCACCGCTTTAATAGACCAGAATGCAACGCTGCCACAAGACGTTCAATCTCTTCAGTTACCTCATTTCAAAAACAGCAAAGATCAAGCATCCGTTGTTGGGTTTGTGAAATTGACAATAATATATACTGTATATATATATATATATATATATATAAATGTATATCAGCAGATATATTGTCATCTGATATTTGTAATTCTCTAATATTGATATGTAATATTGATGTGTAATATTGATGTGTAATATTGATGTGTAATATTGATGAGCATGGATGTGATACTAAACGTTTGGAGGGTCAAAAGTAATTAAGAAGTAGTCCCACCTCTTCCAGCCGCAACATTTGAATTCATAATAATACAAAATATAATAATCGTAAATGGTTAATTCTGCAGTAAGTATGTCTGATCATTTTGTTATTTTCCTCATAGTAAAGTTTGGAATGGATGTGTACTTGTTATTTGTTTGTACACTGTGGTATTGCTCACTGTGGTATTGCTACTTTTACTTCAGTAGTTGGAGGACTTCTTCCAACACTACATCTCAGTGGCACTAAGATGCTAAATAAATAATTTAAATCCTGCAACGTGGAGTGTTCCTCTCACACACAGCAGCGGGGTCATCACTCGGTCAGCAGGTAACTCCGGGTCACACCTCGTTTACGTCCACTCTGTGCTCGCGGTAATTACGGACGGGAGCCATATTAAGCTGCTCGGTAACTTTCAGTAACGCGCAGGTGACCGGAGCCACAACGGAGACGCACGCGACTTACTTTATGAAGTAACTGGCCCCGTCGTTCGTGAAGCCTTCCTCCCATCCCGGAGGTAGGTCTGAAATAAAAAATAAAAACAAAAACAAACGACATGACTTCGTTAGTGACACCTGAAAGTCCCCCCCCCCCCTGCCTCCTCCGTCGGGCTGGGCCCAGCATGAACACACACACACACACACACACACACACACACACAGGTGAAACGTTCTCTACCTGAGCGGATCATGTGTCCGGAGTTAACCGGTTCACCGGAGCGCGGATGGAGCCAGGTGGTGGTCTGCGCCTCATCGCTGCAGCACAAGCGCAAACACACGCACGCACACACACACAGAGAGAGAGAGAAAAACACCTGTTACGCCAACGGGAAGGAAACACCAGCAGACTCCGCCAACTCCCGTTAAACCGGGAGAGACGGTGCGTTAAAGCGCTCGTTATCCACTCACTTGATGAAGAAGACCCGGCCGTCCCTGCAGACACCGTACGACCAGTGTTCAGGTAAGGCGTCTCGCCCGAGAGGCGCCGCCATGATCCGGTCTGAAGTCCTATTTCATCGCATTCCCTCTCCATGAGTCTCTCCCGAGAGCTCCGCGATCAGCGCTCGCGCCAGCGCCGCCTTCAGGCTCTCCGCTGAAGCCCGGAAATCTGAGCACCAAGAGCTGAACCGCTGAAGAAAAACACAGCAGTGTGAGCTGTTGGAGATTGTAGTTTTTTGGTTTTATTGCAGACTGCAGACAGATTGGTCTTCACTAACATGCTGTAGTTTTATTTAATTCCAATGAAAGAAAGAGGAGTTATATTACAATTACACACATATTTCACACACTGTTTAATGGTGATTCTAATATATTTTGTGCTGAATTCAATTGATTTTAGGCACAAACTAAATATACAATTTAAACAAAAGTAATTTCCCACCAGAATAACACACCTGGTACCAGACTATAATTCAGCAATACAGAATTTACAGAAAAAAAATTCACTTTTTGCTTAAAATACTCAGCAATACAACGTTTGGTTTGTGGCTTGCCAAACTGTTTCTGCCAGGGGACTTTGTACTTTTAACCCTCAATATTTCTAAAATCCTGGCTGCAGCGCTCGTTATGAACATGAGTTATGAGAACTAAAACATTCGACAATAGGGGTTCAACATGCTGACCGTGTAGTTGCAGCTCACCCATATCAAGTCCAGACAAGGATCTTTGTTGCACGTCATCCATCATCTCTCTCTTGCCTCGTCAGGTCTTCATTGTTCTTCATCTAATGAAGACAAACTTGCCCAAAAAATACATTCAATGAAAAACTGGCCTATGGTTTTGCTAAACCATTATGTCAGTACAATAACGGGAGCGCCCAAAAACAATAATCTGTTGATTTGTAGAAGAACAAGTTATTCATGAATCATAGGGTTGAGGCTTTGCTCTGTTGTTTATTGATTCAAAATATAAAAGCGAAGTTAACCTCAATTATGTGGCAGTTTTCACACCTGCCGTACCTGGTTTGGACACAGAGATGTGTGATTCACACAATACTTTCAAATGACAGTTTGAATGCAGTTACTTTTCACATGGTCTACATCTCAAAATGATGTCATTTAAATTCAGCTTAGTTTTGTTTTTACACACGCTAAATAGAATGCATGTCTCCATCCTACGGCAGACCTCAGTATACTGACACATCAAGGGATCCCACATCTATCAGTGAAACACATTTCATCGAAATTCACTCACAATCACATCTCTCCAACCGGGATATGAGTTGAGACTACTCCCTCCTGTTATGTGTCATAATTTAGGAGTTAATAATGTGAGTCATTCATATAGTTACGAGTATTTTTGTCAGTCCATAAAGGCATCACAGCTTCTACAGTGAGAGAACAGAGGAGGAGAGATGTTCTGCCCGTGTTTATTCTGCCAGTCATTGTAGAGAGTGAATGAAAAATGTGCTGATTTTGGGGCTTTTTTTTAAATATGTGCCGTCTTAGTAATGAGGTGATTTAACTGAGAGGAGGCTGATTATGAGATTAAAGACTTCCACAATTAGGAATGTCATTAAGAAAAGCTTTGATGTGAATTACTCTCCTCACACGTTAATTCTCATCCTAATCAGCCTGCATTTTGTTGGACACAGTATTTAGTTGCAGTGTCAGCAGTAAGTTTTTATTGTATATACGACACAATACTGGATGCAGTACAGTATTGTTGGGGGCAAGCAATAATTTAAAGCTCCATTATGGTCATCAGCTAGTCGCTAACGGTGTCTGTCTGCTGTTTGGTGCAGCTTTAAATTGTATGTGGGTACATATACAGGTATATACGAAGGCTCATGCACACTGTTGACGAATGAACAACATGCACATAGTTCAACAGCATCAATTGATAGGAGTTTCTGTCTTCTGGATTCTGTCTCTCTTTCTCGTTCTGTCCTTCAACATGAGAGACACTCAAAAGAAATACAATCTCTCTCTTATCGCCACACTCGCTTCCATTCTGACTTCATTTCCTGGATGAGGGTTGTCTCAATCATGTTGAATTTCATTTGTCAGGTTGTGCATTGTACTGTGCTGTGTTCCGTCACGTTGACATTTCTTTTCTGTCGACGTGTCAGCTGTGTTTGTCCTCGTGTCCTTGTGTTCAGACAGAGTCATTTCTTGTTACTTTGCTGCGAGCCGGTAACAGCAGCTTGATTTCCTCCTTGTTTCGATGCTGCAGAAGAAAACAACAACCACCAGGACAGACAACATCTTCGGTTGTGTGTGTGTGTGTGTGTGTGTGTGTGTGTGTGTGTGTGTGTGTGTTTAGCTCATCAAAAACAGTTTGGAGATGAATAAATGATTGAATTTGAAAAAGCCTGCACACATTTGAATCTACCTGTGATTCATCCGATCACCAGGTCCCTGTCAGCTCAGTTACCACACACACCCCCCCCCCCCATCCGGCAAAGCAAGCGGCACAAAACAGTCATTCTTTTTGAAATAATAATTATTTTGCATCCACCGTATTGTGGGTCTGCTGTGCACTCAGCAACGTTGCTCTTGAAAACAAAGCGGTTTGCCATTTTTCTGGCGATGTTGATGAAATGGGTTCATGAGTTCAACACTTTCATCCAAGAGCTCAGCAATGTATTCCCCCAGAGGGAAGCGGTGTACATCTTTTAATCATTATTTGTTGGAGCACCGTGTCACGCAGAACTACTACATCACGGTGAAAGAATTCTGAAGTAATTCATGGCTAATCCAACCGCTGTTTACTTAACAATAACACAAAAACCGGTTTGGCTTCAGGCCCTCAGCAAACAGCCTTCAGATAGAGAGGGAGAGCGAGAGGGATGGAGAGAGAGAGAGAGACAAATGTGCACAGAAACAACATCATTCTTCATCTGCAGGCTCTCTCTCCCTCTCTGTTGTTGACCAAAGCTTTTAGGGATTCGGTGGAGACTCTGAGGGTCGTTTTCCCCAAAAACCTTCAGGTGGCCGAGAAATCCAGTTGCTTGAACTGTGCATGAAATACACAATGAATACTAGGTCTAAATATAAAGGTGACAGTCGGCATAATAATCTTGTGATAAACACATTTAAAGACAATGAGAGGACAGAGGCGAACGTTGGAGTTGAGCGGTCATTCTTGGTTCAAGGTTCGCTTACTTTCTCTGGTTCTTTCTGTGATTTTATTGTCAAGTCACAAAAAGATGTCCGCCTTTAAATCAGTGAGACCTCAGCAAGTTCCTTTCACTGAAGAAGGCAGTGGGATATGGTCAAAAGCTCCAGAAAAAGCCTGTGAGTGAGACTTGAGTTTTAGAATGTTCTGTCACAAACATCAGTTTCATTCTCAGAATAATACACGTGGAGTTTTCTGTATGCAGCTGCGTCAGTGAAGTGAAAAAAATGCTTTTCAAATTGTTATATTAAGTCTCTTAACTTTTCTTTATTCGTCTGATAAGTGAGAGATCCTCGAGTTGAGCCTCTTCAGGAGCTTCCACAGAAGACGAGAAACCATCCGAGACGTGTTCTATGTTACTCTGTCTCCCTCCGGTGGACGCCAGATGTCAATTCATCCTCCTGCCGGCTGTGAAACAAAAGGTCAGTGAATCATCTGAGTTATTGAGCGCCATTATCAAATGCCACCGAGTTATTTTGTCCTGCGTTGAGCCACACAGCCAATCTCTTCCAGTCTTGGCAAAGCACGACGAAAGCCGCTGCACCAGATTGCTCTCAGAGTGAAGCATGTGGTGGATTTCTTTCCTGTGAAACTGACTGCAAAGATTT
This sequence comes from Melanostigma gelatinosum, assembly GCF_949748355.1. Classification (NCBI taxonomy): domain Eukaryota; kingdom Metazoa; phylum Chordata; class Actinopteri; order Perciformes; family Zoarcidae; genus Melanostigma; species Melanostigma gelatinosum. Next base: position 4,481,458 of record NC_136634.1, read on the forward strand.
GGAAAGATGAAATACGGAGAAGAATTATTCAGAGAGAGCTTTTAATAAGGTGCCGCAACAAGGGTCTCCGTGTTAAAACGACTGGGATGTGGGCTCCTCGTGAGCTTTCCGTCCACATGCATTCTTCAGCACACTGAGTCTGGATGATGGTGAACAGAAGCCTGAGGACTGAACCGGTGTCTGCTGGCCTTTGAGCTTCAACGCTTTCATGGATACGATGGATATGAAGCTGTTTGGTGAAAAACATCAGCGTGGCCAGTGGTGGAGGAAGTGCTCAGGCCTTTATACTGCAGTAAAACTACCAATACCATGATTTAAAATACTCTATCACAAGTAAAAGCAAAGAAGTATTACACTCAAAATTGACCGAAAGTATCAAAAGTAAAACTTGTGCTACAAATATCTTGACACTATCAGCTTGTTGATTCAGATCAATGCGCACGTGTCACTCAGTGGAGCTGAAGCTCCTCATACAGACACGTCGTTTAGTCCACGACAACCGGATCGATCTGAGATGATGGATGGGAGAGAAACGAAGAAAACAGCTCTGCTGCACACAGTTCTATCAGCATTTGGATGAATCTCTCATCTTTTTAGAGACATGTTGGATCATTTCAGCTCTTGATTTCATTTCATTCAAAATGTTGTCAAAAGTACAGCATGTCTCTGTCAGGTGCAGTGGAGTATAAAGTAGCATTAAATCTACCTAAATAGTACTTGGAGTACTTGAGTAAAAGTACTTGGTTACAGTCCCAGTGATGATCTGAGGGCTGCACGTCATCCTGAAGGAATTGTGTTTACTCTCACTGACTGACACACGAGCTCAACATTGCAGCGATGACACAAGAAAACTAAATTTAGAGGATGATCGCACATTCCTCTCTGGGCTGAGAAACCTCTCATTCTAGTCGGATGAAATGCTTTCACAACCGCACGACATACACTCCTGCGTGCACCACTCTTACAGCAGGTTTGATGCCTCCTCGTACAGATTTCCCGACAAGTTCACAAACTGAAATGTAGAGCTTTGCAAACAGAAGCTCAGTCTACTTCTGATCTATTGCTCTGACATATGGAGGAGGACAATCAGGAGGAGAAGCTTTCACTGGAGCTGCTCCTCCTGTTTCCACCATAACAAATACAGACGAACAGCAAACCACTGAACACCTTGATGTTGTCGGTTTTGACCACATGGGGGCAGCAGAGCTGCACAGTTCAGTGTCTACATGTTTTTATTTTACTTGCCTGAGATACATGATGTCCAAATATGGTCCTCTGGGTGTGGAAGGAAGCTCCAAATAGCTCACACGCTGACAGTAAATGAGGGTATTTTGCTGCCATGGTAATCTCACCAACACCACAACAGCAGCCACGTGTTCATCAGTCACTGCAGTCTGATCAGAGGTCGTAAAACCATCTATCTGTTTAATCTCCTGCTTTATCACTGTGTGACGGAAGAACAGTTCAATAAAGCACAAAACTAATTTCTGCTTTTGATAACACACCACCACATTGAAGTGATGTAGTTGTTACTTTGCATGTTAAGATCAATAATACAAAATCTAATCAACAAATGAATCATGATGAATTATTAAAGGATAAGACTTTATTGATCTGCGGGGAAAGGTTACCGGGCAGCATATGAATTATTCAAAGGTGTACACATTGATGTACACATTAATGCATCAACAATGATTCTCCAAAAATATAATATACATATGAACCTTAAATAGGCTTTTATTTTCGGAACATATTTTAATGCTAAAACTTTTACTGAAGTAGGATTTTAAATGCAGAACATGTTCTTGTAACAGAGTATTTCCGACTGTAGTCATGATACTTTTACTCACTTTTACTGACACTGCTTTTATTTTGGATTGACAGGGTTTTAAGGACATGCTACAGCAGTTATTCTTTGACATATTAACTGTTTCGATTTTAGTCAGTGACACATTTCACTTTGATTGTAATCACGACACAATAATTCTCTTGAATCTTATCTCATAAGAGGCCCTTCCTGTGGCCTCTTCGTGAGTCACTGTTGTGCGTGTGATGCCTCACGTAGGTCACGTACCAGAGAGGAGACGTGCTCCAATCAAACATGCACCTGTTCAAATTCACCCACCGACACAAATACACTGAGACACATGTAAATGTGTTGAGCCTGTGTGGCTGTTGGTCAGACATGCTGATCCTCATGAGCACATGTTGGACTGAATCAATGTTTCCTGCTTCGTGTTGGTCACGCGCGATTCATCGTGTCTGTTTCATCATGACTGGCATGAGTTGCATATTTGGGGTGTTCCGAATGATGTCCTTTTGTTTGTTGTTTTCATTCACTCTCCTAAAGTGAATCATTCCCTTATTTGCAGAGGGCTTCTGGAGCTCCTTGAAGGCCTCACAGGGGACCCTGAAGTCCACTTGTTAATCACTGAGGCCAGAGCAGGTGAATCTAAGTGAAAGCATCAATCCCTGTGGATCCTAAATGGAGAAAAGGTCACGAGGAGATCCATAAATGAAGAGAGCGACACCGTTAAAGGCAGGCGGGGGCGTGGGTTTTGGTATTTTGCGCATTAAGTGGACTGTATGAACAGGAATTTGGGCTTTGTTGCCTTCTGCAGTTCGTGCAGTCCGTCTGTGTGCGTTGGTGTCAGACACAATAGCTGCTGGTAGATTGCATCATCAGCTAATTGTGACCCAGGAGATACCCCTCTCTGGCAGGCGAGTGAGAGGGGCAACCACGTGTGTGTGTGTGTGTGTGTGTGTGTGTGTGTGTGTGTGTGTGTGTGTGGAAACCCACTGCCTCTGCTGCTGCTGCTGATTCTGCCGCTGCTGCAATCACCTGCAATGCTTTCGACGCCTCGCCACTCCCGCCGGTTGCCTGGAGACGGGGTCGCCTAGGCCACAGAGCTAATGACACTGTGAGAGGATGAGGAGGAGAGAGACGGAGACAAAGACACAGAGAGAGGAGTGGGTTGGAAGAAACAAAAGGAAGGAGAAGGGAGAAGATAATGGAGGATAAATGGACATTGAGCAGGATTCTAATAAAGAACAGCCATCCCTTTGTCCTCACACAGCAAAGAAAAACTGATATTCGAGTTTGTTTTTTCACGTCTCAGCTTCCAGCTAATGTCATCAGGTCAGCTTTAAAAAAACAACAACACAGAGACAAAGACAAAGCATCTGGAAAATGTAGACGCCTGACAGGAATGATTCCCGGAGGTTGCATCATGGAAGGCATGTTATGATGGCTGTACACGACGAAAGATGCAAAAGAAAAAAGCTCCACAAACATCAGCAACAAATAGGAGTGTGTGACACCAAACACCACGGATTGAATGTTCACTTGTTAGACCTGGAAAATGCAAAAGGCTGAAGGCGATAACAAATCACACATTTACCTACAAGAGTTTTAGAACGTGTGAAAGAAGAAACCACGTTTATCTTATTGACAATAAATATAATGCATTTTGTGTGTGTGTTTTGGAGACCTGGTATTTCCTGTATTCCAGCTGGCTTCATGTTCATACTCCGGACCGGTCTTCGGGCCGGTTGGTTGATTAAATGTCTGGATGTTGCAGAAATTCTCAGTGTAGTTAAATACGATTCAGACTTTTAGTTTAATGATTACAGTTCCTTGAAAATGGTTCTCTGGCTTCAGTGGTTCCACAGACCCCCCCCCCCCCCCCCCCCCATGATGCTGTGGAATGTCTAAAAGGTGTTTTAGGTAATTCATATTAAAACAGTGAACTAAACTCGTTGTTACAAGTTTTTTGGTTAAATTTTGAACCAACATCCTCTCAAAGGAACCTTCATGTTTTCTGTGTGCAAGAACAGCAGGAGATCAATTACATGCACAACATGAGGGAGGGAGGAGGAACAGACCCACCGCTGGGTTGACACAGCGACAGTGTCAGCAATTGCTCACCTTTGCACCATGCTCTGTGTGTGTGTGTGTGTGTGTGTGTGTGTGTGTGTGTGTGTGTGTGTGTGTGTGTGTGTGTGTGTGTGTGTGGATGGGGGGGTCGGGGGGGGGGGGGGGAGCTGGTAATTGATTTCAGCCCTCTGGAAAGTCATTTCATCATACTTGGTGTTTTTAACCCTTGTCTTACGACAGCCTTACAGCAGTTAGTCTGCACGGAGACTCACGGCCCTCTGGGAAATTATAAGCTCCTGAGTGAGTGTGTGTGTGTGTGTGTGTGTGTGTGTGTGTGTGTGTGTGTGTGTGTGTGTGTGTGTGTGTGTGTGTGTGTGTGTGTGTGTGTGTGTGTGTGTGTGTGTGTGTGTGTGTGTGTGTGTGTGTGTGTGTGTGTGTGTGTGTCTGGAGGGGAGAGAGAGAGAGAGAGAGAGAGACATGAGCAGGAAGCTTTGAAGGAGCCTTAAACATGAGGCAGGGTTGTGTTTCAAAAACTAATGTGTATTTTAATCAGTTCTACCTACAGCAGACTTTTAACTGGGTCTTAAATATTTGAGAAAAACATAACAGGGAGGAAAACTGATGAGGCAGCATAAATGAATGTAAAAGCCAGAACAAAACGTGTTTGTTTTGTTGCAGATCAAAGAAGTCTCGACTATTTATACCTGTTTTAACATCAATGACTACACGTCAGCATTAAGCAGGTATTACCTACAGGCTGCTGAGCCTTTAAACTTAAATTAGCCAGGTTTTAAAGAATGAGATCTTATAAATTGCACTGTATGCACATCCTAGTTTAAACAGTAGATGTCAACTATATTTAGTGTAATCATCGGTGTCTTAAACTCTTGGTACGGTAACCAATATTTCTTTCTGTTCTGATCATTATATTCATCTTACTTGTTTACATCTAACATTTACATTTGCAGCGTAATCTTTTAAATTGGGGTTAAGGCCAAGAAAAATCGAAATAAATAAAAAATATGATTTGGCAATTTCCGTCTCATCCCATTTACAAATATACACAAAACATGATATCATATTTCAAATGGGGACGTAGTTTAAAAGTATTGAATTAAATCAAATTCAATTTGAGAGCAGATGTTTGGTCCGTGACTTTTTATATACGTCCCAAACATTTTAAAGGTTTGGCCAGCCCCGTTTCAATGGAACGTCATTACATTTGCAAATCACCATGTAGTCGTTTACGCTGAAGGTTCAGCACAATGTGTATAAAGCTCCAGCAAAGGAAAGCAGGTTACCCAGTCAGCTTTGTCTCACCACAGGTGAACCTTTACCAACACACTGGGCGAGAGGTCAAACTGGGTGAGAGGTCAAGCTGGGCGAGAGGTCAAACTGGGCGAGAAGTCAAGCTGCTTTGTTTTTAGGTTAAAGGTTCAACTCACCGACTTTGTTTTCGGGACGCGTCTGGCTTTTCAGGACGTTTCTGCTGCTTCAGCAGATTGTGGTTGTTGAGACCATTGTGTGCAGGATTTCAAAAGTATCAACGATACACATACGATGTTTTTGGCTCTCACAGCTGATACGTGCACTACTGCACACAGAGATTTGACCCAGTGTGTGTGTGTGTGTGTGTGTGTGTGTGCGTTTACATTGTTCGGGGACGTTGTGTACTGTCTCCACTTCCCCGTTACGCTCAAGCCAGGAGGCACCAGACGAACCAGTAATTCGAAGTACATTCACAAGCACGACTCCGAAACAGGAAGTGACTTTGGTCTGCGTTAACATTCCGTCTCATGTGAAGTAGAATGAATAAAAGGCACACCTCCCCCTCAGTGATACAGTGTAACAAATCTTTATTGATTTGGCAAAACACCGAATGACAAATTTGCTATTTTCTGACATATTTTCTGTCTGCACGATGTCACCACGAGAAGCTGAGTGAGTCACATCGGACAAAGTGTTTGAATCTTTCCAGTCAATATAATAATAAAGATATCCATCTCCACACTGCTAACATGTTCCATCAAATAAACACGAGACAAAACTTAAAAATATCAAAAACTAAAATATTTGAACAAGAATGGAAGCAGAACTTCATATCAACAGGTCATGCTTAAACAAAACACTTTGTACTGTGAAGCTCTGCGTTCTTACGACATCTTCTTCTTCTACTTCTACATTCACCACTGAGGTTTGTTCACACACGTAAAAACACAAACAGTTAAAACCAACGGTAAAAAATAAACAACAAGCTCCATAGGGCATAAATAAGTTACATTACTAGGTCAGTATATAAGGCGTACAAAAACAACATCCCACACGTTAATGCTGAGGTTACTATGAGAAAGTGTCAGTCAGTGCAACAGTCACAAAATGTAGAAAACCTTCCGAGGTACAAGGTTGTTCAACTCGACACCGAACATTAAAAACTTGGCCTAACATCAAATTCCTAATTGGCCTAAATCAAAATCACTGTTGCATTGCAACCAATCACGAGTTCTCATCCGAAAAGGAAAGGAAACATTCAGCGTTTGGGACTTCTCTGTTTATTTCAAGGCACCGTCCAGATACGCCCTCGCCCTCTCCCTGTGGGGCGGGGCCAAGCAGTGGCCGATGGCCTGCTCCGTCTCCCGGACCCGCCTCCGGAAGCGGTCCCGGTCTCGCGCCATTTCTTCCCAGTGTCCTTTACGAGACGCCTGGCGAGCGAACGGCCAGGTCCGCATGACGTGGACGTGGACTTGAGGAGAAAATCGCACCTGAAATCCAGAAGAGACGAAGACAGAAATTAGGTACATATTGTTAAAATGATACTGATGTCTATTTGTGCTTTTGGCGAGTTCATAACCGGCAACTGATCTCAGTAAAAGGGTATCTCAACTTCAGATACACATTATTACCACTCAGAGCTAAGCTGTGTGTGTAAACACCCTAACACCCCTCACTGACTGAATGTGGCCGTGGCCTGTTTTCCTGCCCCCTGAGTCTGATGACACACAGACTGTTTGACAAATTGTTTGCAACACTGCGGCAACTTCACATTTATCCCAATGCCGAGGCCGAACTCTCTGCTGACTCGCCGGAGTCACGTGACACACGGCTTAGTCATGGCGACCGGCGGCGTTGCTAACCGACGACAAACAACAGCTCAGCTGAACACACTGCGGTATGTGACTCGCACCGCATCTAACCACAGGACACTCCTTTGATATGAATGTACAAACATACACTGAGGGATCACGTGCTCCTCAGTATCTACTCCAGTGAAACTGTCATCTACCTGAAGGCAAAGCTGTAGTTTTTCCCTTGATATCGTCTACCTCGGTACGAAGTGGAATAGATATACTTATTTAATCTTTTGTCTTGATTTTCTGTGCAGTATTTACAGAGGAGGCTATTTTTCACTTCAAATCCCAGCGGGTTTCCTTTAAAGCTCCATCTAATCCCGTCTGCTCGATTAACTACATGGTATTATTAGGTAATGACCTTTTTCTGGGCGCTGCTGGTCTTGCTTTCCCTCGACTCCTCTGGCAGTGACTGTTGTGTTTGTCCCGTTCTCTTCCAGGGCACCAGGGTTTTGTCTGGGTGGGAGTGATGCTTTAGCTTCCTCGGTGTTAGCGGGGGCTTGGTGGCTCTGGGTGATTTTTTGGACTCTTTTTCACATTTCTTTCCCTTCGTGGGTGGAGCTTGTGTGTGGTGGACATCGAGGTCTTCCAGATCCTCCTCAGACGGCGGCGGCATTGCCGAGGAGCTCTGCAGGCAGGCCTGGAAGTTGAGAGGGTGGTACGGGTCGTCCTTCTGGCCGAGAGATTTCCACAGATGCCGCTCTTCTTCATCGTCCTCGGACGAAGGAGGGACGCTGCTCTCCTTCTCCTCCGTGTCCGACCTGGAGGGAGGTGCGGGAAGCGAGGCCGGCTGTTTGGAGGCCGTGGTGGTGGTTTGAGGTGCCGGGCTGCCGAAGGTGCAGGCGGTGAAGCACATGGGGTTGTAGGGGTCGTCGGGGCTGCTGAAGAACTCCAGGAGCCTCTCGCTCTCCTCGTCCATGTCGGGACTCGACCCCTCCGAACTGGCCCAGCTGCTCCAGCTGCTCTCGCTGTCAGAGCGGCTGACCCAGACATTCAGGCCATGGGGCCCCAACATCTCCTCGCCGGCCTTCCTCACAGACACGAGGTCGGCGTCGCTCTCCGTCGCTTTGCCTTTACTTCTTCCCATATTGGTGTTCGTTGAAATGCAGGCAGAGAAAAAGAAGGGGTTGTAAGGATCACTGGATTTCGACAGGGACTCCCAGAGCGCCTTACTTTCCTCACTGTCAAATTCGACTACGTTCTGGTCTTCTTCGCTGCTCCAGAGGAAAGTTCTCTCCTCTTCTGAAGTTTCCTGCTTGAAGCCTTTCTCACTGGTTTTATGGCAGCCGTCGCTTGAACCGGAGCTGTCGCCGCTCGACACGAAGATGTTCCAGTCGCCGGGGAAGCCCATTTTCCAGCTGGACTGGTGTCCCAGAAAGAGGCCGTCGTCTTTGCCGGACACGAAATCGTCTACTAATCCGCGGCACAGCTCGTCGGCGCGCAGCGTGGACAGCAGGGCCTCTGCGGCGGAGTCGCCCACGTCGGCGCAGAAGTCAGAGAGGCGGTTCGAACCGCCGCCGTCGCCGTCGAACAACGAGGAGAACAGGAAGGCATCGGTCGGGCTGTCGGTGTGTTGACCCGTCTCGTCTGTGATTCTCACGTGGACCTCAAACCGGAACATCTGGAAAACTGGACAGGCGGGAGAAAAAAAACTTTAAGAGTGGATCGAAATTCAAAACGGAATGATTTCAGTTGAATTATGATCTCCCATCTAACAAAATACTGCTGCTTCTTTGTTTCCTGGTATAAAATAATACCCTTGATTAAATAAGACCATAATAATATAAACATCAAAGGCCTGGGTATAAATATATAACTGTAGGTAGAAGTCACAGATTGCATTTTTAAAAGGCAAATCTGCTTCGATAGTGCTTTATGATTCATCACATAAAAATATAAAACTCACTGTAGTACCACATGGACTTTACAGCGATTAATAATGCGAGAACATAGTAAGTACAATAGCTAAACTAGGACGTAAACAACAAAATCTAGATAATATTTCTGAAAACAAACTCCTAATTGGACTCCATACGGGTCATTGTGATAGAGTTGTATTGTGACTTAACGGTGCAGAGTTAAATAGGATTTTGTAATCATTAAAAAGTAAAGTGTCGACTCAACGGTCTCTGGACTTTCCAGTAAACCATGACGTCACACAGGTTAGGAGGGGGTTGGGATGACTAACAAAGTTTTTACTCTCACTAATGTGTTGTTCTTACCGGACACGAAGGTGTAGTATATGACCTGAACCAGCAGTCGAAGCTGTTCCCACAGCACGGTGAGCATCTGTTTAGTCCACGGCAGGAGCGCCATCCCTCCGCTACCGAACATCTCCATCGCGGTTCGTTCAGAACCCCTCTCGGAACCAACAAGCGTAGCCATCTTTACTTCTTCTTGGACCAACAATAAAAAAGGATCCTCACGTATTCTGATATTCCTCGTCGAAAACCAACAGATTTCGCGTATTAGTCGGTGACCGATATGCGTCGATGTGCTGTCGCTTCATTGTACGGCAAGTGTGCGCCATTTTCGGATTTCCTTCGTCAAACACCCCGGTGTATTTTCTCCATGTTTCTCAGTCTGTGTGGTTGTCTGCGTTGTTGTAGTAGTAGAGCGTAATGTCTCGAGATTACAACACCAGTCCCTTTTAACGTAAAAACGTGACGTAGCGCGAAGGGCTGTGATTGGAGGACGTCGCTGGCGCTCACCGAACAGCACCGCCCTTCACGTAATAAACCTCCTTCGGGTTACGTAACGTAAGCGAACGTGTGACGCGTGGAAAAAGCCCAGTAATTTCCCCCACCAGCAGGAAATCCCTGTAAATAGCCTCTACTGTTCATTTTATGTAAATAAAGTCCTGAAAGTGAAAAGGTCGGGAGTTTTTTGAGACTCAAAATCAAATTGTACTTCAAAAAGGTGCAGTTTCAATTTCAGTCAATTATCACTTGGTTTACATTCTCATATACAGAAAACGTCTGCTTTATCACAACACCATCTAATATATTTGTATTTACATATATTTTAATCTCTCAAAAAACAAGATCCGAGTACGTAACAATTTAAAGAAAGACAACAGAAACATTCCCAATTTGAATCTTTTTATTAATCCAAAAAAAGTGTTGCAATTATGCCACCAGAGCAGACGCCGTAGAGGACTCGCTGTAGACAAAGAAAACACAGCGTTAGAGAGAGCACTCCTTTAGATAACGTTACTATAAATAAATACTGCAGAAAGGGAGTTGGCCCAATTCATAAAATGTACATTTGCAGGAAATAACACCTAAAATATGTTTAGTGCAATTGTGTGAAGGGGACTGGCAGATGTGGCACCAAGTAGCCACTCTGTTAATTTACCTCCAAATGTTTTCTAGCACAACAGAAATATCACTACTCTCAATAAAGAGAAGAGCAGGACAATGATTTGTGCATCTTTTAATGCAAATAGCCTATGTTAGTAGCAAGTCTATGACATCATTGAGGTTCACTTTGTAGTCATTTTTAATTATTAACAAAATGGAAGTGAAAAATTAAAGCAATAAGGAAAGCCTCCCAAAGCAGAACCAATACGTACTACTTCCAGTTGGGGGCCAGTACTCTCTTGGTCTTGTAGTAGCGGGCCAGCCTGTGGATCCTGCTCTCAGTGAGAATCAGGCGGAACTTGGCATCCCTGTCCTGCAAGTATAGTAAAAACATGTTATGGGTTTGAGGTGCAGCATCCCTGTCCTGCAAGTATAGTAAAAACATGTTATGGGTTTGAGGTGCAACACATATTACCGAATATGTGCATCCAGCCATGAAAACACCAGTAACTGCATTTACCTATAGTACAGCTTTGGTTTCCTTTATATCTTATTCTCTGATCATTTTAATTTGTTTACATGTCATAAAAAAAGCCAAAATTCATGAATAAAATGTTAAATTCAAGACACGAATTCCTGATGAAACAAATTGCAATGGTCTACTCAATCCTAATACCTCCCAAAACACCTTGCTTCTCTAAGTTTTATGTGAGCCAAACATTTGGTGGCATTTCCAAATGACAAGTTAATGTTTTGTAACCCACTCACTCAGCATATGGGTGTTATATAGAGACATAGAAAGCAGACTTTCCAGGCCTTCAGGAAACAGAAGCACACTACACCAGATGGCACTCTTAAAAACGTGCTGAGAATGACCATCATTGGTCTCATTATTTTGGTGTGGGTAGGTTTTGGGGCCTTGTTTTACCTTTCTGTTTCTCTCCAGATGCTTCCTGATTGCCACAGCCTTCTTGATGAGGTGGTAGAGATCCTCGGGCAGGTCCGGGGCCAGACCCTTGGTCTTAAGGATCCTCAGGATCTTGTTGCCAGTGACGAAACGTACTTGGGCCACACCATGGGAGTCCCTCAGAATCACACCTGGACAAGGTGACAAACAGACTTAAAACTTGGACAGTGCATGTTGCTCACAAACCGTTAGCTTTATTCATCTGTCACAGTCAATAGACAAACTGAGTTTATTTACTTCATCTAAACCGACCCAACTGATGTGTGAGAATGTTTCTAAAGCAAAGGGGATTTCTCATGGATGCTGGTAAAGTAGATTTGCGAACATTAAAGCTTCATTAAAACAGAAATTAGGTAAGAAATGTGATCAAACAATCCATACATTTGGTTATAATGACTCCAAAAAAATGTTACTCCAGAAAGGCAGTTAGCCCAATTCATAAAATGTACATTTGCAGGAAATAACACCTATAAGATGTTGATTGTAATTGTGTGAAGGGGACTGGCATTTGTGGCACCAAGTAGCCACTCTGTTAATTTACCTCCAAATGTTTTCTAGCACAACAGCAATATCACTACTCTCAATAGAGAAGAGCAGGACAATGAGTTGTGCATCTTTTAACCTTAACGAGTCCACTAAAGTAGGTATTGATGGGGAAAGATGTTACACCCTAAATACCCATTATTTGACTGTCACCAAGTGTGGACAGTTATACTATTAATTATATATTAGTTAATCACTCAAATATTAGCCCTATTTGGATATCAGTGGTGGGCCGTCAGGGCCTGCAAGGCCTTCTCTGCTGGCCTAAACATAATCAAAGTTAAAGCTATTTAATCATTTTTCTTAAATACACTACATGTATTATAATTTCTAAAAATATTTTTCCCATTATCTTATTTTCTCATTGCAAGCTACTGTCTTCCTCAGTTGCTCTGCTGCCAGTGCAGCTAGTTTTAAGTAGAGCTTTTATCCAATCAGATTTCACCTCTGTGTCGCTATGCAGTTTAAGTGAATGGGGCCAATATTGTTGATTGTCGGTGTTCAACCAATCAGATCTTTAGTTTGACATGTTGGGCGTATTCTTTGACGTGCCAGAGCCTGCTAGCCATATGCGATTGGTCAGTGGGCTAGCCTGACATGTTGCGCGGTGACAATCCTAAAATCTGCTGCCTCTGCCGAGTGGACATTTTCGGCACTCAAATGCATTAAAGAAATACAACTGGGGAGGCTCGACTGTCTTCACTAGCGTCCATGAATCAAAAAGGACTTCTTACTGGAACTAAAACGCACGGATGTACTGAACAACCGTGGAATTAAACTCTTTAACAAAGAAAGGAGGATGCACTTTGTCTTTAAATAGTGAACAGCAGCTCTCGTAAGTAAAATGCGTTTGTTTTTACATCTGCAGTAGCTTTAATATGCTTGTTTATATATATTATTATTTGTACAACTTGTTTTTATGTAGATTTGTTTAGTTTTATATGTGATAGGAACTATTGTTGCGTCCAATGTTGCTCTGGGGACATATTTAGCCGGTGCCAGTGTTGGCAACTTTCTCGCGAAATCTGGCGACTTTCCAAACCCTCGTGGTGACTTTTTTCATCAAAAGCTACTAGCGACAAATCTAGTGACTTTTTTCTGGTGTTGGAGACTTCTGGCGTTTCGACGTTGAAGCACGTACATTGTGTTCTGCACTGTCGTGAACGAGCAGCGGGTGTTGCCGTGAGCCGCCCCAAAGCACACAGGCGGGTCCTCTCACAGAAGCCTCACGCTGCAGTCAGAGCAGACTTACTCTCTGCAGTTAGTGGATCTATAGGTGTTGAGCTAATATTTACACAAAACGTATAATAACCGTAGCTGTGTTTCAGCTGCAGGACAGCAGTGAAGGCCCAGGTATAAAATGCACGGCCCGCCACTGTTGGATATAGAACATGCCTATAACAGAGGCATTGATTTGTTAATAATGTTAACAGTAGAGTTCTCAAACCTAAAATGAATCTAGACTGGTGACATTTGATCTACAACATCTGTGAAATAATGCTCCCATCTGTTGAATTAGTCAATTTTACTGCTTACATTAGCTAATAGCAATGGACAACTTTCGGAAACGCCTTGTCACATTATGTATGATTTTGTTAAAAGAACCACCATTATGCTGCAATTCTGTTGCAAATTGAACAGCTGTGTAAAGGCAAGTTGTATATAAGGTACAAATATACCTATTCTAAAAATAACCACATACTCAACTAAGGCTCACTCATTTAAATATGTTTTAATACAACTATACATACTGTTATAAGCACTGTGCTGCATATCAAGAACAGTTGGTGGTCACATACTCTGTCATGCAATTCAACAACTAACACATTAGTACATTTCTAGACCTAGAATCTCTTTAAAACAAACTTACCGATCTGAGAGGGGGTCAGGCCTTTTTTGGCCAGCTTGAAGATCTGCTCTTTGACATCATCAGATGTGAGCTTCAGCCACTGAAAGTGATGTTTAAATGATTAACCAACTGATCAAAGCAGTCCAGAAACACGTTGATACATAATGAACATGATTTCTGTTAACGTTACTTACAGTGGGAACACTGCGCCTGTAAGGCAGAGCTGACTGGGACAAGCCCTTTCTGTAAGAAATAAACATAGGTTTAATTAAGACGCATTGGCAGCGAGACGGAGAAACGTGAACGCAAACATTAAATGCGTGTTTAAAAGGTTCTAGTAACGTTAGCTCGCTTATCTGCGAACCTGGTGAAGGTTGATGTCTGGGCTAACGTTAGCTACTTACTCGTGTTAAGACTGTTGGGAATTTAAACGTGTCATGCTTTTGTTTAATTTGTTCAATTTCGCGTAAATAATCCTGCATTTAGTCTGTGAATGTGTAATATAGTACTGTGTATTACTGGCCAACATCGAAGACAAAGTCAAGCAGCAGAATCGTGGTGCGCTGCCAGCGCCGTTAGCTTAAGTAAGCTAGCTAGCTAGCCTTAGAGACGGATGTCAATATGCGGGTCCGTATATACGAGTTATTTTCTAGTTTATAAACTGGATTACATCGCTCTAAATGCTCCTCAGACATCCATAACACGTTTACATGCGATTTGGTGCCACCAAAACCAATCTGTCGACACAATATTTTAACTTAAAATCGTGAAACGAGAGCTCACCCGGGAGCGTGCATGCGACCCATGATGGCGGTAGAGGAAGAGAGGCCGCACACGTGACGGGAAATGGTATTTTGCGCCTGCGTCGGAAGTGACGCAGCCAAAAAAAAGCGTCATTGACGGTGTTGAGTCACTCAAGAATATGAACGTTTTGAGCTGAACGTAGCCTGAAAGAAACTAAGAAAAGACACAATTGAACAAATTGATAATTGCATGTTGTAGCATCGAAGTATTACAAAGTCCTGCAAATATATTTTAATATTTTGTTCCACATTTTTTACGTAAATCGTTTTTTAGATGCAACTAAATAGTCCCCAATATTCACTGAATATCCCACCTCAGTTTTTGTTTAATTGTACATTATTTCAGGTACAATGTGCTTCTACTGCAACACAATAATTAAAACAATTATTGTATTATTAGAGCTGATAACAAGGCTAGAATACTGACTCAGCAAAGCAGGCTGCAAGGTTACTGTGTATAATAGTTTTAATTTCAGTATGCAACATTTTACAATATTGTGTAATTTAAACTGTGTGTTTTCAGCGACCTTTGGGTTTGGTCTGGGGGCTTTCTTGTGGGGTCATGTGTCAAAATATTTTCCTTCTGGTCTCCCCTGCACATCTACTTAAACACACTCATCACTTTTAACATTCATACACTTCACTTGGTTTACGGTCCTGTTATGTTTTTGTGTGCACTTTATTCCATATCCTATATTCCATATCTTATTGTATATTTCAAATATGTTTCTATTTCCTGCACTGTGCTGACAGTTTTTGATAGTTCAATGTTATTCGATAGTTAAGTGTTATTTTGATAGTTAAATGTTATTGTTTATTGTTGAATGTTATGCACCCTCCACCACGACAAATTCCTTGCAGGTGAAAACTTGCTTGGCAATAAACGGTTCTGATTCTGATTAAAGCTACAATCAATTATAAAATTATATTATTACCCACAGAGTCACAGCGTAAGGTGCTGGGTGTCTGTACTGCATCATCCAATTTATCCACACCCATCCCATTTTAAACAACAGAAACAAAGAGTCACATATTTGTTTCAAAAACATTTAATTTGCTTTAGGAAAGAGGGATTACAATACACACTGATCCATTCGGGTTACAGGTCACCAATTAGGAATAAATAACTGGCCATGTTAATACAAACTCTGCTTGCTTTCTCTGTACAGTCACTGAAAGAGTGGATCAAGTCACTAATATTCAGTGTGAGTGATGCTCTCAGATAAAAATGGTCTTGTAGAATCTTCTCTTTAAAAAAAACAACCCTTTTTCAGATAAATTCAAATTCTTTATTAAACATTAATAACAGCTTTAGATTTAGAGTAAGCAAGGGGAGAGGAAAGCAGCCAATGCTCAGAATCTTGTTCCCTTTTTTTGTGAAGATGGTTTAAGTTAAAGTTGCCTTCTCAGCACTGATCTGAGTTCAGTTTGCCTGACATTTCCTCAAAATTCAGGGTCTTTTCTCACTTCAGTATCATAAAACCTGGCTGGATCTGGACTTCACTGGCAGTGTATTGCTAACATTTTCACCCAGTAACTCATCGCGGCATCATTACACCACTCTTGCGTCCTGGGAGTGAGGGTGGTATTGCTGCCTCAGACAGCCTCACGTCCAGACGCCAGTTTTAACTCATTAACTGCATTCTGAAAAAGTCTGAATTATGGTTTTGAACCACCTGAAGGAAACAGACTTATGATCAGCATTAGTGGGCAACCATAATCTCTTCATCCAAAGCACACAGCAAGAGTGTGTTCCAAAGCTTATGATACAAATTCCCCTTAAAAGTGTGCCGTGTGAAAATAGTCAAGTAATAACACAAGAGAAAGACCTGGTAGCGTGGATTTAGTGCCCACTGTTACAAAAAACCTTTACGGTGCCGGTCCGGCACCAGACCTGCGCCGTCACAACTACTGATTTAGCTTTAGAGAATATAGATTTTTCTATAATTAGGACACATCGTTAATAAAATATATATAGCAATAAGGCCAAGTTGAGCATTAAAAAGGGATTGTGAGCACAAACAAGGCACCCAGTTCAGCTCCCGACGTGGGAGAGTGGTTCGATTTGCCGGCCTTCTCGTTACTTTTGGCACATTCTCGGGGAATCACAAGGTCACTGTTGATCTCCTGGAATCTGTTGTGTTGGGCTACTCTACCCAGAAGTGTCTGCTGAGGAGCAGGAAACACTGATGCCTCCTATTTGTCCAAATAGAAAATAAACAAGGAAAATGTCAAAATGAACCCCCTTTCTATTCCTTAAAAAATAAACGTGTCAATCTATATATACTCTTCTCATAGCAAGCCGTTTTGGTCCTAATATCAAAATGTACAAAACATTACAGCTCTTCGTTATAGTTTAGAGAAAAGAGAGAGAGAGACAAAATAAGTGAAGATTGTTTGTCACAGAAACAATCTTGATTAGTTGGAGAGAGAAATCGAGACGAATGGAGAGCAGGCTCCGCTTTGAGGGTTTGTGAATCGGTCTGTTCGGTCGCTCTGTCGGGGTGCGTCTGAAGGAGTTTTTAAGTCTGCATTCACGTCATATGGGAATAACCACTGAAGCCACATGGTCCTTATCACAAGCAGTGACCTGGTGGTGTTCAGCCTGGTTTGAAGCCGCAACAATCGCTTTCTGAAATTCTGTTTGTGATCTCAACACAAATGTACTTATTGATGCATGTTTCTCAGCAACAAGTGCAGCTGTAACCTTCCATGTCTTCAGAATATTGATAACATCATTAATGTGAAAGAAACTGTCCGTTTGCTTGATTACATTTTAAATGAAAAAGAACTCGCTGCTTATACTTCTAATGGCATGTCAGAAATCCTCAATTCATCTCCAGACCCCCAAGTTTGAAATAAACCAAAAAATGAAGGTCTGAAATAGTATTTGTATGAACTGAAAAATGCAGTGACCGGTATTTTCAAGTAAGGCCGCATCCGCCGCCTTTCCCATATGATCAGAATGCAGCTTTTGTCTGGAGTCGTTCCCGGCTTCGGGAGAGAGGCAGGGTTGGGGTTAGAAGTAGGGGACGGCCGTGAGTTTGTACCACTTGACCGTCTCCTTGCTGAGGTCAAAGTCTTTGAGTCTGAGCGTGATGCCGCCCAGAAAGTAGTTCTCACGCAGCGACTCGGCACTGAGCACGCTCAGTTGAAGCTCCCGCAGGCCCAGGGTTTCCTTGCTGTAGCCGCTGTACACCAACTGTGGAGGAAGAGCAGGAGAAAGTGACTGAAGTTCTTATTTGGGTTCACGCTGGCCATGAATGAGCCACTTTTAATACTTCCATACCATTTCATTGAAAGTAGGGTTCCTGGTTTTCCTCGAGATCTTTGTCTTGCGTTTGGAAGTCTTGTGTGGATCTGGAAGCAGGTAGGTTTTCACATATGGATTGGGATCCGTTCCTTCTTCAGAAACCTGGAGAGATGGATTTATAATATGACAGCAGAAAGACAAACAAAAGCAAACGGCACGTCTGTCAAAGCAGCATCTCAAGTTACGTATTCAGTCATCGCTGTTTACCAGATCCCTGATGTGCATGACCATGATGAAGAGGTTGCTGTTCCTGTAGGAGATTGAGAGCTTCACTTCTCCTTCCACCCGACCAGAAGTGGGACTCAGTGGAGGCTCTGCAACAGTCAGACGCCACTCATCACTCGTTGTTACCACAAGAACACACACATTTCTAAATCAAGGCAACAACATAGCCTTTTCTCTTAGTCTGTTACCCAATAAATAACTAAAATGATTAGCAACATACTCGCCAAATTCAGTTATAATGGATGGGTTTTATTTACCTAGTGCTTTGGGCGTGGCATCTAAACCTTCTGTCTTGTCATCCCGTGCAATCGGATGAAAGAAGGTGTAGACAAGGTCACACTAGAGGCAGAGATCATGAGATTGATTCATTGACTGGTACTCAATACCAACATCGTCAGAGCTGAGTGCACCGATTACTGAGCGCTTGCATGCGTATGTGTACCTGGGTGACCTCAGTGGAGCTCCTCATCAGGTTGTGGACGTAGTTGTTGAGCTCCAGCTTCCTCTTGGCTGCCACTTCTTTGATGTGGGTGCGACCGAGCACCATCTTGTTGGTGAAACTAGAGATAAGGAGAGAGGGGAGAATATTCCACATAACCAGATGTTCGTCAAAGCTCCAGCAGTGAGGTAGCGTCTGCATAGCCGTCAGGCATAAAGAGGGAACCTTAAGTGGGCCATCGCGGGCTTGTCAAAGGGGGATATTAATCCAGAAGGTGAGATTCTCTCTTTCCAAAACATGCCAAGTATCTTTGGTAGTTACACTGTTTTGAATGCTGATGTGTCAATAAAAAAAGTACTGTATCACAATTAGTAAAGTAATGTACTGCTGTAGAAGGAGGAGCAAGAAAAGGCCAATATTACTGGAAGTTTACTCTACGTTTAGAATGTTTTCACCGCTTTACCTTGCAGTCAGACAGCCGTTAGCCATCTCTGCCCCCTTCAAAGCCACAGGACTCCACTGACAAAACCAGTGATTGTACCTCACAGAGTACCACTGCCTCAATCGGTTAGTTAGCTTTTGTTATTGCGTGACTTTGGTGAATCCAAACTACCTAAAGCCACACAATAACGCAAACAAACGAATCGATCGAGGCAGCGATAGACCAGCAACTAAAACAAATGACTGTTTGTATTAAAATGACTTGTGGCTTTGAAGAGAGCACAGATGGATGAAACAGCTTTAGTTCTCTGTCAGAAAAGGCCGTCTGAAGCCAAGGTAAAGTGGTGAAAATATTCTAAATGTACCGTACACTTAAACTGATATTGATTTTTTTTTAATGGTCCTTTTTTAAGCCATCTGAAATACATTTTGCTGCTGCCCTCTTCCACAGCAGTGTATTGCTTTCCTCCTGTGCTGGTTCTCCGTTTCTCCAAACTGGGGGCATGCCCACCTTTTCCGTAGGTAACACACTTACTATGAATGAGTACCTCGTGCAACCCTACTTCAAAACAGCCGAACTAGGTGACGCCTTACCTCGGCAGCTTCCAGAGCGGGAAGAGGATGGTGAGTTTGTTGTGGAGCTCCTGGAACTCATCGAAAGTGCGGAAGACAAATTGGGGCTCGTTCTGACCTTCCCTCAGGAGCCTCACCACATACGTCTGCACAGAGAGGACAGGCAGGGAGACATCAGGTGTCCGTGCTTTTTACAGTTTACGTCCAGAGATGTGATGGAGCATGGACACGACGCAGTGGAACTCACGTAGTGCTTGTCGGGGTTGTATCTCTTCTGGAAGGAGAAGATGGAGGCGTGGACGATGCGGCCCTCCTGTTTCAGAGTGTACGTCTTGGGGGAGAAAGACAGGATGGGCTCGTCGTTGGCCGGCAAACCAGAGAATCGTAGCTGGGCGAGGTTGTGGATGAAGAAGTTGAACTTGGTGGCAACGCTGCCCAGACTGGACTCTATCAGCCTGGAGAGGAGGGCGGTGAAAAGAAAGAAATATGGAGGAAAACATTTAGTCGTGTGAAACATTTAGCAAAAGGTTGTTTTCTCTACGACCCAAAGCTGTGACAAAGTCTCCACAAAGCACAATTTTCCTTCAACAAACCCGACTGGTTTTAAAAGGACACGGTCCACATGATACGGTTTCTCATGTGTCGGGGGTTCATGTTGCTGTAATGTGAGGCAGCAGCTGTTGTTTCCCTTCCTATGCTTATACTGCCACCTGCTGGACTTTCAGTTCGTAGCAGCCAAGAAAAAGAAAGAAAATAAGGGAATTGTCCTTGAACTCAACTCTTCTTAAAATAACAGCTCTGGCCAAAATAGCAGCTGTGCAAATGTGAATACTTCAGAAGAGAGGAACAAAAACAAAGAAGAGTGATTGATTCCTCTCTTTCTTGAGACGTGTACAACTTTGAGGTTGTCCAAGAGTTTGAGAAATTACATTTTAAACTTTGCCACCCAGTTTGTTTTTTTAGAGTGAATCAGCGCGGGGAGAATAGAAGTCAATGCATTTTGTGGTCAGATCGTCGAGCCATAATTTACCTGGTGAAGAAGATCGTTGCCTCAGCATCCGTGTTGTGGGGCTGCAGGGCGTCAAACACGTACTTTAGATCCTGAGAGCCGGTCAGCTCTGGGAGGCCTGAGGACGTCATCTACAACACAGAGACAGAGAGATTTACCCAATTATTACCCATCATTTTGTACAGTAAGATAATTACATAAAGCCAATATATACAGTACATACAACAATATATAACAGAGTGCATCCATATTAAATAACATGCATTATTATTCCTTCGTCGAGCATATTCTATAATTGGACAACAGTGAAGCACTAATTTATTCTGAAGGCAAAATGCTCCGTGTTCTCATATCTTATTATTGTGGCTCCTGCAGGTGCAAAAGAAAAGGGTTCTGCTCAACAATGAGGACACTCTAGAGGAGGCCAAAACTACTGTACAGACTGACGAAGAAAAAGAAGCCAAAGTAAAAACCATGAGAAAATGTCCACTTGATGCATACACCTATGTGCATCCCTTTCTGCCATGACTGTGTGTGTGTAAATTATAAGTGTCAATGTTTACGTATCTATGCGTGCATAGATATGTGTGCATAGATATGTGTGCATAGATATGTGTGCATAGATATGCGTGCATAGATATGTGTGCATAGATATGTGTGCATGTGGTTTGTGTGTGTGCGTGTTCTGTCTCACCAGTGACAACAGGTTGAGGAAAAGCCCGGAGTGCTTGCGGATGAGGTTGTAGGCCTGGCAGCACAAGTCTACAAACAGCTGGAAGCGACTGGTGGGACGCTCGCCTCCGTTGATGACGTACGCCATGTCAGAGGTCAGAACGAACGGAGCGCGGTCCCTGGTGGGAAGGAAGGAGAGAGACGTCGTCAGCTTACCAGGGTTACTCAAAAAGATCAAAGATCTTAAGTTTGAATCTTATGAAGAGCACCACAGGGACACCCTGAAGCAAGTTACTACAAAGCCTCTAAGTATTGCAGTGGAGATGCTCAGAGGCTAAAAATAGCGTAGTTGTGAGGCAGCCCACCGGCTGGGAATGAGTGCCGTGTGTGAGCTTTGAACCAGGTCATGCTTGAAGATACACATTCATTGAGTAGAAACACAGTGAATCAAACACCTGAAATTTCTTAGAAAGTAACCAAATGACAACAAATTATAACACTACAACTGGGACACAAAGCGCTGAGGCCCTCTTTAAAGGATCTAGAGCGGATGGTTTAAAGTGCATTTAGGGCGTTGCTGACGCCACTTTTGCTAAACGGCGCAAAGTGAGGCGGAAGGGGCAAAGGGGTTTTATTTAGTCTCTTAATTAATCACTGGAGTGTTTTGATCCGAACATAAAAGCCAGAGGCGTTTGCGTGTCTACTAAGCCATCGACTACAGACCGGATTTTGGTTGGTCAATTGCGCAATTGCTGTCGGCTGCCTCAAGACAGCAATGTGCCAACAACGCGCCTGACCACACCTCATTTTAAGACCAACCGGCAACATGACAACTGTGGCAATCTGAAACTAGCAATGAGTTGCGATGCGCTGTGCTCCGGGTTTAAGAGCCCTTATAGAGTCCTCTATGATTTCGTGTTCCCTAACAACTGGCGCACAGAGTATCTGATAACTTATGGAAAGACCTTTCAACCCTGATTGCACCGTCTTGACACACACAATCACGCATTCAGAAGCATATCTGATTTTCACCTTTTGAAGGTGCCAAACATCTGGGCGTGGCCCAGGAACTTGCCGAAGTCGATGTGGAACATGTGGCCAGTGGAGCGCAGCATGATGTTGTCATTATGGCGATCGCAGATGCCCAGTACGTAGGTTGCCACGCAGCATCCCGCGCACGAGTAGATGAAGTTCTCTGATGCCTAAAAGCGGAAGAGAGAGCGACACAAAGGCAGAAGGGTAGAACAAATATGAACACTGTGAAGCTTCCTCAAAAACATCTGAGCTCCATATAAGCATGTATGTGAAAACGAGTTTATTCCCGCGTCCTGCTGAAGTTCAGGGTCAGAGGTCACGAGTGTGGAGTAATGTTTCACATTTATAGCTGTCAAAAGGTCACAAAGTTGTACGACTGCTATAAACTTCAAGAGCACATGAACGGTGTGTTTTTTAACTCCTACAGAGGCAAATAACTGTCGAAGGAAAATGATGGTTTAAATATTTGAGCCATTTTCACATAAAAAAAGCAGCTCAGTGGTGTCACTGAGATTCATGATATAGGAGAAACCAATACTTTGTGTCAAATAAATAACAGTGTCACAGCTTTTTGGCTGTAAATGTGAGCGTTCACACGCATGCTTTGTGTGTTGTTCACCTTCTCGTACTCGTCCTCGGCAGGGTTGTACTTGCGGAGCCACTCGGCCAGCGGCTTGTCCTTGAAGGATCCGGTGACGCCGTACTCCACCTGGATCTTTCTCAGGGTGTCGGAGGACGGCACCAGCTCCACCATGCCTTGACAAAGACATCACGACTCTTATTAAACACAGTGCGAGCACTTATCAGTCAGCTCTGCGTTAATTCCCCTTTTTTATTGTACCGCCAAGGACGATAAGAATCCAACCAACAGAGACGCATGTACACTCAGCTGCTGGTCTATCAGGCTCCACGTAGCTCAAACAGTCCTGCAATAAATCCTACGTTTATGAAGGTTATAAAGTTCCGTTTTTGTTTAAACTGTTTAGAGGTGATGAATTAACTGTATGATCACGTGCGGGACACCATGAACTCGTATTTATCTGGATACGGGACCCTTGAAATGACAGGTGTATAACGGGGTCCCTGGTCGTGCTACCTTTGTCCTTGCCAGTGGAGATGCATTTGAAGTTGACGATGCGGAGGTCCAGCCCCTCTTGCAGCCAGATGCGGTCCATGATGCGGATCATCTGAAGGGCCAACATGTCCTGCCTCAGGTCCTCTCCGACCTGACACACCAACAGACAAACAGAGAGACGAATCACACCGACACTTTCATTATCACTGGTTGGATTTCACTTCCTCGGCCACCAGGGGGCGCAGCGTTCCAATAAAAAGCATGTAAACAACAGTTGGTTAAAACAAGTTTTGATGTAGCAGATGACAACTCCCTTTAAACCAGTGCATGGTGTGTGAAAGTTACACAAGAACTAG
The DNA here is from genome assembly GCF_949748355.1 of Melanostigma gelatinosum. Lineage (NCBI taxonomy): Eukaryota > Metazoa > Chordata > Actinopteri > Perciformes > Zoarcidae > Melanostigma > Melanostigma gelatinosum. Next base: position 4,505,062 of record NC_136634.1, read on the forward strand.
TTATCAGGTGTGTGTATACCATAATGTGTCCACACACACACACACATTTCAAACCGGTGCGTGTGGGTCCAGTACCTTGAACATAACATTGATCTCTTCTCCCAGTGGGTCGGCGTTGACCAGGGCCAGCTTGAGAGGAACTGCGTTGGAGTTGAAGAAGGAGCAGGCCTACACACACACACACACACACACACACACACACACGCACACGCACACACGCACACGATTTTATTCTTCTGCACTATATTATGTTGTTCTGTTGTTTGTAAGATGAAGCTTTACAACAGCCTCTAATCGTGTCTTTCTTGATGGTTTCCTTTGAGTCTTTGAGCCACTGAAATTATGTCAAATCAGTGGTTTTGTTTCTCCTAACAAGAGGCCGCATAGCGTATGTCATCTTTGTGCATGTCCAAAAACATCGCCATCCAATGACGAATTGTGGATCATATCCACATAATAGATACATTGAAGTCATGTCTTACTATGGTCTACATTTAACTACCGGTACCTATAATTCATCTATAAATGCCTCTCTAAAGCCTGAGGAAACCAAGATGAATCACCAGAGGAAGTCTGATCAGAAGCTCCTTTATCGACCAGTAGTGACCGTCCTCTGTCTTAAGAGTGATCTGTGATGAATATCTGCGTCAGAGTTTTGAGAATATACGCATGCATGTGTTTTATATTGAGTTGAAACTGTCGCTTAATGAGCTCATTTCCTGGTCTGAACCACAGTAGTTCTATAAAGAGTATGTCGCTGTTCTTGTTTCCTGGCCGTGTGTTCTTCTGAGGTTCTTATTCTCCTGCTTCTATTTAATGTTATAGTTATGAGTTCACTACTGCTAATAGCTGAATATTGTGGAGACCCTGATTTATTTTAAGCTAATTTGAGAGCTTGTCATTATTCATAGCCTGTCAGTGTGTGTGTGTGTGTGTGTGTGTGTGTGTGTGTGTGTGTGTGTGTGTGTGTGTGTGTGTGTGCGTGCGTGCGTGCGTGCGTGTTACCTTAACGTTTAGCTCCTTAGCCACCAGACTGGGGCTGAGAGGCAGCCGGCAGCTGTTCCTCTGGAAAAAGTTTTGAACGTTTTCAAGGCCCTCCTGCAGCGCCACCTGAACACACACAAAATACAAAACACAGAAATGTTACAACACACATACAAGATATAGCGACCTGTTTCCTCTCTGTTTTTAACTTGTTTTTACTTCCCCAACATCAAATTGCCTTTAACTTAATTGTATACCGTAGAATAATACAGTCAGATCACACACACTCACACACACACACACACACACTAACCTGTCGCGTAGACGACCCGGCCTGCCGAACCCTCTCGGCCACGGCTCCCAGCAGGGTGACCAGGTGAGTCTGCTTCTCCAGCTCGGCCCTCAGCTTGACTCCACACAGACACAGCAGGGCACCCAGCACCCGCTCGTAGCGTCGTCCCGAGGCAGGATCCTGCACAGCGTCCTTCAGCAGCCTGCAGCCATCATACACACAACAGCCGAAATGTAAGGGACACCATCATCCTGGACAGTAGCGTTGAAGTGGCAGTAGACACATTGTTTGCTTCAACCTATCATTGTGAGGTAAATGTTGCACAATGCAAGATGTAAAGGCTGTAGAATAAGGACACCGTTGGTGTTTAGCTTGGTTCCCTATAATCCTCGCTTTCACGATGCTATTCTGTCGGTCACCAGGTACGATCACGCGGGAAAACGAAGGCTTGATTTACAGCACAAAGGAAGCGTGTCAACCATTGCGCAACCAAAACACGAGAGGACATCTCCCCCCTTGATTTCCTGTTTGTTCACTTCAGCTCCAATCAGACTCTTTTTTGTTTTGCAACATTTCCCAAAGTTAGTTTGAAAGCAGTTCGGACGACTAGTTGCATCTTCAGTGCTGCTGCGGACTCACCAGTAGAGGTAGTGGGCAATGTTGATGTTGCCCTGCGCTCTGGACAGCAGGAGCATGACGAGGCCGTTCTTAAGGTGACACTCAAACTTTAACGCCTGTTCAGAGACCGAAGGGAAGAGCGACACGTGAGAGTGAGTGTCAGAGTATTTTAAATGTGCATGTAGTATTTGCGCGTGGATTATTTTCGCTGTACCTGAACTAGCTGTGGCAGGTAGTCAGTCAGCTCATCGTCACTGCTCTTCTCAATCCAGCTAACAGCCACATTCCTTACATCTGTATCTGCAAACCTACACACACACACAACAGGAAGCAGACAAAAAAAGAGCAAATATAAATCATAAAAAAAATTTACTCACCGTACTTTATTTACGTCGGTCATCGAGAAGCATCAGTATTAACATGACACTGTTGTGTAGCTAGTTTCTTGTCGTAACTTTACGTCTTCAGCACAGTGCATACTTTGATTCGAGCAGCTCCAGCGCAGTGACGGGGGGCAGAGGGGGCCAGTGGTGCAGCAGGGAGTGGATGTGAGCCATGCTGGCCCAGTCCCAGCTGGGCACGCTGGCCAGCACCTTCGGGAGGCTGCTGGGGTGGTCCTTCCGACAGTGGAGCCGATGGTCCCATAGGAGCTGGTGGTCGGCCCTCTTCAGCCTGGAGACGGAAGATGGATGACATGGTGTTTACAAAATACCAAATAAAGATGTGAAAAAAACTGCACCCACAAATGAGTTTGTTTTTTATTCTGAGTTATTCATCTTTTTTTGAGTTATGTTATCTTATCTAACCAACTCAAATGTGTCATATGTTGTCTTTCAGTGTTTAAAAACGGCTTCTCAGGTTTCAACACTGCAAAACAAACAGACAGAGATTATCAAATGACTCCACATGAGGAGTTTACCTGGCAGGGTGAACAATAATGTTTAAAACAGACAACAGAGAAAGAACACAAATAGAATAACACAAGAACATCTGCAGAGGGTTAGAGAGCAATACATACACAACATTAGACCCGAGAGTCACGTGACTAAAGCCACGCAAGGAAACAAACACTGAACACGTTTGTAATCTCTTGGCTTTGTGTTCTGTCCTTCAGTACGACGGAAACCACCAAGTCACTTTTTGACGTTCAACATCTCCGTCAGATAGCATTTTGCCTCTGTGATCTCGTCTGTACCTGGACCCTGACCTCCCTGGAGTAAGAAAAACAAACATTTCTCCCTCGCGGACTGATGGAATATCCCACACACACTGAAACGACACACAACAGAGCAGCGAACTGCAGTCCCAAAGGCTGGAGAGATGAATGGGCCGGACAGACAGCAGGCGGTGAGAGCCCAGTGAGAGAGCGCTCTGTGCTGAAGAGCCGGCCGAGTCTCATGGATGTTGGCAGAGTGGAGGAGATTTGGCTGGCAGGCGGGCATAAGAGAGCGTTTAGCTGCGCCTGGAGCAGCTGGAAGAGAACCGACACACTGCAGCAGCAAACACGCAGGCGTTTATGGGGAGCTGTGGCTGGCAAAGTCAGTGGCATCTTTTGAGATCTCTTCATGAATCTAGTAAGTCCAGTGGATTTCAGGTGGTCTGAGAGATGGCCAAAGAGCTGTCTGCTGAGCGGGATGAATACAACCAGGAAACTCCAGGAACCAGGAACTCAGAGTACTCAGAGTACTCAGAGTCTACAACAGCAGTCAATGGACTACAATTCTAACTCAGAGTAAACTACATCAAATAAATAAACTACAACCGTTGGTTTTGATCCACCTGAGGTGGCAGAATGTATTCCATATATGAACTAAAAGACGCTGGTTTTATTAGACAGCATTCACACTTTGTCCTGCATGCACGTGGTGGTAAGTTGCAAAGAAAATGTGAATATCATATTTAGTTGTTTTTGCCTCTTGCAGTTAGACGTTTTAATAAATAAACTGAGAAGTAACTCCACTATCCTGCAGCTGCTGTAAGCCTCTTGTGTGTGTACAAGAAGCACGTCTGTTTTGCACATCAACATTAAGACCACCTCTCTGGTGGAATGAGCTTTTATTCTAAATCACTCCTGCAAATCAAATTTCCCGTACAAACTCTGAAGTGATGGAAACCAGCAGAAAACGCTGAAACGTTCATCGTCAGAAATGTTCTGCTCTCAGATTGTAATTCCTCCGTGATGGTTATAATAACCCGGGGGAGATTCTCTCACCCGAAATTGGAAGCACGGCTGCAGATTTTCTCCAGTTTGCGTCGCAGATCAGGGTCCAGTTCCTCCAGCGTGTTGAGCTCCTGGCTGGGTTCTTCCTTTGGTCCCACGTACAAAACATCCAGCGCTGAGTTGGGGAAGTCCACCTGACGGCAACAAACACCCGAACGCTGTTAGTGTATTCCTCTGAAAGAACTTTAATTCAAGAAGACTCATTTAAGAACAGACCAGTACTGCTACCTCTACTACCACGATAAGTATTAGATGTACAGTACACTTCTGATGTTTTAGTACTACTGACAAATGTAGCAGTCACAGAGCATCATTTCTAGAGATCACGTAAATGAAGGTAGTGCAGTCGTAGTACTGTAGCTGCCATGGCTGTCACAATAAAAGGCAGGAAGAGATAGAAAGGCAAACGACTACACAAATACTACTACTACTACTATCTGTCTACTACTACAATTGTAAGATCACTATAAGTTCTACCACAAAGTCTAACAACACTACTCTGACAATGAATTCTAGTACAATTGCTGCTATTAATGGATCATGACTACTCTATTACTAAAACCCAGATAAACACTGATGCTGCGACTGTGACAGGTGCTCCTCCACCATCACATACCTGCAACACTATTCTCTCTGTGGTCACCCTCTTGCGGCCGGCTGTGGAGCCAGCGGCGGCAGCAGCTCCCTGGGCCGATGTCCACAGACACAACAACCTGCTGCCCTTGGCAAGCACCCTGCAAAGCACAGTCAGCAATAAACAACAATGGGAAACAATTGAATAAACAACATTCCTAATACTGAGGCAAGGATGTTAACTTTGAGGATCTTTCAATCACTTTGTATCGCTGGAGGTCCATCAAATGACGAGAATGTATAAAACACGTACTTTAATCCTGCTGACAATGCGCACAGGTACTGCTTCTGTCAAATACATCTTTCACAACTGAGTGACGTTTCATTTTGTGGGACATCCAGTCAAATTCGATGCAAAAAAACCATGACCAGCCACAAGCGGTTGTTCCTGTCTCCTCACCGTCTGAAGTCAAAGAGCGGCAGAGAGACTTTGCCCAGCAGCTCTGGAGCTTTCCTCTGTTTGTTGGAGTCCGGGGAGCCGCTGGCATTCTGGTTCAGCACCCCGAACAGAGTCAGGCTCAGTATGGACTCCAGCGGGAGAACAGCTACTGCTATCGGAAAGTTGATCCTGGGAGAGACGGGGACAGTGTGAGCAACATGGAGAGGAGAGGAAGTGGAGAGGAATATAAAGGAAAGGAAACGATAGAAGAGGAAAGGACAGTGCAAACTGCTTGTTGCTGTTATTAGGGAAATGTCAAAGAGGAGAGGAAAGGAAATGAGAATAAAGGAAAGGAGAGGGCGGAAAGGGGCCAAGGCAATCACTCACAGTTCATCCCATTTGATGTGGTAGAAGAAGCTTTTGTATGTGCCCACCCTCTTGGACTGGACCGGTTTAAACAGGTTCTTGCCGTTGTGGGTGAGGGAACACACCAGGAAGTACTTCTCATAACTGCAACAAAAACAACACAATCAGTTTTGCTACTGTGCCTTTAAGACAGCACTATGTGGCTGACCAGAGGTTCTGTCAGATATTTACATAGATTTGACAAAAAAACATTAGAACCCATCAGTTTGGGACTTGAACCATCTACCACTGATAACACTGATAGTAGTACCTAAAAACACCACTGAGGGTGGACAATTTTGCTTTGACAATTTCCACACATAGATTTCTACAGCCAGTCCAGAGTTTGAGCCAGCAGACGTCCTGTCACAAGTCTTCTTCTCCACCACTGCCCCAAGTCGGGAGGAGCCATGCCGAGGATCACACGAGACCACATAACTCTGTGTGCTAATAAAGCTTTTTTTACTCATTTGGACTGATCAGAAAAAGCCCAGGGTGGAACTAATTACAATAACGATGCCCCAGTTCTACTGACAAGTCCCAGAAAGCCATATCAATGAGCCATTATTAATGACATTAATTGCACTTGTGTTTCGATGCATCAACCCACACAGACCTGAGAAGAGGTGTAATCAGGCCACAGGAGTGAACACTGGGTGGGCCATGGCAGTGCAGAGGCGTTAAGAATATACAGTAAAACAGCTGTTTATTATCATTATTAACTCTTTATGCTTTCATGATTTAAAAAAACTAAAACAAACACAAATAATTACAGTTAAGGAGAATGTCGCATGCACATTTGGGGTTTTATACTTCCATATGTGATGCAATGAAACAAATCGGAAACATCCAGCGGCATTTAGTGTCGTTGCTCAACCACACATCCAAAAATAACCTCAGCTTTTTTTTATTAGAGATACATACGAGAGTGAAAACACAAACCATTCACTTCCACTACTACAGGCTGGATCCACCGCTCGGTGCCATCTGTGTTGGCAGCCCCACCACTGGCCACGGTGCCTCAATATGCTGGCAAAGCCGTGGCACGCAGCGAGGCTCCAGATGGATGACACGCGAGCCACGACAACGCCAAGAAGGGAGCTTTACAGTAACGCCACAACACGACAGATATGCCGAGCCACTCGTCTGGGCTGGAGACTACTGTACTCGCCGTGTCCCTCTGGCCTTGGGGGTTCTGAAGGGCTAAATATTCCTGGAGGTGGCTTTGGAATGACTGTCACTGCAGCAATGTTTGGCGCTGGCTTAAAATAGCTGCTGGAAGAGGCCGTGCTGGAGCAAATAGGCCTGTTATTAAGCAGTTCCTCTCTCTATGAAGGCCTCGCTGGCCGACCAGAAAATGACCATGGAAGGAAGAGACTTGTCAAAAATGTACTGATCCTGGTCACTGATGCGCGACAGAGCTGGGGAATGGAAAATGTGTCTCAGCCCTCTCAGCGGGCCAGACACTTTGCAGGAGATAAAGTCGGGGTGAAACTGGACACTGGCATGGAAAGAAAGACGTGGGGAGCAACACCGGAGCCGTTTGTTTAGTGGAAGACAACAAGGCTGTGTGCTATGACGGCGCTGTAATGTAGTCACAAAGAACACTCTCATTGGTCCTTGCTGCTTAACAATAAACCGTTATCATAAAACCTTAATCCAGAGACACAACCACGCTTTTTGACCATCATGTTGCCTGTAAATTGAAGCTGCTGTTGCACTAATTCTACGCACTCAGCAAACAAGGTAATTAGACTTCTGCACTGCCTTCCTCTGCCCTCATCTTCAACCCCATCTTGCAGAAGCGCAATTAAATGAAATGTGGGTGGCTCTAATAATACGGAAGAAGTGGGTGATTGTGCGAGGTCAAATGCATGAATAAAGGCTCTAATTACCCCGCAGCACAGGCAAGAGTACTTCAACGACTAACGCATAGAATTTCACATAAGACTTGGAAAGATTTGTGTGAAAATCAAACGTTCTGCAGCAAAATACATCCCACTGCATGCTTCATGTACTCGGACGTCACCATACAACGATACATCGTTGTGCAAGTAGCATCGTCAGCTACAGAGTCTCATCTCGGTCACTTCAGGGTGTTCTCGTGCCCCTAAAACATAAAGACTGAAGCAAGTTCGTCCTCAGACTCTTTACCTGCTGACCCAGTTGGCCGGGATGCCGTGCAATGCGAACAGAGTGAACTGGAGGTGGTCTGTGGTGCCAGAAGCCTCTTTGCTGCTCCTGCCCTCTGCGCCTTCCCCGTCCGCAGCATGGGGCAACGGAGGAGAGCTGAAGGAGGCGGAGGGGGGGCAGAAGGAGCGCAGGTAGAGCTTGGCCAGGTCGTAGACGGCCTGCGTCAGTACGGCCATGCCCTCCTCCAGAGGACTGGTGTGACCTGTTGAGAGTCGGGTGAGGGATCAGGGTGAGGTCATAGAGATAGCATGGTAGTTGTTGAGAACTGCAAACACAGTTATTAGAAGATGTATCCTGGTATCGGAATAAACCACATAGGCTTTAATAAGCTTTCAATAACTTAAGACGATTATAGACGTGTCTGATAGATCAAAGTATCATCCGAATAAGTCTGTCCATGATGGGCAACTAACAAAGCTTAGTGGAACGAGAGAAAGCCGAGTGTGACTGTGTACAGAACTTACCATTTGATGATTGACCGGACGATGTGGACCCCATCTACAAAGCAAAACATGTTGGTCTTAGAGCGACATCCCCACATCCAAACAATGCCATGTGTGAACGTGTGAGGCATGCCCACCTTGGGGGAGCGTGTCCTGGGTAAATTGACGAGGTGTCGCAGCCTTTTGACAGCCTCTGTAATGGCTCGGGTCTCCACCTCATCCAGACCACAGCATAGGTTCTTCAAAGTCTGCACCACCCGGTCCACGGTCTTGTACTGGGTACTCTGAACACAGAGACGCAGAGAGCAGGTTGGTACAGCACGTGTGTTGTAAGTGCATCAAGTGCCCGTCTTTAAAACAGTGAAACCCCATTGTTTAGCACAAGAACCACACGTCAGGGTTTCTGTGAGAGGACAACCGCCAACAATTCACCAAACGCCAGTTCAAACCGGAGCCAGCCTACTGTGCGTGCACCTTTGAACAAACAAGGCTCACAACAACACACGTTTGCATGCTACAAGTACATCAATTACTGCGCACGCTCAAATATATCTTGTTGCCATTATCGGGTTGAGGGGCGGAGCGTTAGTTCCGTGTGTATTACTCCACAGAAACGCACACTGGCTGAAAGCCAGAAGTATTTGATAGTAGATGCCAAATGAGTCTCAATATACAGGGCAGCGACACACAATCCCACTATAAAAATCAGGACCTGTCTACACAGTCCGGTGCAGATACATAACTAACTGGTCTACATATGTAAGTTAATGCTGTCGTTAGCTGAACTGTATACAAACACCCACTGAGGGGCAGGCAAAGAGTTCACAGCACAACGGCAGCAGTCATACAATGGAGTATTTCTTGTTTTCCAGATTTAAGACCTGGAGATATTTGACTTTGAAGACCTTCACAGGGACGACATGTACCTCATTCTGAAGGCAGATGTTGACTTGATTGTGATAGCCTTCTAAATAATCAGCCAGGCCTTGTCTGCAAGACGACACACAGAGAGAGAGAAGTGAGGGATGAGAAACGACAGAACTTAGACTCATTGTTAGGGCGAATCAGATCAGGACAGAATGTAGAAAGTTTACTGAAGTTAATTGAAAATAACTCAAGATAGCCCTTAGGTCTTCTTAAACGTTTTAGTACATAGACAATATATATAATAGAAATTACAAAAAAACTGTTTATGGAATTTAAAGGCAGCACACAGAGAGAATACACAATGGATTATAGTGTAACTACAAAGACAACTTCCAGAAGTCTCGGTATTGATTAATCCTGCAACAATTCAGCAAACTAAACTAAAGCGAGACATTTAACATTTTCCCAACAGGCGGAGGACCCTCATACCTGGTGACGTTCTCCTTGAACGGCCTCTCCACTTGGCCCAGGTGCTTCTCTAAATCTACCAGAGAGTTGTCGTCTTCCGCCTGAACAAAAGAAGTCCAGATTTACCAACCGAGCGCACGAGAGGACGGGTAAGCAGGAGCCGACGTCTCAGCGATAAATCATCGTTTTAATCAAAGAGGATCACGATGTTGTAGCTCTCCAGCAGTGGGACGAAAGTTGCAAATGAATCTTAGCGGCACAACGTGAAATGTATGATGTCACAGCTCAGCAAAAATCCTTCTATAAAGTTTACAAGAAGCTCATTATGTGAGGTGGATGAAGGGACTTACGCTGCGGGCCAAGTCTCTTCTCATGGTGGCGTGAGAGAGCAGCTGTAACGTGATCTCATTCTCCCACTTCCTGCAGTTCTGGACGTACTCATGGCTGCCTAAGCTGTGTTTACTGTGGCACAGCGCAACAGAGACGCAGGGTTAACAAAACCACACCGTATGTCGAGGATAACAATGAGCAGTTATTGAAATGGTTGTCTAGAACTGAAGTCAGAGTAGATTATCCCTCTTATACAACAGAAACGTTCCCATAAATGTAATATATCCATTTCGTCTATATTTTGGGGGGAACACACCATTTACATTGTTTCAATTTTATTTATTTATTCAATTTTGTTGAAGTTACTTGTTAAGAGCCACTTGGCTTTATATATATATATATATATATATATATATATATATATATATATATATATATAACGCACACCCACCAACCAACCAGAATCAAATGTTCTCTTTATGGCATAATGCAGATGTAATCATAACATGTGTCCTGAATGAGCTTTGGGGCTTACCTACCAAACCCCGATCAGTCAAAGACTCTTCCTGCCAAGAATATCTCCATTCAGCCAAACATTTTGAATATAATGTGAGGAATGTCATTCTTTGGAGATGAACCGTCGGCCCAAGATTGCTCAGGTTTATTTTGTGTCGTCAATCCTGTGCAAAGTTGGCTTTAAATGCAGTCAATCAGAAAGCTGCGATCACAGTCGGAGAGCAGCTGTTTGAACAAGTTACCACTGGTGCGGCCGGGGACCCTCACTACATGACCTACATTTGGGGTTTGGCAGTTGATGCACAGCTTTAGGCCATCTTCACTATGATCACAGGGGAAGCGATGATGTCATTGTTGAATGCATCAAAATATCCGTAACAATCCCGATTTACACTTCATACATCGGCCCTCAGTGTACGTGCAGGGGACGACATTCTTCCTCAAAGTAGCAGTTAAACAAACGAGCAACATGAACCTCTGACTGTCTCCAAGGTGAATACAAAGATACGGTAACAATGATTTGTGGGCATTCTGGTTACAGTACATCTTCACTCATCATACAAGACGTTCATCTGTTCAGCAGCGATAGTCGCCGCAGATTAATTATGTTATTGTGAACATTTAGGGCAGAGGGCAGCTTGGGGTCTCTTTGAGTGGAAGTCAAGATGAGCGGGGTAGAAAGATAAGAGCTGAGGGCTTAACATAATTCATAACCCTGTGCATAATCAACAAAACTGCCAAGTCAGTTTTTTTCAACCGATTTCTAAAGCGTTAACGCTTCGGGGGATGATGCACGTTTTCTTTTTCAACGTTTCTGTCTGCGTATACTCACTTCTGCAGCACCTCCTCCTGGCCACAGACTTTGAGCAGGTAGCTGGAGAAGTCCACCTGGTCCAGGTCATCGTGGACCCAGCAGAGAGTCTGACTGATCAACAACTCCACCGGAGAGCTCACTGAGGGAGGCGGAGAGGACGGAGAGATGGACGGTGAAGAAGACAGAGGGGAAAGGGAACCAGAGAGAAGGGAGGGGTCAGCGGTTGGTGAAAAGAGAGAAATGAGATTGAAGGAAAGGGAATGATGGAAGGGAGCAAAAAAAAAAAAAGAGAATACATGAGGTCAAATGCTTTTAAAAAGACAAGATTATACCTCAATTAGAAGAAACTAAAAACAAGTGGGAGCACAATACAAGGAGCATCAACAAGACGTGGCTTTGTGGTGGTTGAAGGTAGACGAACGGAGGAATTTGGAGCATCCCAAACAACATATCCCACACACTTTAATTAGAGGGATCAGAGGTCAAGTGCCAATTATGTCATTACAACGACATCATACAATCTTTAGACCTCACATTTATCAGAATTTCAAACCTTCCTGCCGTGTTCTGACCAGCTCAGGTATCAAACCTAGCTCTAGTTGTTTGTGTATGTGCGGATATCTGATGTGTCTGGCTGAGGGAGGACTGGGTGGAGAGAGATTATCCTGCCGTTTAGCTACTTTGAAAGAGGGTTTTAGCACATTCTTAACCTTGCCGATACACAAACACGGGCAGACGGATGCAGACACTTTACACTCCGGTTACTAAACAGACGATCATATAGACACACAGGGAGGGAGGGAGACCAGCTAAAGAACAGATCTCCACCCCTCAGAGGAATGACGCGTCTCTCTTTGCCGCTGAGACCAGTAGCTTTAGCTTCACGGCCCTGTGTGGCCGCGGCGGTGCTCGCCAGCCTTATACATGTGTGTTTTGTAACAAAGCAATCAAGACGGGCTACGCCTGGTTTTGTGAGCGCTCTGAGGTGGTGAGGGGATTCCCAGTGAAGTGAAGTGGTAATGTTAAATAAGTCGCTACACTGAGCTAAAACAAATGCAGACGGGGAAGTTCAAGTTCATGCCACTTGGCAGTAAAGACAGATGTTTCATCCTAATCTCTTTGCACAATTTAGCCATTTCCAGAGCAGAAAAAAGTCAGAAATAAAAACAGAAGTGTGAGGGAAAGAAAGCAAGAAAGAAAAGACAGAGGGGAGTGACAAATGTCTTGAGTCTCTGAGGTGATGACACGTTCAAGAGACTTCAGGAGATGCTGCAAGTAAACAAGGGTGGAGGAGAATATTGTAACGCGAGGGAAAGGAGGAGAGGCACAGGAGCTAGGAAGTGTGGGACAGCAAAAGTGAAATGGAGAGATGTAACAGAAAGAGGGCAGGAGAAGAGCTTTCCTGTCCTCTATCGCTCCCCATCTTTCTATCCAAGCTTTGAGCAGAACTGAGGCCTTTTGTTTCCGGAGAGCAAAATTCCAGCAATGTCCAACCGGAGGAATGCAAACACCAACAATGTGGGTCAACACGCTGCCGACAACATAAGAAGTCAACGAACGAGGCCTCGTACCAGGAAAGAAGGAAACGCATCTAGGAAGTGACCCCGGGGCAGGAAGGCGAGGTAACGCAGGAAGCTAGGAGAGTACATTTAGGACGAAGAAAGTAGTAAATGTACTTCCTATAGGTTGCTGCTGTTGAACCGAGCAATGCAGAGTGATGAAGGGGTCAGTTCGTTACACAAACACAGAGGGCTTAGAGCTCGTCTCTGCGTACATATATAGGTTGGCTATCATTCAAAACACAAGATATAGATATATATACAAACAATAAACTTATATCAACACACACACTTAGTGCTGGTCCTTAGGGAGCCACACAGCCACTGGTGAACTTGGTCACACAGTTGGGATAACATGCTGAACAAGGCCCAGTGGACCGGCAGACAGCCTCCAGTGCGCTCGGCTTCGGTCACCAAAAGACACGTCAGTCACGGCGCTTGTAGTTTTGTGCGAGTATAACAAGAGGTTAGCCAACGGCAGCTCCCCAAATACCCACGGAAGGAAACCAAAGATCTGAGGGGGGCGCTAAAAAAAAAAAAGTCCCAACATGGTTACTTCATGGTGAGGGGACAAACCTTCATTTGTGCGGAAAAGGAACGTGGTTTACTTCCCACGACAGAAAAAGAGAAAAGACGAAACGAGGGGGGGGGGGGGGGGTAAAGAGGTTGGCAGCTGCGGCTGTCATTTCCTCATTCAGAGTTCTCATATCTGCAATCTGAGCCGCTCACTCTGAAAGGCTAAGTGGGCACAAGGTTTCCTTTTTTGGCCGACTTCACTGTGATGGTCTGTATATTGAGTTCATACATTCCTTAACACTGGGCCGTTCTTGCCATTAACTGCGTGTCTATTCTAGAAAGAAGAAAAAAAAGTCCAACACCTCTAAAGTACAGAGGACGAGGGCAGCGTGACGCTCTTCTGTTACTCTGTTGAGCTGGTTCACAGACGCTTCACGTGAGAGACACTTACCGTCACAGGTGAAGGTTACCGGCTGCTGAGATTCTGAGATTTCAATGGACACCTTGACAGAGCGGCTGCTGTCCCCTCCGCCGTCTCTCTCGGTAATGACGGGGCTCAGGACGAAGCCGGGGTTGGTGGACATGTCGCCATGAGGGAATTTGGAGCGCAGACTAGTAGATGGAAAGAACAACCAGAATTGTCAACATTTATTTTTGCAGCCGTAGCCAGCCGGCCTCATCAGATTGCTTGAATGAGAATATTGGATGCATTATAAGATGATGGAGGGGAGAGGGCAAGATTTCTGGGAAAAAAATGGCATTTGCACGTAAAATCAACTGAAATGTACCATTTCTAGTGGAAATAGCTGCCTGTTTTGACATTTTTCTTCATTTACCCTCTCATGAGCGGTTAAGTTACTCGTCGTGGACTATGTGGAGCGTTGACTCCGTTATCTCAATGTAAGTGGATTCCCTGAGCGCAGCTTCATCATCACTCCACCCAAACTAACTGCTGCAGAGAGAGAGAGAGAGGCTCTGTGCCGGCTCAGGAAACGAAAACATGCAATTATGTGTACCGTATATGTGCAGGAATATGCGTAAGCATACAAACAAGAAGAAAAAACGAAATTTTTAGATGAGCTATGATACTTTGGACAGACATTGAGGTATAGAACTGCAGCCTGCTTTATGTGCTTTATTCTGCCGCCAACAGGAAGGACCTTACGCTGCTACGTCTTCACAGAAGGCGATAACCTCGAGGCTTTGAGCGTCCTGTTCTTCCAGGGCGGCGTTCTTCACCAAACCTTTTCCCTTGTCCTACAGGAGACACGTGCACAAAGAAGAATACATGTGAGTAACATGCGTCACTCAGTTTATAGTGCAACACACATATGAACTCATTCCATCAGTTTAACCGGGCTGACAGGACAACAAGGGGCAGTGTTATTAAAAACATCTCAGAGCTATCAATCCTACAGAGCCAATAAACATGTCCGTTAGTGCAAAGGCTGGACACAAAGAAACACACAGAGGTCTCCAGCCCTGTTACGCCTTCAGCTCTTAAACTGTGAACAAGCTTTAATTAAGGTTCAGCTTCTCAAGTGTAAATTCTGATTCAGACAGTCTCTCTGGCACAAACAACACATATACACTCCAGAAAAAGTGCTGCCATACACACCGAAAACATTGTTATCAAATCTATTTTCTACTCATAAATATTTCAACAAGAATTGAGCTGATCTCTCTCTCTCTCACACACTCACACACACACACCCACACCCCCCCCCCCCTTAGGATTTATCAGAGGTTCCTGGAACTTGCAGTTACACTCTTTTTGTTCGTGCCGTCTTACTGTCAGCGGCTGAGGAATGCGCTTCCTGTGGCACAGGAAATGAGGAGCGAAAGGCCCCGCCCCTTCCTGCACCAGGCTGTGGGCAAAAGTGCTCTGTCACGGCTCGCAAATCTGTGCCTCTGACATCACTCAGGGAAGAAAAAGGCAGCGAGGGTAAAGGGAATGTTTGGAAAGTAATAATAATAATAGTTTATTCCTCCTCTTAAAAGACCTCTGGGAGATTCTGAAGCGAGAGTTTATTTTTTTTATTAGCTTGGGGGGGGGGGGAAGGTACAGCTTTTTTTCCATGTGCAGTGAAATGAGAAATTGCTCTTGCAAAACATTTTGAGGGTGTTAAACGTTCTCACTGGAGATCATCAGACGCATAAAGGACCCAGTACAGTTGGTGGATCTTTTCCTGCCCTCACATTAATCTGTTCTGGACTCACACCTCAGTCAGTTCAGACTTATTGATTTAATGTTGTGAATTATTAAACTACCAAGCCCTTTCCTGAAAGTGTAGCTTTAAAAACAGTGAGAAAAGATCATATGGATTTATGTTGCAGCCACAAAATTAGGGCTGCAGCTTAAACTAACATTCAGTTTTGATTATTCTGACAAATTCATTAACTATTCAGTGTATTAAATGCCCCGGACTTTTCAATTTGTCTGACCAACAATCCAAAAACTACTCGATTGACAATTACATAAAAGAAGGAAGAGCAGCAACTCCTCACTTTGGAGACGCTAGAACCAAAGAATGTCTGACATTTCTAAAAAAAAACATTCGTTTTCGTTCGTTGAACCCTTTCCTGTCAACTAAAAGGCAAAATGCCCCCAAAATACATCTTACAATTAAAATAGAAAAAGCGCGCCAACTCAAAATACCAAAATCCCAACATCCAGCAGATTAATCCGAGATATCATACAGACCATAACCGTACAGCCCCAGGAGCTTTGCTCAAAGTGCTGACCTGACATAACACCAGCAGATAGAAATCTCAAAGCCAGCATGTGGAGCCTGCAAAGGAGGCCAAGCCTGGAACCACCAAAGCACCTGCATCTCCCAGCAAGAGGCACAGAGGAGACTGGCATCCTGCCTGCACAAAACATTCGGTCTCACACCTTCCATATGTTTGCAGACAATGCTGTTAGTGGGTCAATAAGACTATTTGCGCACATCGCTCTGGAGTTGATGACCAACGAAAACAAAACAGGGAAATCGATAAACAGAGTGAGGCGACAGACGGGGAGGGACAGCGGGGGAGAGACAGTGAGGGGGATAAGAGAGGAAGAAGAGACGTTCCGAGTGTTTATGTTTGGAGTGAGGATCGCTTCAGCGAAAACAAACACGGGCAGATAATCCAACGAGGCCGTGTTCGCCGATGGTCACGCTGCAACGCACACACAAACACACTCAGCAGGGCCGCCGGTGGGACAGCCCGTCTTTGTTTCACTCCATCAATTTAGTCGGACGGGGACGGAGAGCTCCTCGTGTCCGAAGTCCTGGGAACGGCTTCATGTTATTCCCACACAGACTAATTCCCTTCATCCTTTCTCCGCTTTTAAATGAGATGAGTCACGGCGCCGACTGTAATACAGAGAACACGCCGCACAGCATAAAGGAAGAATATGACCGTGATGGCGGCCGGTCATGCAGAGTGAACTGTGGTATGTGACCGGTAGTTCCAGCTGGTTTTCCGCCGTCTTCCAACATTATCATGATGGATTCCACTGATGGATTTTTGCGAGCTATGATCAGACTTTCCAAACCAGCTGAGAGCTCTGACATAACCATCCTGACGGCGTCAAGTCTGGAAAAGAGGCGTTTCTGTCCTACATTTAGTTGGACACCTTGTGCTCCTGAGTGAGACGTAATCAATTATGAAACATGTGACTCCTGCTTCTACTAAAGCTAGAGACAGGATCTAAGGTGTCAGTGTGCTTCAGAGCAGCAGGGAAAGGTAGAAATACTTCAGCCTTCAGACGAGGTGTTTTTAACTACTGGTACCACGGAGGATGATATGTGCCATGTTATGAGTGGGTTCCTGTTTTGCTTGTTCTGGTGCATGCAAACAAGGGTGCATGTGTACGCACATGCGCACACAATCATCATCACAACCCAGCGGAAAGGAAGCATGCAAGCTTTTTCATGTACACCAATCATGTAAACGATAATGTTTCAAGCGGAACGAAATGTATTCAACACATGTTGGACTTCAAGGACACGGAACAGAAACTTTTAGTAGTGGAACTAATTTACAATAAGCAAACAATGAAAAACTATTATTGTTCATCAATCTTCGAGATGATTTGGCACAATCTTCACATAAAACTAGCTTCTACCCCCCCATCTCTCAAAGGCTTGACATAAACAGACACGAGTTACAACACAGTTAGCGTGACTAACTTTGAGCTAGACTACAGTAGCAGAGCTGAAAGGCTGAAACAGGCACAGCCGTGACTGATGGCTGGTGGTAATTCCAAACCCGGCATCGAGTTACACCACACACATCCAGACATGAGATACCTTCTCACCGCGCTGTGCCCGCCGGATGAAAACTACCCCACAGATTCACTGTACGACATGACTTTGTGAGGGAAAACGCTGAGTGGTGCCGTTGTGCTGATCCAGCACTTACTGAAGAGATGATGATTGATTTTAACGGCTTGTTGATACTCCGCAACTCATAACTGTCAGCTGAATGTTTTGTGGCACGTCTGCCTGAATGCAGCTTCATCGATCGGTGCCTGAGAGAAGCTCCGTGGTTTACATCAGAGGAACCAGCAGCTTTGAAAACAAATCCACTTCTTCTTTCGATCAGGAAACGACTGACGGCTCCCTCGCTCACACTTCCTGTGAGAGACTGAAATCGCAGGCCGACCGTCAAAGAGCATCTGATAAATTTACGATTTTGTGATTTGAGGAAATTTCCGAAATCTCTGCAGACTCATTCCTTAAACACGTGTTTTATTATGTGCATTGGTATCTGGTTTCTACCTGCTTCCTCAATCCGTCTCCCACAATGCATCTGCTGTTTTTCTGCCAGTAAACAAGGTCAAAGGTTAGGAGACACAGTTGACTGGGATCCGTGCCACGACCAGGAACTACAACATCTTCTAAACCTGCAATCTGCCCGGTGCAACAGCGCTTTCATACCCGTGCTTACGGTGTAATTGGAGGACAATAAAAAGAAACTGGGCCGGCGTCTGGAGTGGGATGGCATGGAGGTGTGAGAGACGTAAAAGAGCTGCTGGAGGCCTATCAATCTGCAGAGGAAGGAGAGCTCTGATTGGCTAAAACATGTACCGTGCATGCTGGCGTACTGTATGGTTCAGTTTAACACATCTTGAAGCACAGCTGATGTTCAGATGAACATTTTTTGCTAGTTCAGACAAAAATTGGGTAGGAACAGTGCGAGAACAAACAGGCACAGACACGCTGATTCCGTCTGCAATGAAAGAGCAAGCAAAGTACTTCAGGGTGTGTTTTAACAGGGCCACTCAAAAACGAGTCCAGCCGAGTGTTTAATCCGACTCGTTACGTAATCGTTATCTCCATTAACGAGTCACAACGCGCATCAGTATAGAGTTACTGAACAACTGGTCCTGCTAAATCAATCGGATGAACAGCCAGTTAGTCCAACAAACAGATGTGCATTCTACACCTCCAACCTCTTTGCGTACGTATATATACTGTGTGGTTGTATTCAGTCCATTCGTCCTTAACATTTCTTCTCTGGGTTTGAAGACCTACTGCACGAACCCCCCCCCCCCCGCGAACAACCCAACTGAATCAAACAGAACTCCTTGAAACAATCGTGAAGATAAGCATTATGAAGCCAGACATGGCAACATGCGGTAAATGACGCATTCATTTCCAGTCGTGCTTTGCAAACAGTGTGAACAGGCGCTGGTGCTGTGAGGCGTGACCGCAGATAGAGCCATTTGTTTGACTGCTGATTATCACGAACCGACAGCTTCATACCCACAAGGCCAAAGCAAGGGATCAGTAGCCGGGCACCACGGTGAATGGAAGGAGGGCAGAAGAAGAGCAGACACACACCTGCAGAGTGACAGAGGTGAAGAATCTAATCGAGAGACGAAGGAAGAGATCGTAAACAGAATGAGAATGAAAGGAGGGAAACTAAGTTCAACCTCATTCGTTCCATGTTGCCCCTTCTGCCCACGCCACCACATCTTACACGGCAGTCTGGCCAACTAAAGCAAGGCTTCTCAGCTTCAGGCCGGCTTACTGCCATCGGAACACTACATGGTCAATAACCAGTGGGAACCCCCGATGAGTATGTATGGTCACCAAAACACACACAAGAAGTGACACAGGAAATATTGTAGTACCAGGTGCTGGACAGGATTCTTTTGTTCAAGCAAGCCGCAGAACATTATATACTTTAATATCGGTTCCCACACGACTTTGCTCTTCATAGCCTGTTTCCTATGAGTGCATCAACAACTTTGGTCTGAGTTGCACATGCAACACATACGGTAAAGTTGCTACTGTTATAGGCGACTCTCACCCCAGGACTCCCCTCACTCCATGTCTTGCACTCTCATTGGCTGTCGCTCAGCCAATAGAGATTTCCAGATATTTAGCCTGCTAGATATCTGGGATGTCTCTGCGATGCATCGGCGAGCCGGTCTGCGTGCGTCTTTGAACAGTTCACACTTGGTGGGTGGAAAATCAGGGCTTAAGTCGTGTAGTGTGGACTAGGCACAACTGATTTGCTTACGATGCATTTTATGACGCAGCAGAGTTATTTGTATCGGTCAGAAAAACATAAGTGGGTGTTTACGACCGTGGCTGATATTAATCGATGGGAAGTTCAATAAAAATAGTGCAATAAAGTATCAACACTAAGTAACAACACTTGGCTTTTAAAGTTTGTGTTGACCTGTCGGACTCACATTATTCTGCGAGGCTTTGTTCATGTCCTCTGGGTTGGATTTTCTCTCACAGCTCATGAACACAACGCTCTTTGCTAACGCACTCTCTTCATGGATGTCTAACAGGATCATGTGTTAATGCACCACAGGTTTAACATCTTTAACAATAATACACACAATAGTAAAATAACATTTAACAAGCAAGTTTCCATTTCACTCACAGTGAAATGAATTGAAACCTGAGACACTGACACGGTCGGAACACCACACAACGGAACACCACACAACAATCTAACATAAATGCATGCTTTGAAAGATGTTTTTTGCGGCAATGCAAATGCATACGTGAGCAGAAACCATGCACAGCAATGGTTTGGTCTTTTAGGTGAAGCCAGACAAAAAACTATTTTCAGGGGACTGCAATGTGTTAGTCTTTCTTGGAAAGCAAAGCCAGACCTCGACTAAGCTCCGCCCTCAACCAAGCTGTGTCATCACTGTAATCCGACCATGCGGGCAACTAAGAGAAAGATTGTTTTTGAAGCCTTTGTTATTTGGTCTTGTAGCTCCTGGTTTTACAGCCTCTGTGGTTGGACGTCAAGTTCCGCTGCTGTGTTCCTGTTTTCACGCCCCGCTAATCGACCTCGACCGATTGTTCTGATGGAGCTATAGTTGCAGTATTAGCCTCCTGCAGACTGACCATTTCAAGCTGCTTCATATCAAACACTTTCCACACACACAAACTACTGGGAGTCTTTTGTTGTGAAGCAGATATTGTTGTCTTATTTGCCCTCATCACAGGATCTCATCCTGAAGTCCAGCATGCCACAGGCATCCCGACATCAAATAAAAAACAAGGCATCTTTATCCCGTAAGCAACTTATCAGGCTGATGTTTTGGGTCATTCTGGTGCTGCTGTGAGGCATGGGGGAGCTGTACAGACTTGTTCCTGTTTATAACAACATGGAACAAGAGGTGCAGGCAAACATACAAACAAAGTGAGAGTGTTTAAGGACATAATGTGAAGAATGTTCAGCTAAAAAAGGCTCAAGTTATACAACACGGTTGTCTGCTGGCTTGAACTTAGACATAACCTATAGGGAAGTGTAAAGGAATGCCGTTTCATCCTTTCCAACGGAGGAGACAACCCTGGAGGACTCAGCTGGGTGTACAGACTGGTCGACTATGATGAGGCGCAAATTACATGTCTGTAGAGTCCCACAGGTGGCCTTCTACTATGGCCTTCTATGTTGAAACTGCCCCCCCGGCTGCTCAGGTTGAATGTCTACGTTAAGTAAAATAAGGGCCTTGTACAGTGCTGTCAGGTTAGCTATCACCCTGGTCTGGTGTGTGTGCCACAGACCAATTGTTTGGTCATGGTGACACAGAAACACAATGAGCAGGAAGTTATCCTAATAACCCGGTATTGTTTGTTTCTTGTACTCTGTATGGGGAGAGACGTGCATGACTATACTTGGTGTGACTATTCATATTTCTACCCATTGACCCATCCCAACACAGCCGGCGTCACAATGTTTCTTTTTGTCAAGCTCGCAATCTTACCTAAAGGGGGCGGGACTTAGGGAGGGTCAACCGCGAGTTGCCGTAATATCTTTACTCATTCATTTCCCGACAGAAGATTTACAACGTCCGGTTAATCTGACTGTCAAACGTTGAATAAAGAGGAAGACACATTCATGTTGGGCTGGTCGGCCTCGGTATGCGTTTTACGGCTGACTAAGACGGTCATCTCGTCTCAACACAGACCTGCCAGCCAAATGACAGATGGTTGTTTGGTTGAAGGGGGGGGGGGGGAGCAGTGGAGGCAACAACGTCCCATGCCACTTGCCTATCAGCACTGTCCCAAATGAATGCTCTAAATATTCATCACAAGCAATCAGATCACTTGCATGGCAAAATTAATCACAAAATGCGGTTGAGAGGAAATTGTGGGGCGAAGCAGTGGGAAGCTAACCGCAGCGAAAACACTCAATTACAGGGAGCGGGAGTGAAGAGGATGTTCTGCTTGTGCTGGTGGATGGATGAGGAGAATACTTGCAGTTGTAAGAAAGACTTTGTTTTGGGTGAAAGAGAAGATCCACCATCGTCTGTTCTGACTAAACTACACTCCCCACTCGCTCATGTTGCAAGAGTCCTGTGGGTTAGTTCAGTAATCTATTCTGCAATGCATAATGCTGTGCAAAGACAGATTGGCACTGGACCCAAGCAACACATGACAAAACTCTTACATATGAAGTTTTCTCTATGATATCAAATATGCGTGACCAAGCAAGAGTTCGGAAAAACAAAACCTTACACATTGGGAGTTGAACACTCATAAACGTAGTTCATTTGCTTCATCAGAACTGTGTGCTCGTGGTTTGATCAGACTTGATTCGCAGTAGTCTGACAACAACCGTCATTACATTTTGGATTGTTGCTAAATCTTGATACGGTGCACAGAAGTATGTAACATTATCTTTTCCCAATTGAGTCCTGCCCACTTCAAACCAGTGAGAAAACCACACAGACACACATTTACGGTGTTAAATTACAAAAGCATTGGCAGAAAACTGTGTGTTCGTGGAGGACAATGGTGCAATCAGATTGAGGAAGGAGGTTTTCTCTTTTTTTTCCCATGTCCACAAGTTTCCTGCTATGACATGTCAGAATGTGTACTGTGAAAAGGCCGATAGAAAACTCTGCAGAATGTCCCTGACATCTAAAAAAGGTAAGAGAAGATTTCCATTTCACTGCAGTCCTACCTGGTTGTTTGGTTTGTGCTGGGAGGAGGTCCCCGGGATGTTGAGCGAGTGACTCCTGGTGACGGAGGCTCCCGTTGATGCTCTCCTGTGCTGTGAGCGAACCGTCACCAACGCCTTCACCTCCGGCGGAGGGCTGGTGCTGTTGCTGCTGTTCCCTTCGGTCTCGAGCACTGCGTCCCAGGGATCCCCTGCGACTCCCGGTACCGTCGGCGCAGCGCCCCCCGATGCCATAGATGCTTCCTCATTCTCAGCCTTGTGCTTTGTCAGTGGGTCCAGATCCAGCCAGTCAAAGCGGCTGATGCTGGGGGATTCCACCACTGCTGGCTGCTGGGGTGGTGGGTTGGGCGCCAGAGAAGCTGCGCCCGCTTGAGAGGAATCTACCTCAGTGCCGGCCGATTTGCCATTCTTCAAGTATTCTGAGGTGCTGGCAATCTTGTCGAACAGTTTGGCCATCTCCGGGTCCACGGCCGGCTGCGGGAAGACCATGGCAGCAGCGGGCTGGATGGGAGCGAAGGCCATGAAGGACGGCTGCGTCGCCGTCAGGGCCATGAAGGGCGACATGGTCGGAGTGAAGCCATTCTGAAATGTGCCTGGTTTGGGGAACGGAGCAGAGGGGAAAAGCGGGGTAGGCTGGTGGGTGAGAGTGGACACACTGGAGTTCAATGGGGTGGACAGAACAGGTGTCCACTGGCCGCTGTGGAAGGGAGAGGAGCTACCGAGGTTGCCTCCAGGGTAGGAGGCGCTGAGGTTAAACCCCAGCAGGGACGAGGGGCGGGACACTTTGCTGTTAACCCCAAAGTTTTCATCCAGTAGGAGCTTTTCAAGTTCCTCATTGGTCAGCTTGTCAACATCGATATCCCTGAACTTGTCCTGCTCTGCCGGCTTCTTGGTCTCTGGGAAGACAATGAGGTCCTTTTCGGGTCTGTTGGTGGCGGGTAAAGGCCGAGGAGCAGTAGTGGTAGATTTGGATGCTTTGGAGGAGGATGAGGAGGCTGCAGAGGAAGACGAGGATGTCGAAGCTGAAAGAGTGGGTCTCTTATCCCTTTGCAACTTTGCCAAAGCTTCTTCCTCCATGCGGAGGGCTTCCTCTTTACCCACAACCCCCTTTGGCTGGGGGACAACCACCTTGAACCCATTACCACTTGATATCTGGGCCATTGTGTCAACTGGAAGGTGCCATGAGTGTGACAGCTTGTAAGTGTGGCTGAAAGGGTTGCGTAGCAGATCTTTAAACACCTAAAAAAAAGGGAAAACATTTGATTAATGACATCATGAGGTGGTCAAACAGATTCAAAGCAGTCGGTGTAGAATTTAGAAACATTTTGAGACTATACTGGAAAATCAGACCAGAAATTATAATATTACCAGTCATAAGCATTTCTTAATGAGCTGGTCGTAGACAGAATGTGTATCAAATATTGTTTAGTGTGTGAAACGCATGTCAGCTTTAGCTCAGTTCTTTATGGAAGGTTTCTCTTGGGCTTGCTGCTGTAACCCGGCCTCGGTCGATTATTGATTTGTCACGTATGCACAGCCGGTAATTACTCGCGCTGGTTTTTGGAGTCACAGGCGTCATTCAGGTCACATTACCAGCATGTTCACGACATGTAAACTGATCAGCTCGCTCACAACAAGCTCTCACCCGTCAGTGAGCCTCTTTGCTGTTCACCGTGACATTGCAAGGTGCACTGAGCAATTGTTTAATCAAGCAGCTGGGCTGACCACATACCAAAGGAAAGACTTCATCAAACAGCAGCAAAGGGATTTATAACAAGGAGGTGACAAATGACTCACGCCACGTTGTAATGTAAAAATCTGTGTGCTTCTGTTCAGGACAGGAACTAACAGCTCCTTAGTCATTCATCTCCCCTCCCAAGGGGACGTCATCAAACTGCTTTTTCCTTCTCAAAAAAACAACAATGGCTAACTCTTGATAATCCAAACTATTTACGGTTGCCCTACAACAGGCAGGAGCCAAGAGTATCCCACATCTACAAGACGAGAACAACATCGCTGCAGAGAGTGACTTGTGGTCCTGAAACGACACGGCGCCTTCTCAAAGCCACCATTCATTGAGCGATCAAAGCCCCAGGGTTGAGTGAGTTCCTTCCCTCCCCAGGCGTCACCGGCCTCTCCTGAGCTTCCCCTCCCATTGTGGTGGAGAGGGCTGGCTGTGCTGGGGCTCGCGGCTAGCCTAGCACTATTGTGCAGCTGAGGAATTTGGCATGCTAATCAGCCCAACGGGTATCTCTCTCTTGCTCTCTCTCTCTCTTCCCCTGGCTTTATCTCACTCTGTTAGCATTATGGTAGCACCATGGCCCAAGATTGTCTTATCAGCTGTGCTAACACCAGCGGGCCGTGACAACATGGCTGCATTCATTAGGCATTCGACTGTGGGAGCTCGGTGCCAACTCTGCCAGGAGCACAGCTTTGGGACACTAACCGCATCAAAAGGTCATCGACTTTGTGGCGCCTGCCGTCACAGACGCCTTCATTCTGTGCAGAAATGTCACATGCTCCGACCAAAGCAGTCCATCTGTGTGCTATTGAGTCTGCGTACAGTTAGAATGCCCTGTACGGCAGATTGGAGCTTAGTAGTTAAAGTCACTGTTCCATAACCAAGAGTGTCAGCCAGACAATAAACAGTAGCTACTTCCTGGTTCTGTATGTGAACACCGGGTCATCTAAGAAACCGCATAGTGTGATAAAAATTCACAAACTGGTTCCTACTGTAGATAATTGCAGATTGGGCAGATAATGCAAGACACAGTCGTGTATATCCAACTGAAGGAAGACTGAGACGAGCACAATGGGCTGTGTGCTGCTTTAACAAACGGAGATTCAACAGGACTCAAGCTACACTAAAACACCCAAAACCACGGCTAAACACAGACCATCCTGAATCAAGATGGTCACATGCTTAAAGTCCATATAAGGCATCAGGAGACATACAGAGAAGGAAAGCCCCACTTGTGGAGAAAAGCCAACGGCAGCCGAGACAAATACTTTGCCCTCTGCACTGCACCATGGCAGAGGATGGCAGAGCCGTAAGCCTCTAGTGAGGATGCTTTACCCAGTGAAAAGATGTGAGGATGCTTTACAGAGTGAAAAGATGTGAAGATGCTTTACCCAGTGAAGAGATGTGAGGATGCTTTACCCAGTGAAAAGATGTGAGGATGCTTTACCCAGTGAAGAGATGTGAGGATGCTTTACCCAGTGAAAAGATGCGAGGATGCTTTACCCAGTGAAAAGATGCGAGGATGCTTTACCCAGTGAAAAGATGTGAAGATGCTTTACCCAGTGAAAAGATGTGAGGATGCTTTACCCAGTGAAAAGATGCGAGGATGCTTTACCCAGTGAAAAGATGTGAGGATGCTTTACCCAGTGAAAAGATGCGAGGATGCTTTACAGAGTGAAAAGATGTGAGGATGCTTTACCCAGTGAAGAGATGTGAGGGTGTTTTACCCAGTGAAAAGATGTGAGGATGCGGAGGTCACAATAACAGTTTGTACCGGAGAGACTGGAGATCACTTGCTTGATGGTTTGACAAAGCCACCATCATGGGGTTCTAACCCCTTAACATGCAGTTTAATTTGCTCGTTAGCTTTAATATTGTAAAATCATCTTATTATGCCAGCCTCACATATGCATTCTATATCAGCTTGGTCCAGCTGAATTAAAGATTTGTGGCTATTCGTCCTTATAATTATTCCGTATTAATATTTCACATAAAGTACCTGTTAGCAGGAGGAGGAAGCTCGTATTTCCTCTCTTACTTGACAGACTACAGAGGCAGGTAGAAGAAAGGAATCGGTTTGTACTAAAAAAGACTAACTTCAGAAGATGCCCACTTGTTTGACTCACTCAGACTGCTTCAGATACATTTGTGCACAGCGCGAGGACAGAGGGTTTGCTCCACTGAAAGTACATCAGGAGAGGATCTCTTCAAGTCATCAGGGATGATACGGATACAGCAATCAACACCTGCTCAGTGTTCATGTTTTAAGGCCGACTCGTGAACCTATCTTGACCCTAATGAGACAGAGTTTTTCCTTCCAGTAGCTGTGCAAAAGTGCAGATGTTAGCATTTCTCTGTACCGCCGACCAAAGTACAGCACAACATACTTAGAAAAAGGAAAATAAGTAACCAGGTCAAGTTTATAGATGTGTTCTGTGGGAAAAGTTAACAGTGCACTCAATCTTATTTTCCTGCACTGGCTTATCTATTGCTGATGCTCGCCTGTGCAGAACATTAAGTCTATAAAAAGAAAACAAAAACAGACAGGACCACTGGGGGGTGAAGTCCCACATCATGTTCAACTTGGCCCTCAGCGAGGGTTTAGTCTGACAACTACAGTATTTACACAATGCATTCAAACTAACCTTATCTTTGAAACTGTAGGAGCTGTAATGGAACACAGAATTGCACATTTGGTGCTTGTTATAGGCAGAGAAACATACAATCACTGCACACAAGCATTCCCATGAATGTGTGTGTGTTCATTCCTGCATGTTAATTAGCTAAACATCTAAATTGTCCCTCTACTGACTTTGGGGGGGGGAGACCCTTTCCCCTGATCCCCAGTGTGGATGGTTAGCGCTGAGGTATTGTATAATAATCACATTTTAGAAGACATTCACTGGAGACACAACCGACTGAAGTGTTGTTGTGACGCCGCCTGTTCACAGCTAACGCTACAGAATATAAAAACACAGTGTAAAAACACACAGCGGCGGACTAACATATCGGTCTACAACGCGGCTTTGGAAACTTCTAACTTTGTTGGATGCTAAAGTTAGCCGCTAACAGAACGTTACGCAAAAAGAAAACAGGTAAACAGACGGTTGAGAGACAAACGTGGACGTGAACTGAAAACACGGCACCACGGCGAGAAGTTACACGAGTGTTCCGCACTTTGCAGGGCAGTGATTTTAAATTATTTAAAAGTACCCAGAGAACTGCTTGTGGTCCTGCCGACAACAAGGAAGAACCGCAGCTTTACTCGTGCTGGAAACGGACCCGGGACACGACGGAGCGGCAACCGTGGATCTCAGGCCACCGCGAAGTACAACTTCAACGCGCAGACATTCCCTGTTGAAACGGTTCCTTTCTTACCTTTTAGCGGTGCGGTGTTTGGAGCCATTTTTCCTGCAGCTGCATTTTTTTTTCCATCCACTTGCACCGATAGACGTCAGTTCCTGTTGAGGTGGTTGGATTGAGTTTTTGGTTGGGTCGCTTTCTGTTGCTGAAGATTTGATGGGACAGCAGCGCCACCGCGTGGACCAACGTAGTTAGTGTTGAGACCAACCTGTTCGTGTTTTATGCACCGCCATTGATGCCGCCATTGATGCCGCCATTGATGCCGCCATTGATGCCGCCATTGATGCCGCCATTGATGCCGCCATTGATGGAAGAAGTACTCACATATGTGGCCTAAATTATGTGGCTTCACATGTCATCCTGCTGTCACTGTGCCACAGTCAAACACGTCCCAGTACAACAAAGCACGCAACAATAGTTCCCCCTTTTATACAAAACAAAAACCCCATACTGACATAATGTAAATGTTCATACTCAGCAGCAACAATTCGCCTCCTTCTCCCTCCAATGTACGGACCAAACGGTCTTGAAACCTCGGCTAGAATCAAGTGAAGAGGATAAGCTATAATCAGAGAACAAGGACGTTGCAGAAGAAACATGCTGGCTAACGATATCATCGCCCACTTTATTTTATTTATTTTTCAGGGACAATGCACACTAATCAACAGTTGCACTGTAAGTGAGCCAGAGAGGCTAATTTCCAGCTGCTGTCCCCGGCCAGATGTTTCAAGGCAGCCTAAAATAACAAAATCTCAAATTGAAACGGAATTAAAATTCATAGAGAAACAGACAGCAACGTACAGACAAAACCGAAACACAGCAAAAAGAAAAGTGTACGACATTAAAGCAGAGCAGACATAACAGGTTTCAGCATGCATCACGCACATAACATACACATCATAAAAATGGAAAATAGCAACACTGATCAAGACAAATCCACCGTCGAACTGTATAAATTACATTTAGACATACAAACAATCCGACATTAACATTACATAAATGCAGTTTAAAGGCAAATATGCACAATGACAGATTTAACATGCGTAGCTCACTGGCTGCACACAACCGAGAGCGAATGAGTCCATTAAAACGTCACATATATCATACTATATTACTCTCACACAGTAATGCATCCGTAATAATTATGAAGAACATAAGACGACTGAGAATAATTTGACTTTTACTGTCAATGGAGTATCTTAACATTATGCAATTGCTACAGTACTTTAACTTGAATAAAATATCTGATGACTTCACCACTGTTATACCCTGTGGCTGTTTTGTTGTTCAGGCATACTCACTGCTACCATGTGTGCAGTAGCTAGACTGTGTAAACATTGCTAAACATGTGGGTCAAAGGAAACAATGATGCAATGATAGACTAAACACACACACACACACGCGCACACACAAACACACACAATGTGCATCCCAAATCCATTGTCATTGTTGTTGTTCTTTATGTTCATATATATTCTTCGATATATATATATTTATATTTATATTGTACATAGTAGTTACATGTTAAATGTGTATGCTTAGTTTCTCTGTTCTACTTTGTTGTCTTTAATGTGCTTGTTTTTATATTATTTGTATATTCCATGTATTCGTACGCATACATGGCCAATAAAGCTGATTCTGATTCTGATTATATTAGACATTTTAAATGGGCTTTTGGACAACATAAAGAAAAACAGTTTGTGTTTTACAGCAATTTTGACCCAAAACGCCAAATGAATGACATCAATTCCATTGAAATGCTAAATATTCTCCATCTCAGTTGATTTAATTTGCACTGGACCAGTGCTGCGGTGTACAAATATATAGCTAAGTATGTGTAACCCAGTTTTACAACATGACGTTTCTTACATACAAACTCTAACTCCGCCCTCGTGAACGCCACGTACGGTTTGTCCCAAAGCGCCATAAGCCACACGAGTTGACGCTCTTATACTCTTTGACTGACAGGTCGAGCGCCCAATCAGCTCTCAACGCGACTGTTTTGCTGAAGAAAGTGTACTTTTTCCCCTGGCCAATCAGGAGCGTCGGGGGGCGGGGCGTTGCCGTGGTGATCACAACCTTTTCCTCTCTCCCTGTAGGTTGTGGCCTCAGAGCAGCTCGTGTTGTTGGTGGATGACAGCTGTAAACAAGCTCCAGTGAAGCTCGGAGGCACTTTGAGGAACACCCAAACGGTAAAGAGTAAAGCAAGAGCAGCTCAAAGTAAGTACACATGTGCGAGTAGGGATTATTATACGTCAAATGCGATTAATTCTTCCAATTGACCACATAATAGGGCTTGTTTTTGCAGCTTTGGGATAATGAATTAACGAGCAACCGTGTTAACGTAAAGTGATACGGTTAGCTCGTGAGCCTGTCGTGACGTGTAAGTTGCAGGTTCACACAACTCTGTTTAAAGATAGAAGGCTACAGGTGGACGAATTGCTTCAAAGTGAGCTCGTTGCGTCTTTATCCACCAAAACACGTTGCACAGCGCGTTGCTTGTGGCAGAGAGTTGCTTTTGGGATCAGGACTAACTTGCATAACCGCATTCCATATTGTCTCCAGGTGAAGTTGTGGGCACCTGTTCACACACACTGGACATGTACGAATACACAACAAAAACCATGTGTATGTAGCATCACAACATCAATTAACATCAATTAACTCCTAATTGTCTTCATTTATGTGCCGAACCAGATGGCGAGTGGTAGACCCGTGGCCCACTGTGGGCTGGTTCTGCTGAGTTTGTGGCTGTGCATCCAGTCAGTGCCGATCAGTGTGGACAAGACCAAAGAGAAGCCTCAAGAGAAGGAGCTGGAGCCACCACCGAGTGATGTGAGTCTCTGTGTCATACACAGCAATGTCACATTTAAAGTCTTACAGCTGATTACACCAAATACCTCTGGGTCGGGCCCAGGAGGGAATCATTTGTGTTTACAGTGTCTCAGCGAGGGGTGTTTCACATGGAAAGTGCACTTGCTTCTGGGTGAAAGGTTGACTGTAAAATTCGGAGTATTTCAGAGGTTTTGCTCGAAACAAACAAGAGCAATAACCGGTTGATTTAGATGCTATCGTCATTAGCAAGAGTTGCGTAAGACAAAGGTTTTACATAATGGCTCTAAGTCGAGTTAGAAATTAACAAGTTAAATGAAGCTTTTAGTCCTCTGTCAACAAACACTGACGTGTGCTTTGGCTTCATGCTTCAGGAGACCGGGCTGCACTACGACCGCTACCTCAGGGAAGTCATCGAGTACCTCGAGAAAGACCCCCACTTCAAAGAAAAGCTCAAAAATGCCAACATGGATGACATCAAGGTGCGTCTGCACACTCGCAAAACACACCACTGTTTTCTGTTGACACAAACACTTTGTATTGAGCGTGTTGATTTTCCCGCTCGCAGCTGGGCAAACTTTCCAAAGAGCTGCACTTTGTCCACCACAATTTTCGGACCAAGCTGGACGAGCTGAAGAGGGAGGAGATGGGCCGGCTGCGGATGCTCATCAGAGCCAAACATGACATCCAGGGGGGGAACGGTAAGCACTCCGGCACGTCACGGTGATGTGTCGCGAACAAACTCGAGCTTCTAAAAGTTGCACAAGAAGTTTTGTAATATGCAACAGCAGTCGAATGTAGGATGTGGCTCTGAAACAGAAGAACATGATGTGACACCGCAGCTAACGGGGACTTACACTGGCCGGGGTGAAGAGTTCTGTAAATTAATATTACTTATGGATGTTTAAAAACAGAATACAGAATGTGTGGACACATCTTTAGAGGTGGCGTCATATTAAATCATCGTGCTTAGAACCACATTTACATTTATCTACTCTTACTTAACTCTTTTCTAGTGTAAATTTGAGCAGAAACTTAAGTAAACAAAGCCGGTGTTTGCCGAGCTGAGTGTCCGTTATACGCCGAAGAACTACTGAAGCACAAAATGTCTTCGGTCAACAAACAGGAAAGAGTAACCAGCCCCGAGTTGAGTGACACGATCTCCTCATATCTTCAGTTGCTGCAGCTGTAGCTCTTTTCAAATAAAAGGTTTCCTCATTCCCGTCCTTTGCAGGCCGGACAGTGGACCACCAGGCCCTGCTGAAACAGTTTGAGCATCTCAACCACCTCAATCCCAACACGTTCGAGGTGGAGGACCTGGACCAACTCATCCAATCGGTAAAAGGCAGTGATGACTTCACTCAATAGACAAAGTAGTTTTACTCAGCGGCTGTAGTTGCGGATCCTCATTCATAGAAATTCATCAGGTGAGTTTGCTGCCTTTCAAAATTCAGAGTAACTCCATTAATAAATTGGCATAGCAAGCATCAAACATAAACTGAGTGTCGGGTACGCACATCCATGAAAACTTCCAACCAAAAGATGTGCACGCTGTGTTGAAAGCTCCCAGCAGTCTTAATTGCGCAACATTTCGATCAAGCAGAGATCTGCGTCAGGCATTACCAAACAGAGGAACGACTGCTGTTGCCTCAGAGCACATCGACTGCTCGAGTAGAACAAATGACCCGCATAAACACATAGCAGCCCCACACACACACTCAGGGTTATCTTGGATACACATTTCCACATTTTGTTGGAGTTCGCGATTTTTTTCCCCTGTTTTTTGTCACAGATTGGATGGATAAGACTTTTCAAAAGCTAACACGGAACATGCTCCTCTCCTCTACACTGTTACTGGAGTGCTGCTGCTTGGATGTAACTGCATCGTCGTCCTGCCCATAATCCCAGTAAACAACACCTCGCCTCATATTATCACTATAACTAGGATGATAACTACGTGTCAGACAGCGAGCCGTGTGCCTCAGGACTGTTTTCGTGTCACATGACAGCTTCATGGTTCTTTGTTGGAGAGCGCAACGTGTTTCCTGTGAACTAAGAATGAACAAAGGCGAAGTCAGCCCTCTGGGTTTGTGTGTTTTAGGTGTTAACAATTCATGCCTTGCTATTGCTTGGTGAAACACATACAATACAGATAGATACTCAAGTATCAACGGCCATAACATTTCCATATACTGTTTAGCAGGCGAGTACCTGCAGGGATGTAGAATAAAGAATTACATGCAAGTTGTTGTTTTTTTATCACAAAAGTCAGTTCATAACAACACTTCAAAGGGATCACATTGTGTAACTTGCACTGCACGAGCTAAACATGAGGACCATTTTATATTGATCCCCTCTGAGACGTCGCTTCATCAAATGCCATGCACCCTGAGTATGGACCTGCCATTCATACAGCTTTATTGTTCCCAGGACAACTTGTGTTGGGATCAATTCCAGAAAAGTGAACTCGCCTGTGTAAGTTGTACAACTCGGGTGTGAATTTCCCCTCCTCGCCTTTTTTTTTTTTGTTCTCATTCGTAGGCGACCAAAGACCTGGAGAACTACGACAAGGACCGCCACGACGAGTTCAAGCGGTACGAGATGACGAAGGCGCACGAGAGGAAGGAACGTCTGAGGAACATGAATGAGGAGGAGCGCAAGACGGAGGAGCAGCACTACGCGGAGATGAGAAAGAAACACGCCGAGCATCCCAAAGTCAACCACCCTGTAAGGCTGCTGCTGGAGTTCATTCATGCAAATAGAGATTACAACTCATTTGAAGCCATTTGTGCTTCAAGGTGAACTGACAACCTCCTGTGGTGTGTGTGTGTGTGTGTGTGTGCAGGGCAGTAAAGACCAGCTGAAGGAGGTGTGGCAGGAGTCGGACGGGTTGGACCCAGACAACTTTGATCCCAAGACCTTCTTCAAAATGCACGGTAACCGAAAAACCGCTTCCATCTTACTCCACCCTCTTGTTCCCCCTCGGGGAAACACTGTTAGCATTGTTAGCGATGAGCCGCCGGCTCGCCGTCGACATGCTGAGAGCCGTTGAGAGGCAGTCAAAATGCTCCCAGTCTCGTATCATGCACCTCTGAATATAAGACTTTCATTGAATCGTGATTCTGTAATCTCGTGAAAAAAATCGTATTAAATCTGAATGAGTTCGATACAATGAGCACCAGAACACTCTGTTGACATCGTGTTCATTCCAGTCATTGGTTTTGTGTTGCAGACAGCAACGGAGATGGCTTCCTGGATGAGAGCGAGCTCGAGGCTCTCTTCACTAAAGAGGTATTTATGTTGCAGCATTCAGGTCTAACTGGTTCTGCACACTTTAGCAGAATGTGAAGACAAATTAGCATCTGCATGCGTCGTTAAAGCTGGAGAAGGTGTACACCCCGGGAAATGAAGAGGACGACATGTTCGAGATGGCGGAAGAGAGGCTGCGAATGAGAGAGCACGTAATGAGTGAGGTGAGCCACCACAGTAACAGACCTGGAGCCTCTCGAGTGCGTTATTGACACAGTAACGATCAGGCAACACAGATGAGATGATACATCCTCCCTTTGAATGCAGTCAGTAAAGAGATTGACTTTGAATATTTAGCACCAGAACATTGTTCCAAGTGCAGTTCCCCTTTTTTGTCAAAAGTGCAGTATTGGTTTTTGAAATATTTCAGTTACAGCAGCCCTATTTGATCAATTTG
The DNA here is from genome assembly GCF_949748355.1 of Melanostigma gelatinosum. NCBI lineage: Eukaryota > Metazoa > Chordata > Actinopteri > Perciformes > Zoarcidae > Melanostigma > Melanostigma gelatinosum. The sequence goes on from NC_136634.1 coordinate 4,539,377, forward strand.
TCCATTTGTAAAGTGCAAAAACTACAATACCCATCTAAGCAATGCCAAAATCAGAATAGGAGTGTGTCAGATATCACTTGATTCGTCATTGATGCAGAAATGTGACAAGATTGTACTCAACAGTTCATCTTGGAGAACATTTACTGACCAAAGCTTGTGTTGATGTTCAGGTGGACACCAACAAAGACAGACTTGTGTCACTGAGCGAGTTCCTGGCTGCCACTGAGAAGGAGGAGTTCTTGGAAAAAGACGAGTGGGAGGTAAGGGCTGCAGTTAATGGAGGAGTCTGATGGATGCCGACAGAAATGTGACGCTTTACGTGAGAAGATGTCAACTGAGCTGAGGCCAAATTTGGTTGAACTTGTTAGTGCAATTCATCAATGTTGAATTCAATAGAAGTCACTACAAATGCAAGGTAGTAAACCGTTCTTTTGCAGTTTGCCCAATTTAAGACAAAGTCAGTTATCCACCATGTCACACAATTTGGTGCTGCTTTGATTTGTCATCGTAAATTCATCCTATTATTGGATTCATTACATCCTATGGTTCCCTTCCCGACACAGACTTTAGATCAGAAACCCCTTTACACCGAGGAGGAGCTGAGAGAGTATGAAAACCACCTGGACAACGAGGAGAACGACATCCACAAGAAGTCGGAGGAGCTGCAGAAACAGAGGGAGGAGCTGGAGAGGAAACAGGAAGAACTTAATGCTCAGAAGATTGGGCTGCAGCAGGTGAGCTAAAAAAACCAAATCATTGGCCGGTTGAATTCAGGATTACTTTCTTCAACAGTCTGCAGGTGCAGCAGACTGACATAGTAACCAGCAGCAGCGCTTCAGAGCCGAACCCAAATGTTATTGTTGTACTCTGTAGATTCTGTGCTCGTACAGCTACGTCTTTAGTGCTGCGGTCACTTTTGAGACGCAGTGGGCAGCTTAAAGCAAACTGCAGCTCAATGTGCACAGTTGTGTTCTCACAATAATATTTTCCATTTTGTTTTCTCTCCTCAGGCGGTAGAAGAAGTCCAAAGGATAAAATCTGCGGTCAAAGGTACGTGTCCCATTGCAATGCTTGTTGTGTAAAACCCATTTAACCAAAGAGAGTCGACACAGAGCTTTTACAGTAACACAGTTACTGCACTTCTATAAGGTTTGGGGAACCACAGTAGATGTTAAAAAAGAATCGTCAAAATCAAAGCAGCAGAGGCGAAGACGTCCTGTGTTTTTAGTTCATAGTAAGCGTTTGACTCCAAAACTGCTTGGACCCCGAGTTCCCAAAACGTTGGAAATGTCCCTCCAGAGCCACAGCAGAGATTATACTGTTTTGTAAAACCAGTGGAGTGCCCTTTTAAAGTCATACGGTGCAGAAATAAAACGATGTTGCTTCTGCTTCTACTAGTAGCACCTAAAAAAGGACTCAAAAACTCAGCTGCCGTAATTTGCAAATGAGCAAGGGAAAATAGTCATCGCGAGCGTCCCGATCATGTTCATGCAGCTCATCAACAACGACTCTCTGTTGCAGAGCCGGACGCTGCTGGAGCCGCAGGTGAACCGGCACCAGTCGTACCAGGAAACAGTCACCCGCTGCCCGCTGGTCACCAGCAGAAAGACGTGCCGGTGCCGGGACACTCTTAGCAGAGCTCAGGGCTCTGTGTGAATGCCAGTGAGCGTGCGTGTTTGCCTTGTGATGATTCCAACTTTCCATTGTTTGTTCAGGATTTTCAAAACACCACTTGACAAAACAAATCTATGCCTAAATATTAAGAGCACGTTTAGAAAATGGCGATTTCAGGCTTCAGTGCCCATTACGCTGGATGTGGGCGGCATGAATCCCAAATGTGAAGCCGGTCCAGTGTTCTTGGTCACCAATCAACCCTTTTGTGATTGTCATTTCGGTCCTTTTATCACAGCAAGGACTCTGTTCTCCATGGGAAGTGTTTTGGGGTGAAACGGTGGGGGGGGGGGCCTTTTGGCCTGAAAAGTGAATGTTTTGTTTTGTGCACACTGTAGTTCATTGTCACTGATATTGTTTCGTAGCGGAAATACTTTGAAAAAGATGCATTTATTCCATTAAACTGAGCTGAATATTTCATAAACGTGAATGTCAGACACTTAACTTCACGTTATGCTGCTGGCGAAACAACAAAACGGTCTGATTTACATTGTTCATGCAGTAATGCATGAATAATATATTCATAATAATATGTTAACTCAGAGGAGCAAACATCCTGGATCTGTAAAATGTTGTATCTTTCTTTAATAACTTGCATGTCACCGTGTTAATTTCACGCGTGATCATGTACTGTGTGTGCATGTTGGTACGTGTCAGTCGATCTCAGCTGTTATAGAAGCTCTTAGGGGTCCACACTGAAACAGCATCCTTATTTTATTTGTTTTAGATCCTGAGTTATCTTGTTTGTTTACAAAGTTTATACTTACATAAATGCATCTATCTTTAGGACCAAATGATTGAATAACATGAAGTTTACAGATCGTCACATTATATATTTAAATCTATTCATGTAATATAATTGTGCTGGTGTTCGAGCTGCTGTATGTGTGCAGAGAGCTTGTCTTTTTTCATGATAGAATCAGTTTTAATTTATTTATTCTCCACACCACTGTAAATGAAAGCTATTGAGGTACAACTGACTGGTTGATAGTATGTTCGTTATCAAAGAGCAGTTGTGTCTTTCCCACAATCAGACATCCTGTGTGAGGAGTTCATGAAACTGTACAAGGTTTGAATGTGGACAATAAAATGAATGAGCTTGCAGGTCTGAGGTTTGTGTCTCTTCTTTTATTCGTACACATCGGCTCACTGATTGTCATAAAAAAACAATTCAAAATGTAAAAACAGCGGATGTAATCATCAGTTGTGTATGCATGAAGTGCTGGGTGGACATTCAGCTCTGTCCATACACGGCCTTGAAGCGCTCGTCCAGGTAGCCGCCTCCTGTAACCGGGGGGTATTTGTTGGAGCCGTCGCAGCAGCTGATCAGAGCCTCGTCATCCGGCTGAACGAAGAAGGCCAGAGACTGCCGCGTGCTGGAGTCTCCAGCAGGGGGCAGCAGAACTCTGTGGACCTGAGGCAGAGCGGACAACCATGATTACTCAAATCACCTGGGGCTGTCACAATATCTGATTTTTTAAACACAGAATTATCCTGGCCAAAAGAATTCATGATAATATGATACCTATAGAAAACATGGAGGAAAATAAATGAACTACACTCAAAATATGAGTGTTGGGAGAAAGTCAGTAAACCATAACTGTAGAGTGTGATTTAAGAGGAGCTGGATTATTGACACAATATTATCAAGTGTGTTGTTAACATGATATCAATATTTCATTCATAAAATATGAATTTATACTGATCTTAAGCAGATCTAGCCTGTGGTATTATTCTCCTTTAATAGTTCTAGGTATGCTGGGATTTGTAGCATCCATTCTGATCAGCCCTTTGTAACATCTGACCTGTTGTAGACCAGTTTGATCTTGAACACACTTTTTTTTCATAGTTATAATTCTCATATGCCGCTAAACAAACAGTGAAATCCACCAAAGCTTTTTTCCTTCAGATGAGATAAAGTCCTCTCAACTCACCACAGAGACAAAGTGATCGCTGGTCCAGCGCTGCATCAGGTCGGCGACATTGATGAGGACCGCTCCGGGGACGGAGGGAACACGGATGAATTCACCTGAACGCCTCCGCACCTGGAGGTTAACAAGAACGTCCGGTGGATTGCACGCCTGGAGATTTCTCTCACAACAAATATCAAACAAACGTCCCGATTGGTGATTATCGGCGGTGTTACCTGCAGACCCCCAGTGCTGCAAAACAACAGGGTGATGCTGCCGTAGTCTGAATGTTCCCCACATCGCAGCTGACCCTCCTTCACTTCCTCGTGGTTTACTGCTGGGTAGTACAGAGACCGCAGTGTTGTTCCGTTCCCTTCACCTGGAGGCGACACAACAACACTGGTTCGCCGGTATCATAAACGCTTACTTTGTGCCTCAGATACACACTGTACTGGGAGTTATGGCATTCGTGTCTCTGGTACAAGAACAAGAGCGTTGGCAACGTTAACTTAGCGAGTGTTACATCAGCGAGTCACTGGAACCACTAGGAACATCTGGCCACATCTGTAGCACTGTTGCTGTGAGCAGATGTCTTTATTTTCACCTGCACAGCAGAACGCAATGTTGTGAATGTGAGATGTCCACACATGTTAAATGGACTCCATGCAGATATAAACAGAGGATCACAGAGCCACATATCAGCAGCTGTGCTTTCCAATACCCATACTATTTAGTCAGTCCCAATACACAGTGTGTCAAATGCAGTGTGCCAAAAACACCAGGATGTTCTACGAACATCCGCTCACATTTTGCAGGGCATTTCTGACCCACGATCCTTTGCTCAGCAGATGTATGTGCAAGAGGGTCAACGTTTAAGGTGTTATAAGGAAGTATGCAATTTAGAACGCAGCTCTGATTCAGACTCCTTAATGTCGAGTGCACATACTTCCTAAGAAACGGTGCGTGCTCAGGAACACCTCCGGGTCCAGACCCAGACTGAGGGCCATCACCCTCAGCACCCGCAGACTCAGCTCTTTACAGCGCTGGAAGAAAGACGCCTGGATCTCCCGGAACCCTTTTACAGCACCCGATGGCCATTTCTACAGCAGAGGAGAACTGATATTGATTTGTGACTGTTTAGGAAAATGGATCTGCAGCTTCGATAGGGAACAAATGTCCTCTGCTCAATATCGGCTGCTAATACTGGCAGGATAGTTTATCAATCAGGCTGCAAGTAGGACAGAGCTTCTACTGGTTACGGAGTAACTTGTACTTTGACTGCCAGACTAATGTAATAACGGGGGATCAACCTCTGTCACACTTTAACAATGAGTCATTACAATGTCAGGATGAAGTGAAACAACGTTGAATGACTCCTTGAGGTCTCGAGGGCGACGAGGATTCAACCTGGAAAATAAACAAACCAGTCGTTTCAAAATGAAATAACGAACTGTGCAGATGAGAAGTGCGTTTGTGTTTCTGGTTCCGACCTCTCCATCTCCAGATGCAACCAGCCGTGGTTGGGACTGATGGCGAAGCTTTTCCTGCTGAAGGGGCGTTTCTCTTCTTCTGGCTGCAGGAAGAATGTCTTGGATATTGTCATGACACGATCCACCTGTCGAAGCACGCCAGCAGAAAAGACATTTTACTACTTCAGAACAAATTCGAGGTAGTTTGCTTGAGTATTTCCATTTCATGGAACGTTATACTTCTACTCCACTGACAGCTTTCCTTACTTTTACAGATTACATTTTTTTTATCGTCTTCCTGTTCAGTATCTCAACGTATCTCCAAATTTGGTGGTTTTGAATGTTTTTCTTAAAAACGGAAGGGTGAAATGTTCCTTTCTGGGTTGATTGTTAAGGCCACAACTTCTGGACACAGGGAGAAATCGCCCCCCCCCCCCCGCGTGCAGCCATGCTGTCTCAATCGCCTCCAAAACACAACAGCAGGTTAAAGTAAAAATCAAATGGATTTATTATCCAAGAAGCATAAAAACAGATACAAACAGTTACAAACCGAATCACACAATTATTAACAAAACAAACCTATATATATAAAATCAAATGTGAGATCCAATCCGAGCCACCCAGAAGGCTGGTCTGCCTCCTCGGTGGCCAGCAGAAGATCTGAAATTCCCCCGTGCTTCAAACCCTTTGTCCCCTCAAAGTTGCATTCCTCAGCTCATCGATCAGCTCACTGATTGGCTGAAGTCCAACAAGCCCCACCTGGGCCTATGCCCCATTGTCCTAAACTTCACACCTCTCCCTGCCACTTTCACACCACCCCCACTCCTGCACATTCCTCAAACCCCATCTCACAGACACTGAATGCATGAAATAAAACTTAAAACCCTCACAGATGAAAAAACGTTCCTGCTTCTAAGAGCTAAATACACGTTTCTTAATTGGGTCAGCTGGAAAATGCATCACCACAAAGCTGAAAACAGGGCTGTTAAACTACAAAAAGACGATATGAAGGAGTTAAAATGATAACAACCATAAACATGAACAGCAGTGAAATGCAACGCCCACATTAATGCAGCAGTAATATGAATCCAGAAACATAATAATCGCAAGACAGACTTTTGATTCTCAACATTTTGATTAAAATCATTTGAATGCATGCCCTTGGCCTGCAGCGGAGTATTTTGTCACAGTGTGGTACTTCTACTACTAGTAAATTATACTGCAACTAACGGAACTTGATTTGCTCGTTCTCACTTCCTCCTGGGTGATCCCAGTGTTCTTCAGAAACACGAAGCCAACTTCAGTGAACGCTGATTGCAGCTCTTTGCTCAGGTTGTGCATCTGCTCGTCAGCAACATCTTCCTCACTCAGGCTGAAGGCACCAAAGTCAACCACCGGAATGTCCATTTTATTACAGAAACACTAAATGGGCTCGTTCGAGACGAACTGCGCCTCGCCTGGAAAGCAGCCGGACAACGAACTGCGGTCGTGTTCGGACGCCGGCTTCTTCTTCTTCTGTTGCTTTTTATGGCGGTTGGCAAACAGCTTTCGGGTGCATTACCGCCTCCCACTAATCTGGAGTGTGGATGAAGGACTCTGATACGACAACCAAACGAAAATAAATACAGATACATATATGTGTGTAAATAAATAAATATATGTTTCTACAAATATATATATAAATATATATATACATATAGAAAAAATTTAAGAATAATCATTTATTTTTTCTCAAATTCTATTCATTAATCTGGTTGACTCTAAATATTCCAGAAAAAGTTTCTAACATTTGTCACTGAAGCTTTTCTTTAGTACATTCATGATATTCTCCTCTCCCATCTCTCATTTAATTTATTGATGTTAACATCTGCTGATATACTCATATTATGATGATATACTCATCTCATGTTATTATCACATGTAGCCCTCCATAATCATCCTCCAAAAAACAAAACGAAGAAAAGATGCAGCAGGATCTATAAATAACAATAATCCACTGATGTTGTAAGGGCCGGGAGCTCTTAGATAATTAATTTCATACAGTTAGTTGCTTCATATACGTCACTTAAACCTGTACGCCTGTTTCTCTCTGTGTGACGATGTGCAACAAGTTAAAAGCTGGAAGGTACAAGAGGAGAAATCCCTCTAAATGTGATTGTTGTTGTCGTCCCCTCCTGGCATGTACACATTTTGAAAGTACTTTGTGGAAATGGTATCACATGTCGTGCTGGTTTTCTATTTTGAAACATGTGACATTTGAGCCGAGTGAGTTTTGCAATAGCTAAGCTTATCCAACTGAAGCACTGCCCATTCCACATGTGGATTCAGCGGAGATAAGAAAATGTGTTCAAGTGAGTATTGACAGGAATCGTGCACCTGCTGAACTCTGGGAGATGATTGAAGAGACCACGGAGGCGACAGAGATGTGGTTTTGAGGTTGATGGAAACCTCAGAGCAGATGTTTGACTGGGACGAGGAGTGGAACATCTCCTTTGCAGGCTGTGGCTTCAGGAGTATTTACTACCTGGGAGCTTTGAGCTGTATCCTGCAGCGGGTCCCACAGCTGGTTCATGGAGCCTCGAAGATCTGTGGAGCTTCATCCGGTTGTCTCGTGGCTGCAGCTCTGACTGTTGGGATTCCCATCGGTGAGTTTGCTGCACATTGCAGACTCAAATCGTCATGGTCGATGACTTTTATTGGCTGACATTTGTTTTTCTTGTGATGATCAACAAATGCTTTGAGGTTACAGTTTATACTGTAATGAAATCCTTTTTTCCCCTCTCGTTATCATGTTTAAAGCCAACTAAATCTGACCCAAACAAGTCATTTGGTAATTGATTTATTCATTAAGTTATTCATTGACAGTGTGGTAGTGTGGTTCAATGATCATAAAGAACATGTAAAAGCTGTGTTTTTAATTAAAACCAAACATTATTGAAGTAATTAGACATGTTTGTTTTCTTTTACACCACTTACTGTACTTCTGACATGTTTACCACACGTTTTTATTTTTCCTCCTGCAGTAGTTGAAGTGCATGGCCATTCACAAAAGGTCAGGGACATGTTATCTCAGAGCTGTTTATGCCTGTAGTCATGATTTCACTGACACACACAGAGTTCATGCAATAGTTCCAGAGGTCATGGAGTTTAAAGCGGAGGGAGGCCCAGCGAGGGGAAACGCCCGTCACTCACTGTCCTCACATGCACCTGCGTGTGGAAATATCACTCAACTTAAGCGCGTTACAGTACAATCAGCATGAGAGCATAGTTCATGTCACGAAAGGATTTTTTTGTAACCTTCGTTGAACTGCGGGAAATAATGACATCTTAGATACGAGAATAGGAGGAGAATTTGAGCACCATTAGTGTTGGTTAGCGCATGAAGGTGATGCCAGCACTGAAGAATATGAACATTATAAATGACAATGAATGGTGGCGAAACCGCGAAAAAGGAGAAACAGCCGATATTATGGTGAACTCTATTGAATCTGTGTTTTTATTGAAGAGTATGCTTGCCAGGGTAAAGCAATACAGCAATAACAACCAAAGAGCAGTGAGATAAGAAGCAATCAATGCCCCAAAGAGACATTGATTTCCTTCATTACCCAGAATGCATTTTGCAGCTCGAAGAGTAGGCGCTCAGTGAGTCAGGGGTACAACGTTTGCTTCTTCAATATACCCAAGATCAAAAAGTAACCCCAAATAGCTGAAGAATACATCAAAGCAACATTAAAAGTTGATTCCATTAAAGGTTGAACGTTATCGGCTCTGACTCATTCATGAGCCGTAACTCATCACTGTTTACATCTCGCTTCCTCAGAGCAGTTCAGTGCTGATGTTTTGACTCTGGCCAAAGAGGCCAGAAAACACCCTCTGGGAGTTCTCCAGCCGACCTTCAGTCTGCTGCTGACGGTACGGGACTCCCTGCTGGAGAAGCTTCCGGCTGACGCCCACCTCCGGGCCTCTGGAAGGCTCTGCGTGTCCCTCACCAGACTGGCTGATGGGAAGAACGTCTTGGTGTCAGAGTTTGACAGCAGAGAGGATCTCGTTCAGGTAGAATGGAGGAGGAGAGGGGGAGTGGAATGTTTGCACACAGCATCTGTTCTGAAGTTTTGTTCCGCGTCGTCTACCTTCGCAGGCTCTGATGTGCAGCTGCTTTTTCCCTGTTTACTGTGGTTTCATTCCACCTTCATACCACGGAGTGGTGAGTCGGTATATATCCTGTATTCTGAAGTTGTTGTGAGAGGATTAGAAGGATATGGTTATACAATATGACTTTACTGTGTTCTTTACTTCAAAGCCCCTCGAATCTGATTTGTTTTAATCATATAAATAGGGGCTTTAAAGTAACTGTGATGAACTGTATTATAACAATGACTTTAATTGTCGTGAAATAGCATTAATTCCTCCATATGACCCGCGTCAGTAAACGAGACCATCATCGAGGCATTTTCTTCAGTTACAAACATAGTTTTGAAACTAATTTCATGGCAGGATGAGAGACTTATTCGAGCTGCTATTCTTCACCCATGTTCACAAGTCATACAACCAATAGAGAGCAGTGGATAGCAGCTTCTTCACTGACAGCACGCCTCAATAGAGCAGAATGCATTGCATCCAGAAGACATCAAATTTGAAGTCACAGCTAAATGTTCACACTCCTTCTTTAAAGGTCGGGGAGCGACTTCATTCTCTTGTTCAGATGAATGTTGGGCCGCTATAATAATGCCCTGAATATCCAATTTAGCATCAACACCTGCAGAAGTCCTCTTGTGGAACATCTTTAATTGAAGTCAAGTTCACAGGTGGAGATGAAAGCACACCAAAACAAATATGTCTTTACCGTGCCTGAGTGGGAATCCATTTCCATTGCAACACGAATACGTTCAGTCGTGTATCTTTCTTCCTCTTCAGCACTACATGGATGGAGCCCTGAGCAACAACATGCCTCTGTTCGAGCAGAGGAACACCATCACGATGGCCCCGTTCTCCGGCGAGAGCGACATCTGCCCCAGAGAGGGAACCTTCAACTTCTTCGAGGCGCACTACGGCAACGTAAGCATCCAGATCAACACCGGCAATGTGCACCGGGTCTGTACGGCCTTCCTCCCTCCCAGACCTGAGGTGGGTGCTGTTTCTTTAAAACAGTGACGTTTGAACATGTTTCAGCAGAGCTTTCACAGCAGAGATACAGTCTCTACTTCGGTTCTCTGTCACACCTACAAAATGAATGTATTCAGGTTAAAAGACAAATTTATCTTGGGATGTGTCGGCAGTTCTCTGTGTTGTAAGAGCAAACACGGCTTCATGGTTTCCTCTTTTGTGTTTGACAGAAGCTGGCGGAGATCTGTTACAACGGCTACATGGATGCTCTTCATTTCCTGAGAGAAAGACGTGAGCTCTTCCACCTTCATCCTCCTCACAACTGAGTCCTCGACTTGTCTGGGGCAGCACACACCATGTAGACTAAAGCGTGTTGTGTGTTAACTGTCTGCTACAGATCTGCTTGGAACACGGTGTCTTCCGCCCAGTTTGATGGTGGAGACGGACGCTTGTTGTGAGCCGGTGAAGGAAGTGGCTCAAGCTAAAGAGTCGAAGCAGACACTGTTGAATGGACAAAACCCTCAGCGGGAAGGTCACTGGTGGCTGGGCCTGCACGTCGCAGAGAATCTCCCAGCAGGCATCAAGAAAGGTAAGGAGGACGGATGTCAGCAGGTCACAGGTTTGCAAATCAAAGAAGGTTTTAGTTGGCATTAGAAAGAGGGTAAGCGGTGCGGTTAAATGTAAGGTTTTTGGTTGTTGTTCCTGTTTTAATGCTCAGAGGAATATATGTATACACACTGAACCACCACGTGCTCCTGTGAAGCTCCTCTGTGGAGATCTCGACTGTAGATGTGTATTGTAATGGTACATTGTGTGTGTGTGTGTGTGTTAGTGCTGTGTGAGGCGTGCAGGGACAGTCCCTGTGGAGACACTCAGTGGTCTCGGGTCACCCAGTTGCTTCCAGTGAGAGTGCTGATGTGTCTCCTGAGCCTCCTCGTGCTGCCCGTTGAGCTGATCTTACTCACCAAAAGGTAAAGCGGTTCGATGGTGCAACCAGAAGGGAACAACAGTCCTTCAGTATTGTTTCTAACACTGGAGCAACAGCGCACAGTATAGCATCACTTTGAGTTTGTCCACTCATACTCTGTTGGTCTTTTTTTGTGGCAGCATATTATCGCTGTTAACGTCGACCTCAGGTCTCTGCCGGCAGACATGGAGCGGCGAAGGCAAAGATCCCAACAGGTGTGTGCACTGTGAGAGCCTTTTACTGAGCCTCACCTTGAGGTTATCAAATGAATCGTTTGAATCTCAGTTGTTGGTTTGGTATTTACATACACAACACTTTCTCATGGTAAAAGCCCGACATCTGAAGATGATTATTGTGGTCTTTGTCTTTTTGTTCTCCGGTGAGCAGCAGCTCCTCTAACTCAGACCTCAGAGCCCGGACAGGAGGACGCAGAAATATCAAACCGCTGACCTCAACAATCACCCCAACTTCCAACGAAACTCTTCATTGGGACAACAACATGAACGTGGACTTCTCCTCCCTCACATCTGTCTGTTCAGGTCCATCCACCTTCCCCAATACACCTGCGTGTGGTAAGGAGACTTTAAATGAAGTAAAACGGACACTTCATCCACCAGACACCAGGCAGAAAGCCAAAAAGACTTAAGAACTGCAAATGTAAACCCTTTTATGAATGGGACATAATATGTATATGTCAGATGAATCATTGGAGTCGCTCGACTGATATTTATTTATGATCTCGAACACTTCTGTGTAGAATAAATGCTTGTTTGGATTTGTCTAACTCGTGTGTGTATTGGCTCAATGAACTGAGACGGTGACCAAAAGCTTGACTGAACTTTCCCACTGATCACACTTAAAGTAACGCACCCTGATCTGAAGCAGTTACCGAGCACACCGTGTTGTTGAAGGACCAGCATGTTGAACGCAGTTCATAAAACCATTCCAGACGTTCCAGTCGACAAGAAAACCAAAGCAAAGTTTTTCATCTGAATGTATGAACGTAGATGTAGAGCCTTCTTCTAGCTTCAGTCAACGAAATACTGGTAGTGGTGCGATATAGCTGTAGTTTTACTCGTTCAATGTCGTTTTGCTTTCATAGGAAGATGTGAGGTATGAAGATGAAGCTATCATACAAACCCTCGCAAGAATAGATCTTTTTTTCATTTTAACATTTGGATGTTTGTCTTGTTTGTTTACTTTATCCAGCTCTTATGTGACTTGCACGTGCATGGTACCGTTTGGTCTGTGACAAGCTCTTATGTAATGCTGCTAATGAAAGTTATTGATGCATTGAACTCTTCACCGAGAAAACATGCATATTAATACCATATTCCATTCCTGCCAATCGATCCCGCTAAATCCTACAAACTGGACGTTTCAATCCTGAAAATGTTGTTTTCTGTTCATATTATCTCCACAAAACAAAACGCCTCGGTTATCTTCACCATCAGTTCACAGTGAAATGACTGAACGCTAGTCCAATAATGTAGAAAAAGGCTTCATCAAGACGTTTTAATGGACACGTTTCATAAAAGTCCTTGCGAATGACATTTTCATAAACATACAAAATGTAATCCTAAAATTCCTAAAGCCCCAAAAACAAAAATAAAAAGTGATGATAAAAGATGAAAGTAGAACCTGTAACATGTTGAAAGGCGTGCCAGGAATTCCCTCTGTGGAATCTCTAACATGCATGATGAGTTCATCCAGTGATCACTTTGCATCGCGGTCAGTTCATAGCACCATGAGGGTAAAACTAAAATACCCAAATCACAGAGGATCATAACGGCTCACGCTGATCGATCAAACCATCCGGAGGTTCATCTGTGAATGTTTACACTCGCTGCATCATCGTGCAGTACAAAGGCAACACAAACGCTTAAATACATGACCTTCTTCAAAGACAGTCGAGCATCATTGTCAAGTCCCTGATTTCACATATTTAAAAAGAGACTGCCGTGAAGATGATCATACATTAGTACAAGACAGAAGGACATTAAGAAAATGCAGAGAGAATAATCCGCAAAAACGCTACGAAAAAAGTCCATCTATGTGTGTATGTTGCACTCGGACGCTAATAAAAAAAGAAAAGGATCTAATGTCTTTTCCTTATACGGGGGCCTCCTTTGGAGCCCCGCCGATGTCTGGGATCTGGTCTGCAAAGGACTGGGTCATCCACTGTCCGTCTGGGAGCTGGCCCTCTGGTACCTGGGACGTGGTCGCCTCCTGTGCTCCTTCTGACGACAGACAACACTCAGACTGAGGACAATGTCACAGAACTGAAGTCTCTTATGTTTATTCATGTATGATAGCAGCTCCAGACCAATGATACAGGATTATTTGTAATAATGCTGCACACACGTTTACCGGTAGTTAGTCCCGTTTCATTGTGTACACACACACACACACACACACACACACACACACAGGAGACCGGGTTACTCAGGGAAATCAGGATTGTACGCAGGACAATTTAGTGAACATCAATCCACATTTGGAGACATGCAGCAGCTCGGTAATTTGATTTCTGCCCCCGGCTTCATTTTGCAAGAGTGACTTAGTTATTGGAGGACGGGCTGGTCTGGTTCGAAACTCTCTTACATGGAAAAGAAAAGATTTCTTACCAGGAGAAATCAGGTTTGTCTGCCCTGATCAAAGAATCTAAAATGAACATGCCGGTTACTGAAATAAATACTGATATACCATTTGTATATCAATTACTCACCCTGTGTTACCTTTAACTCCTTAAAGAAAACTGTTCTTGCATGCCTCTACGGTGAAAGAATTAAAAAACACAGTAATTAATATACAAATGGTACTTCTGTGGGTGAAGTATTCCTTTACGTTCATGTCAAGAAGCTGACTGAATCACAGCACTAACACAAACATTTACCTTCAAAGATGGTTGAAATATAAAGCGTGCAGAGTGGAACACACTCGACTGTTACCTGTGTTTTCTGCAGTGGAGAACGTACAGTGACCGTTGGTCTGGCTTTTGGCCGCGTCCCCTTCGGCTCCTCTCTCTGCATACACTCCACCGAAGGCATCTTCGTAACCGGGATCGTACTGCTCCTCCTTTATCGCCGTCCTCTTGGCATCCTCTGTTCACGTAAAAGAGAGGAAGAGTAAACGGCAAACGCAGGATTATAAAATGAGGATGTCCTGAAACGCACAAGACATCGAGCCAATGATGCGACTGTCACTGCAGATGAGCATTAATTCTTCATTTAACTACTTGTTTCTAAATGATGGTTGAATGTAGTTTGTCTTCAGTGTGCCACAATGCTTCTTTTCTAGTTCCACTTTCAGAAGATAAAGATGTGTAACTGCCGGCTGGATGACTTCAAGCAAACCGCCGTGCTTACCCTTAGCCAGCGACAGGTTGAATGAGTAATCGACCTCCTCGATCTCGGTGGGCTTCCGGACCCCCTTCAGCTGATCCCTGAGCTCCCTCAGTTTGATGTAGAAGTGCACTTTGTCCTGAGCTCGAGGGAACTGAGCACAGCGAGCGCTGGACGAGGGCATCAGATACAGAGCCTGCGGAGGGGAGAGCACCGTCGGATCAGCACCTCAAACGCCATCTACACGTCAATCCATTTTGAGAGGCTACCTTTCATCGATACGCGAGGACAGTGAAGCGGTCGAGGACTCACCACGTCACAGTCGGGGATCTTGTGTGGCTGCAAACCAAAATCAAGTTTCTTTGGTTTCTTGCCAAACATCTCTCTGCAGAACATTTCATAGATGCCTTTGGTGGGGTGCGGCGGGCAGAAGAACAGAAAATATGACTTAAGTTAACGTTAAAGAACAACTTAATTGTAACCGTTGGTGTGTGGCGGTAGAGTGCTTACATTTTCCATTAAAAACAGCAATAAGAGGCTTGAATTTCTTCAGCTTCTCTACCAGGATTTTGCCTCCTTCACGCAACTCTTTACTGTCGAGATGAAAACAAAAGAAAAATGGTTACAACACAAAGTTCTAAACACAAAGAGAACATGATGGTGATGGTGATGGTGAGCGACAGTCTTTGGACCTACGTTGAGAGGTCTTTGCTCCCTGGTGTCGCCCTGGCCACCATGTTGGTGAAGCCCATTTTGTACTTGCCAGGCAGGGCGGTGTCGCTCATGTGGTTGAGCAGCTCCTCAGTAAACCCAGACAGAAAGAGGCACTTCCCTGAAATGTAAAAGTGACCTCGTCATATATCTCTCTGGGCCAACAAAAGCAGCCGCTGAAGTCCGACGTTAATGGTGTCACAGTCACAGCTTCATTTAAAACATGTAAGGAGCAACTCACGACTCAAAATCATTGTTATCGGATAACTTACAGAAATGATTTCCAGGACCTGGAAACCACCGTCCAATGAAAGCTGCCATCAGTCCAGGGTTGATACCAATCTGGAAAAAAAGCAGCGCATGTTTTTTGAAGCTTATAAACCCCCAAATCATTGCTGACAGCACAGTGTTTGGCTCCAGCACAACAAATGAACAGGGAATCTTACAATGACATAGTCCAGGTTGTATTCCAGCAGGTCGGGCAGAGTTTTTGTCATGACTTCCTCCTCCGACATTCCCTTGAAGCGGTCGATTTTCCTCTTCACCTTCTTAAAGCTCTCATCTATCTTCTCTTGCTTGCCATCTGCCTGAGCCTCAGCGGCCTTCTTGGATTTAGGACCGGGTTTGGCTTTCGGTGCATTTGGGTCCTTAGGTGGCTTTGGTGCCTTGGGGACTTTTGGTGGTTTTGGTGGCTTTGGTGCCTTGGGGACTTTAGGTGGTTTTGGTGCCTTGGGTTCCTTGGGTTGAGCTGCTCTGCCTCTTTTTTTGGCTGGAGCTACAAAAAAAGTTCAGAGAGGAGACGTGAAAAGGAAGACCTGCCTGAATCTGTTGACACATAGTCATGCATGTATATCTGATCTGACCCAGAACCAGCTGATCTATAAACAGTGAGGGAGTCCAAAGGGGATTGCAGTACGTTTTGCCGGGTTGGCAGGTTCCTGCTCCTCCATCATGGGTTCTGGATAAGCCATGTGTGCCATGGCCGTCTCTCCCGTCTGCCCCTCTGGGTAGTGAGACTGGTGGTTGTGGTTGAATCTGGAATATTGGGCCTGGAGAGCTTGAAACTGCTGTGCAGACTGAACCCTGTGAGGAAAAATGATTGTAAAACAAAGAGGGGGATGTATTAATACTAGTGCTGGGCAAGTTAACGCGTTTAATTTATTCAAATATATATTTTTTTTAATTGAAAGACAAGAGACAATACATATACTTAAGAGGATGACAAGAACAGTGGGATAAAAGCCAGCAAACATTATATAGTCAGACTGTCTCATGTTTATAGTTTTGTATTAGAGATATGATGTCCCTTCAGGGTTGGCGTAGAGAAAAGGCGACTTCCGCTGCTCTTCCTGGAGACTACTGGACATCGCTGCGGTAAAGTCAGCAGACACTCAGATCTCCGTGGTCAACTCAGCAGACACTTACACGTTAGTGCACCTATATGCTGAAATTCACGGTAAACGCATTTAAACGGCACAGATCGGGAGCGAGCGAAGGACTTTGAAAGTTAGCGGAAACATTAACGTGAGACAACATCCGGTTTCTTCAGACGAACATCCGGTTTTCAGAATAAGATGCCAACAAAGTATGAATTATATTCACATTAAGTATGAAACATGCTACCTGCATCTCGTGAACCAAATGTTATTGCCCTTGTGTTCATATAGCAGTACTTTTAAAATAAAAGTGCGCAATACACTACTTTTGAATTCATTATTGAACTTTGCCATAACAATGCGATTAATCGCAAAAAATCCATGCGATTAATCGCGATTAAATATTTTAATCGTTGCCCAGCACAAATTAATACGAGTGGAATCACAGCGGGATGCGCTGCAGGGTTAAAGCTCAGTTAGACCAGTGCGTTATGCAACAATGGAAGCACAGTGTGCTTTCTTTCTCTATTAGAGTGTTACACAGCAAGGATGTAGAATTCAGTTTGATAAATTCTTAAATATAACCACATAGCACATTTATTTATGTATACATCATACTATGAACTTTTCCACAAAACTACATTTTAAACTGTTCAGCTCTTTCATTTTAATTATTTAATTATATATTTTAAACCTACTCTGTTTGCTGTTATGCACCAAAGCCAATTCCCTGTATGTGAAAACCTACTTAATGAACCGGATTCTGATGCAAAATGATCATGAGTCAGTTCATCCTCATGAAGGATCGGTTCCTTTAAGTTACCTTAATTAATAGGTCCAGATTGTTTACCAGGTTATTGGATGATGCTTGTATTTGGTTAATTTATTCAGTTGGAGGCAACTTAGAGAGATATTTGTGGAGCTTTGTTTGAATGAAAGTTTTGATTGATTGCATGTCTGTTGTATAAGTTTGCATTAGTTTCAGCGTGGTGGACCCAATGAGCCGGAGTGTGTATGATAAAAAAGGACAATATACAGATCACTCTGCAGAGTTGTGTGCACACCAGATGGAAAGCCCACACTGTCTGCTCCCAGTCAACAACGGTTAGTGAAATGAAGACACTGTAGAAACACAATACATCCTATGAATCATTCCACCAAAGAGACGCTTCCTTTTATTTTTCCCTGCACTGAAACAAAACAATAGACACAAAACCGTAAATCATCAGTGGTAAAACAAAACTCAAATAAGGGGCACACATGCTTTAATTTCATTTTCATCACACTTTGCCATTCGGAGGTTAGCAGCTATGATGTGTACGGCCAACACTGTGGTGTGGAGGAAGACTCACCACTGTTGAAGATACTCCGGGGAGACAACAGGGAATCCATTCAGCTTGTCTTCCATCTTTTGGGTGGTTTGACTTTATCGAATAAATCAATATGCAAATTGAGGAAAAGAATTGCTAGGTGATGCACATGTGGTTTAGCATATTAAGAGTCTGGCAGTGTATATGAATCTGAATGCATGTGCCAGGGCATTTTAGACAAACTGTTAGCAACAAAAAAAAAGAAAAAAAGGTAAAACCACGAGATAAACAATATCGACAAAAGGATGACGATGGCGGAAACACAATACAACAAAGTTAAAATAGCCATTACAGGCCCCACTCCATGAAAAGTACAACAGTGCATATTCTTCCCAGCAAACTGTGCGACAACACTGCTAACGTTTCACCTGCTATGCTAACTAATAAGCTAAAGCCGAATGGAAACCAGTTAACGTTATTCATTTTAAATATCTTTAAAATAACGTTACACTGCTAGCAAGTAAATATATGCGTGTGTTGAAATCATATAAGTTTCGTATTCCGGGAGGTAAGATTAATTTTATTGTTAAAAAGCAATTCAGCAGCAGTGCCACAAGTGCAGCTAATTAGCCAACAGCTAGCTGTTCAGCTAACTTAGCATGGATGAATGGTTTCGGGTCCACTGAGATTCCTCGCGTATAAATTGCAGAGACTTTACCGGTATTTAAAAAAACCTAGACGTACCTGTTGTGGGTAAGGTCTAAACAAGTATCTTCTGTTCGTATAACCGTTATTTTTCCATCTATCCCGCTATTCTATTCACAACATATGTGGTGCAACAGAGGCAACAAAGACATGACAGCCCCGCCGGTCAACTTTGACACCAGACGATCTCAAGTCTAAGACGTAGGTGTACGAGAAGAAATACATATCTGAGTATAACTGAGAAAAATGACGAAAAGGGGCCGATTTAATACTATTTACTGTTATTAAGGCTCATTCCCTAAACCCTTGAATATGGTGTTTTTACTATAAACTACACAGTAAAATAAAAATCTAACGAAACCGTATCCACCTATCGTATAATTGGTATGAGCTGCTCGACTTTTAAAGTCTGATTTGCTGAATTTCTATTGGCTGAGGGTCTGTGATGTTTAAAGGGTATGTTTGCAGCTTGGTGACGTTTTTCTGTGTGTGCCCAATAAATATATAAAAGTGTATTTTATTGAATCCTGGTCTTCTGGTCAACTCCAGAAGTTGTCATTGCACTACTGTACTCTACAAAAAAAAAACACAAGTAGATAATACTTACACATTTTGTTCAGTTTGGTCATCTTCACGTTTTTTATCAGCAGAGGTAAATAAACTAATGTCAGGCTATGAACGAACTACACAACGAGGCTGTAAAATGGTCAACAGGATGATGTTTTGTAGTTTTTTTCACAGTTCTATTCTATTATATTTTATATATATAGATATATACTGTATATATCTATATATATATATGTATGTGTGTGTTTTATATTATACTAAATAGTATTATACGATATATATACTGTATATATATATATATATATATATATATATATATATATATATATATATATATATATATATATATATATATATATTATACTGAATTCCCTGTGAGGGTGACAAAAATAAGATGTCCTGACGTGTTTGTCAAAGTATTATTTGCTGCTTCGTATTGGAATACATCTTAAATATTTAACTGCAAAGTAGTCATGCGTGTTTGATACATTATTTTTTTGCATTAAATCATACTGGGCTGTTTGCTGAAATTGATTGGATGGCCCGATCTAGAAAATTATCCACCAGCCGCCACTGCTCTGTACTCTTGAATGTACAGCCTATATGAAATGTATCCTGTATTGGCGCATGCGCAGAGCGGTACCCGGAAGTAGCTGTCTCTTCCAATCATTCCGCTTTCGATGCAACGACTTCTTCAGTCACTTCTCAGTCCACCAACGGTATTATTCAGCACACTGGATGCTGTTTGTGTAATTCACCAGGACACAGGATTGTCTTCCTGACTCACTAAACTTGGAGCCTGCACATATCAGTCGGTACGTGCCGCTAACAAGCTACGAAGCTACTTCAGTTTTAACAAAACAAGAGCTGCTATCAAGTATGTTTGCTCTTAGACTCTAAATTAGATTGCCTGCTAAATTGTGCTACAAGCTAATTGCTGCTGTCAGATCAGCTTTGATTCACTGAAGCATAAAGATTCACCCTGTGTGCTGGTGCTAGCATGTTAGCTAATAAAAGTGTGTGTGTGTGCGCGCGCGCGCCAGCAGTAACTTAACCCCAGTATTCATGACTACAACAACGCTACACAGTTGTTGCTTGTTGTTGGTGATCCTGGCTCTACTGTCCAGGTTGTTAGTTTACTAGTTAATTTAATTAATACCACTCTATTCATGGTATATACTGTGCATTTCTATTTTTTATTCTATTTTATCTTATTTTTTTTTAATCTATTCCTTCAAATTCAATATCTGCTCTGTTATTTTATTGTACTGTATTTATTGTGCATTCCATACGTTATATTTTACTCTGTAAATTGCTGCTGCTACAAACTAATTTCCCCCTGGGGATGAATAAAGTTGATATCTATCTATCTATCTATCTATCTATTCTGTACCGTAAAGTACATACTGGCAAAGTTGCAGCTTAAAGTGCAGTGTTTCTTAGTGGTTGTCTCATGGTTGTTATGTTGTGGTTGTCCCAGTACTCTGAGTAGTAACAGTATCTAGTAACATGAGTGTTGAACTTATGTGGGAACTGTAGCGATGTGTATGTGAGAAATTCAATCTTTTTGATGACACTAATTTGCAAATACAAGTTGAATGTTTATGTTTTTACCTCTGTGCAGCTTTGTTGTCCTTGTTTTTAGCTGTGTGTCTGTTTCTGTGGAAGTACATTGAGAGCAACGAAAAACTATTTTGATCATAGATTCATCGCGTGAGTTATTTTTCAAGCACAAATGTCAAACATTTGATGCTTTTAGATTCTCAGATGGGAGAATTTGTTGCTTTTCTTGGTCTTCGTGGTAGTACATTTATTATTTGGAGGTTTTGGACTGTTGGTTGGACAAAAGAAAAATAAACACATTGGATGACTTGTTTAACAATTTTCCACTCAATCATGAAAATGTTATCAAAGTTAATTGTTTGAAGCAAGCTGTCATTCAAGACTATTCAATTCGTCAAAGGTTTTCTTTTTCACATGTGAGTTTGACGAGTATTTACTTATTTTTTTCATCCTTGTTTATGTCTTTGAACACTGAACCTCGGCATGCAGCTCAACACACAACAATCACTTTTGAACGGTTGAAATGAGAGAAGTGACAGCTTTTTCCTTTCGCTGCAGGAGTGTGTGGGAGCATCATGTGGAGGAAGGCTTCAGCAGCGGCCCTGCTGGCGTTAGCTGTTGGCTACTTCTACCACGGCAGCCCGGACCTGCCGGAGCAGATCCTGCAGTACATCGGCCTGCCAAACTTTCAGCCGTCGTCTCAGAGTCAGAACAGCTTGGAGCAGGTGATCTCCAGCGCCTGGGAGACTCTGATAGTTCTGCCGACCCGCCAGTGGAGCAAAGTGGCAGTAGGGTGAGTTTTAGAGGGTCGGACTGTGAGATATAGACTCTCCTGCTCACGGCGGCATGTTTAGAGGCGGTAATCAGCTCTGCTGGTGTGAAGGAATGTGTTGTCAGGAGTCCCAACTCAGAGGGCGTGGTTCTATTCTGAGCCTGAAGCCTTTTAGGATGCTTTAGAATAAAACCGTATCAAGGTGTAAGGTGGTGATTGGCTGGACTTGAAGGACTGCCTACTAGAGGGATGGACAGATTGTTTCTACCAATAGAGAAGTAGAGAGGGGGTGGGGGATCACCTGAAGTTACTTTTTAAGGCTTGTTTTTTTATTTCATTGTGTCCTTAAAACAAGCTGACCTGTTTGCATTTTAAATTATTTCTCTGCATCTGCACAAAACTCACTGACAGCAGACTATTCTGAGCCTTTCTAACGGCTGCTCATTTCTCCAATATTGCCAATTTAGTCTGATCAGGCTACCAGCAGACCTTTAAAAAATAAATAAATAAAAGTATCTTAATATCTTCCGGATTATTTTTCAGTAAAAGCCAGATGACAATTAAATGATCAACTAATCAAAGAACCCGTACTCTGTCTCTCCTCTCATTGTAAGGGTGAATGCCTGTGTGGACGTGGTCGTCTCAGGAGTGGGACTGCTGCAGGCTATGGCGGTGGATCCGGGCGCCGGCCTGGATCACGAGGTGCTGCACTCCAAAGAGGACTTGAAGGAAGCATTCATCCATTACATGGAGCGCGGGGCCGCTGCCGAGCGCTTCTTCAGCGACCACGAGGCCTTTCAGAGGATCGCGCGCGCAGCAGCAGAGTACCCCGGTGCGAAGGCAAGGCGACCTCACTCCCCAAACTTCTTGTTGTTTTTATTAAGTCCTTTTTTTTTTTTTTTAATAAATGTTCTTCCTCCTGGTAAACTTTACGTGTGTCTTCTTCCAGCTGTATGTGGGAGGGAATGCTGCTCTCATTGGTCAGAAGCTCGCCACCTACCCTGATCTAATGGTACAACAGCATGTTTTCAGCAAGAAGCAATAAAAAAAAGAGTGGAAACATGTTCTTCACATTTTCACATGTGTTTTTTAAAGTATGGAAAGTGTTTTGGCAGCCCGCTAAACACAGTATTGTCGTGTAGTTCAGAAACCCCGGCCTTTAAACGACTCTTTTATGCCACAGGTCTTGTTATGTGGGCCGGTTGGTCCTAAACTTCACGAGATGCTGGATGAGCAGATCGTCGTTCCCCCGGACTCTCTGCAGGAGACGGACGAATTTCACCTCATCCTGGAGTATAAAGCGGGTGAAGACACGAACAAGCTGCAGCTTCTACAGGATGTCTTACTTCATTCTGTTAAGATGTGTTGATGCAGCAGTGGTATTTGGTTCTTTATCTGTTTCCAGGTGAACAGTGGGGTTCAACTCAGGCACCTCAAGCCAACCGCTTCATCTTCTCTCACGACGTGTCCAACGGGGAGATGAGCTCCCTGGAGACGTTCGTGGCGAGCCTGGACGAGTTCGAGCCCGACCTGGTCGTCCTGTCGGGGCTCCACATGATGGAGGGTCAGGGCAGAGAGCTGTGGGAGGAGAGACTGAAGGAGGTCAGTGGCTGAAAGCTGTCCTCTACAGTCTCTTACAGAGATTGTATCAATTATTCATCACAAAACATGTATTTTTATTCACAGTATGTTGCTCAAGGAATCTGCATGCTCACATTTCGGTGAAGCTCATCTCACATCTTTTACTGGCTTTCTCTTCGCAGGCCGTGTTAGCCATATCTGACATTAGTCACGATATTCCCATCCACTTGGAGCTGGCGAGCATGACGGACAAAGACTACATGAACAGCATCATGCAGGAGGTACGTGTGCAAAAACGTGTCGTGTCTGAGAGTCTTTTTCATGTGGTGAACCTCAAAGCCCTTCACAGAGAGTGTGCTCAAAACTCACACATCCAAGAAGGCTTCTGTATATTTCATTGAAGTCTCTTTTCTCTGTTTCCCTGTTAGCAGTTTATGCCCATTGTCAACTCCATTGGGCTGAACGAGCAGGAGCTGCTCTTCCTCTCTCAGGCTGGTGAGGGGCCTCACTCACACCTGGATGCCTGGAAAGGCATTCCGGACGTGGGCCGGGTCAGCGACATCCTCCTCTGGATCCTGGAGCAGCACGGCCGCAGCGAGCCGTCCTCCGAAGCCGACCTGACTCGCATTCACTTCCACACGCTGGCCTACCACATCCTGGCTACGGTGGACGGATACTGGGGGAACCAGGCGGCGGCGGTGATGGCTGGAGCGCGCGTGGCCAGCAGTCAGGCCTGCGGCCTCCAGTCGGTTGACGCCGGCAAAGTGGAGCTCAAGGCCCCGCTGGAGTTTCACAGCTCGCACGCCGAGCCACGAGAGAAGCTGTTGCTGAACCCCGCAGAGCCCGTCACCGTGTGGCGCCGAGGAAACGTCACCTTCCACCTGACCGTCGTGCTGGTCTGCAAACAGCCTCTCCGGACAGTGGGGCTCGGGGACGCCATCTCAGCAGAGGGACTAGTGTACTCCGAGATAAAGACCCAGCAGCCCTTCTAAAGGGTTCGCTTGAATCGGACATTCCGTTTGTGTGGAAGGCTGCGGTTGTTGGGTTTGGAGTTCTATACTTGTTCGGGCCTCCGTGCCCTGAACCAGTTTCTGTGTCTTCCTTCCCGAAGCGCCAAAGTGAGTTTAAGAATGTGAATCGTAGGCGATAGTTTCAGATCCTGCCCGGTGACTCCTCCAGCCGGCTCCGGTCTCCTCGGTTCTCCCTCCTCGAGTCCTCCAGCAGACACAGAAACTGAGGCAGAACTAGACATGTGACCGGGCTGCGAGGCGGCCTGACTCTCTGCACCGGCCGCAGCTCAAAGCCATCTCCACAAATTCCAAAGAGTTTTGTTGGCTCACCTAATTTACTTCGACCTGCATATCTTAAGCATGCTGTGCCTTGGGAAAATACAAGAATCTAAAGGTTATAATAGTTTATTCATATTTCAGAGCCAACCAAACTTAAAACTGAGCGTTGCATCATACATTTCTGAGATAGACATGAATTCACACACATTCTGTTTGACTGGAAACTGATTTTACATTGTAGAATCTAAGTGGTATTTTTGATGTTCTGTGTATCTTCAACTTTATTGGTGGCATTCACGTCAGAGTCACTAGACCACTTGAAAGCTTGAGCTCTGTACGAGTATAAACTAAACTCGATATACTTGACATTTTTGTTATTTGTCCCGAGAGGATAAAAGTGTGACGAAGTTTGTGTTTTCTCAGCTTTTGGCCTAAGCACTCCCGCTCTAAAGATGTTTGTAAACTTGTAATCTCTGTTGCGTATAAGTCACTGATGCAGCATCTGTAAAACAGTTTTTTGTCAAATGTTGAAATTCTACACTTGTAAATGCAAACCTGGTTTTGAAGGGGATCCTTCTTTATGCAGCTAAGCAGAGTTTACAGTCTGGTCGGGTGATTTTACGTAAAAGTTTTGTCATTAAAGTAAGTTTCAGGTCAAATATAATTAGTAAATGCGCCATATGTTATCTGGGTTACGGTACTAGCTTCTTTGTTTACTCTTCTGTTGTACTTTCTTTTCGGTTGTCGCTTTCGCTCACTTATAAAATGTGACTATGTAAACTGATTGGCTGGAAACTCCAGGGAAAGCTTCCTAGCTCTTGTGTATGGGTACATTATGCGTTTGTTTGTTGTTTTCTGAGCTGACTTAGGAACGCTATATACAGTACGTAGCTGTCAGAACAATGTGTTTGTATACCTCACACGGCCACTGATGGCCTGCAATAATGGAGTCTTAATGCAACAAAACGATGTCTGTCATTTTGTTGAGCAGAATAAATTCTTTGCACTAGTACAAAGTGGCAGGTGTGCCTCCAAAGGTGAATGTAACCTCCGAAGCCCCCCTTTATCTTTAGCAAGTACAATCTATTCATCTGATCGTTTGTGTCTCATGTTTTTTAACAGTTGTAACTGTCGACCCATTTCATTTACTTGTAGTTTGTCATTAAAATATGTACGGAGAGTAGAAGCTTTTTATTGTGGCGCTGCAGATTATTCTGCATATATGCTTTTTCAACCTCTTTAGTTGTTCCTGCTACAGTAGCGTTCTCCAGGACCACATGTTGCCATGATGACACACACACCACACACACACACACACAGACTCCAGGTGAAAACAACACCAGTGAAGCTGTCGCGGTTATAAATAGTGAGTTTTAAAATATGTTCAAAGAGTCCATCAAAATCCGATGAGTGGATCAGAAATGCAAAATGTGACGTAATGTAGAGAAAACATTTGTACTGTAACTATTAGGTAACTACCAATATTCATCTGGCTGTTAAAATGATAGTATTTGTGTAGGCTGAAGATGATAAAAACGGTCTTTTTTCTACTTATATACAGAACAGTCTGTTAAATTACATTTAATTGATTCAGTGTAAGCTACACAGATACATTGCGTATACATCTGCTGGTTCTATGACTTCAGTACACTGTATGTCCCCAAATGCATCTGTCAAAGCAGGTTTCATGCTACATAGTAATTTACAATTGTAAATACATTGTCGTTAAACAGATCAGAGTCCGGTTCTGGGTTTCATTAAACAACTTTTAATGAGCAATGAACTGCTGCTAAACAACCTCACCTTTTATTATACATTTGTGGTGGAGGAAGTATTCAGATCCTTTAAGAAAAAGCACTAATACCACACTGTTAAAACAAAAACAAGTTCTTAAGTAAAAAGTATGATCAGGAAAGTTTCCAACTAACTTTTAAAGTACAAAGTAAAAGTACACAAACTCATATGTTTTCTGTGCAAACATTTCCTTCTGAGATGTAGTGGTGTAGAAGTAGGGAGTGGCATGAAAAGAAAAGACTTAAGTAAAGTACAAACATCTCAAAATTGTACCTAGTCATGAGTGTTTTACGTCCTTTACGTTTACATTGCTGAGGAATGCTGGATCGGTGTAACGCGGCTGTACCTGATTGGCTAAGACCGTTCCGGTACGTGAACCAATCAGAAGCCCGTGCGTCTGTGCGCCGTGTTTGAGGAGGCCGCGGTAGCAGCGCAGCCTCGAGCGGCCACCGCGGCAGTCTCCTCCCCGGATACCACGCTCCTCACCCGGCTCGTATATATAAAGCTAGTAGGACCAATAGGCCGATCCCCGGCTGTTATTTTTTCTTGTTGATGGTTAGACTCTGCGAGAGAAGGATGAAGTTCCTTGTGGCCATTACGATCATTGTGGGATCCCTGATTTTTCTCGCCTTCCCAAATGGCTCATCCGCTGACGAGAAGAAGAAAGGCCCCAAAGTGACTGCAAAGGTAGGTTGTGCGTTAACTTGAACGTTAGCTTGCTAGCTAGCGGGTTGTGCAGAAAAATCAAGTATCTCCCTTCCATCTAATGCTGACTGCTAGCTTCATACTGATGAGCCACGTCACACAAAGATTGGCCTGTAAATGTTAATTTTTTATGCTACAAACCGGGATTCATGGTATTTAGCTCGAGGCTAACGAGGGGTATTATAGCTTACGTTGGTGCAGTAATTCAGGACAAGTTTGTGCATGAAACCTGGTTAGCATACAGCTGTGAAATGGGTATTCCTTTGTTCCTGGTTAATCTCAGCCGAGCTAGTTCGAGCTAGCTGACGTTAGTTTGTGCTCGCTAACAGTAGCTCGAGCTCGCTAACATTAGCTCGAGCTAGCTAACATTAGCTCGAGCTAGCTAACATTAGCTCGAGCTAGCTAACGTGAGGTCGCCGTAGCCTGTCTGTAACTTAATGTTTTTATGGCCTTGCATATAAGCTTCGCTCATAGTGTCAGGTTTGAGCTACGGGTGATTCCGTCTCTGGCTAGCCCTTTGGGCTGCAGCTCAGTGAGGTGTTATTATGTCTGGCCTGGTTATGTCTGGGGGCATCAGGTTTGTCCACGTCTACACTTATCAACGCCTGACCCCACGGGCTCGTTGTTCCTCAAATAATCCTCAGTGCAAAAGTCACAATTACTCATTCATCACTTGGAAAAACAAAATATCTCTTTCTATATGCATGTCTATTAAAAACCGGCCTTGCACCACAAAACGGTGTATAGGTGAGTTAGTTTGGTAGAGACTGTGTACATTGAAGGTCTGCAACTTTGATTTGAAGCTAAATTGTGCCTATAATTTTGGAAAATAGAGCACCCAAGAAAAAATAAGACTGCACAATACATTTAATTTGTCACAGACTGAATATTTCTTTAAAATATGACTGGCTGCATCTCTTCAACAAAGGAAGATTTAATTGCAGCAAATGAAATTGTATGGCGTGATTAACATAAACATTAAGACTATGATGTGAGCAATTAGTAAAAGAAGGCACCCATCCAAGTATTGTTTACATCTTGTACTACAATCATTTCAAGTGTTAATTGTACTGAAATGATACAAAACTGTTTATCTGCCTATAAGACTAATAATTGTTATTTTAACCAATCCCTTTAGATTTTGAATAACTGTAAATATAAAGGTTTTTCCATCATCCTCTTCCTCAGGTATTCTTTGACATGAAAGTTGGAGATGAAGAAGTTGGGAGAATCGTCATTGGGGTGTTTGGGAAAACCGTTCCCAAGACAGCCGACAACTTTATCGCTCTGGCGACAGGAGAGGTGAGAACGTCGCGGTTCATAATTTGTGCTCTGTGTGGGACAGTCTGCAGTGACTTGACTGGCCAAGATTCATAACTCAAGAATACAATTATTGTAGCAACAAGAGTCCTTGTTCCTTTTTGTTTTTACACCGTAACAGAGCATAGAAAAGGAAGTTCATTTGGTATTGTGTACTTTTAACTTTTGTTTTAACATCCTTGTTTGCTTTCCCCAAACCATAAACAACCATATCCTAGAAACACACTTTAAATAAATCATTTGACTCTCTTTCATCTCAAATACTGGCAGCTGATTTCCCTTTCTGAAGTGTTCTGTTTATTCTAACGAAAACAGAAAGGATTCGGTTACAAGGGCAGCAAATTCCACCGAGTCATCAAGGACTTCATGATTCAGGGTGGAGACTTCACCAAAGGAGACGGCACCGGAGGTAAGACGGCCAGCGCCAACACCTGCAGCATGGCTTTTATGTTCAGGACGTTGTGAACCGTTATTGACTTGAGGGTTGTTTCACACTTTGGTCTCTTTTAGTTTTTACACAAAGTGCAAACAGTCAGGAGAATGACATATTTTTCCTCATTTCCATATCATTTGGGGAACAGATTTGCTACGATCTCATGAGTGTTTATGCTTTAATGAGTTGAAGATTTATTCTCTTGTTTAGAAACGTCATGACACGAGGATAGAGACGTCGTCCTGTATTTGATAAGCACTGACCGTTATCTATAACTTTGTGCCACGGGGTATTTCACAATAGTTACTTGAGTACATGTGACATTCGGCAGATGCTCTCATCCAGGATGACTCGAATAAGAAAAAGGTCATCGGATAAAGTGAAAGATAAACATTTGACTGCAACCAAAGTCATCCAAGTGAGATGCAAAGGTCGCTACAGGGAGAGAATCGTTTGTGGAAACCAAAACATCAACTAATTGTCGTGCACAGACTTTAATAAAATGGATTTCTTTAAAATCAAGGCAAGAGCATCTACGGAGACCGCTTCGCCGATGAGAACTTCAGGCTGAAGCACTACTCCCCTGGCTGGCTCAGCATGGCGAATGCCGGCAAAGACACAAACGGCTCCCAGTTCTTCATCACCACCATTCAGACTCCGTGGCTGGACGGCAAACACGTCGTCTTTGGGAAAATTCTGGAGGGGATGGTGAGTGTCTTTACCGATTGAGACGTTCCTACAGCGTTTGTGTTGAAATGCTTAAACATGTTGACTTTCAGACTAAACACTAGTTTCCTGCTGTGTGCTCTCTAATAGTCATTTAGAGATGCAGACTGATTAGCTTTAATTAACATTTTGCTACTCTGCCACTTCTGTAAATGCGTCTCATATTCAGACTGCTTTTTGTTCCAGATTAAACTACCCGACAGTAAAATGGTTCAAATTAACTCCGCTTCGACCAGCTCCATCAATACAATGAGGCCTGTATATTACTGCAGCAAGACTATTAATAATCCAACACTATAATGTATATAATACATATAGTATATAAAACACTAAAAGGAACCATTCTGCAGAGTAAATGCAGGACTTTTAATAGAGTATTCTTTCTTTTTTTTATCTTCCAGGATGTCGTGAAAAAGATTGAACAGACAAAGACAGATGGACGCGATAAGCCTCTTCAAGACGTCGTCATCCACGATTGCGGCAAGATCGATGTGGACAAGCCATTCGCGGTGGCCAAGGAGTAGTGAAGTGCTGCTGGGGGAGACCAGGACTCGGGGGAGGGGGGGGGGAGAATCGTGCAGGCCACCTTGTTTTATCACCAACAGCCCTGTGATCCCGGAGAAAGGGCTCGTGGGTCACTCGGCGTCAGTGGCTGCCATCTTATTGAAGCACCAGACGAGCAATCATGACGACACAATGGGTCCATTTACAACACGCATTCCAAGGTGCACTTAACTGTTCGTTGTTGGTTTTGTAAAAAAAAAGAGAGAGATCTGAAATAAAGGTTTCAATTTTTTGTTAAAATGCAGAGTGACGTTCATTACACCTACTAGGTATCACGAGCACTACGGAAATACATGTTTTGGCATTACTTGATATTGCTTGTGCACTTGTGTTCGACATATTAAGACAAAAACATGTTTTACTCTTTATTGTAGAAGTCAACACTTACATGTGACATGAAGACAAAACATTTAGGCATCATAGGACATTGAGTAACTGTAACATAGTAAAGCAAAGACAACAAATCTTGAGATTAATTTGTTGGTGGGATAAGTATTCGCCACAATTTTTTAAATTTATTTCTTACATCTATATCTATTTGTTGGGGATAACTAATTTCTATGGAAGAAGCCATGTTTCCCAATCTATACTAGAAAAAACAATTTCCCAGAGGAATTGTTTTTTGTTTTGCAGACCAAATATTATTTATTAGTGATTTTTAATATATATTCTGTTTTAAAAAATAAGGTTAGGGTTCTGTAACGCTGGCCTCTCATTGTGTTAGCTGAAGGATTCCTCTAGGAATAGCATTTATTACATTTTCATATTCTCTGTACGTGATGGGAAAGATTTAAATCTGAGAAGTAGAGCTTCATTTGTTAGTCCAGCGTTGCAGATATAGTGATTTATTCCAGTTCTGTGGGTGTTTAGTGTGATGCACCGTGAGAACCCTCAAATGACTTCATCTCTTCATCCATACACACACTTTATTATCATCCTTATTGTGGCCGCTAGGGGGTGCTGTTTGATCAGTTCCTATTTTATAATTGAACATTATTCTTTATTTTTGTACAGATTTCTTCAAAAAGTAAGAAGCCGTGTAGATATAAAAGACCAGTCTTGGCTACGATGACAGATGTGGAAAGTAACTAAGTGCATTTACCAAATACAGTAATGTACTAGAGTACAATTTTGAGGTATTTCTCAATTTCTTGGCTACAATTCAGTGCCAAATATACTTTAATGTGGATTACATGACCTGGCAGAATACACAAACTTGTAAGTGACACAAACATTATTGCTGTTATTGTAGTGAAATAATGTATAGTGATAGAGGATTGGTACATTCTGCATCACGAGTAGTTTTACCTTTGGTACTTTGGTATTTTTTGATACAAATTTTTGTGCAATTACTCAAACATTTAGAATGCAGGACTTTTACCAATAAGAGTATTTGTTTCTACATTGTAGTACTACTCAGTTGTACTCGTATATACCTCTGTAGAAATACTCTGTGTATATATATACTGTATCTTGACCATGAAATAAACAAACTGTTTCCATCTTATGTCTCAGTAATTTCATTATTTTTTGTTTTTCTCTACATGCATGCTAGTCGTGCTCGTATGTGCAAATAAGTAAATTAACGGCATTTAACATTGTTATTAACATGATCATTTCTGTTACTTCTGTCACGTATTTTGAAAGTACTTACCGGAACCGGAAGTGGTGGTGTCCCGTCTTCATTGACGTTGTCTTTATGAATTTAGTGTGTTGCAGTTCCTCACTCTGACCACCAGATGGCAACATGAACACTTGAGATGAATGGATGGATTGATATAGATATGGTGAAGGACATTTTAGCTACTTTACTGTTAAACTACTACTTTATGTTCTGAACTAATGTATGTACTGGGTAGTTTGATCGATAGCTCTGTATATTTCATAAATTGATGGAATGTTTTGTTTTTTACATCTGAATCTGTAAAGTGATCTTTAACCTCAGCTGCCAGATAATTGTAGTGAGGTAAAAAAGTACTCGGGTAAAGTACAAGAACCTTAAAATTGTACAGTACTTGAGTAAATGTACGTAGTTACTTTCCACAACTGTTGCTACTTATTTCTTGTATAATTGACTCTAATTTGAATTTATTTATTTCGTCTTCATTTTGCAAGGACGCTCACTGAGTGACTCCTCTGGACTAAGGGTCACAGCCTTTGACAGATTACATTGAAGTGTCGGTCTGAACATGAAGCCGCTCCTCTGGCTCTCCACTTGGTTTGTTCCACACATTCTCTCTGAGGGAAAGAAGTCGTTCACAGAAGAATCTCCAGGGTTTGCTTCTTTCTCTTCCACCACGGAGGCTGTGTCTTACTGCACCGGGACAATGTGGTTCACGTTGTCAATTACAGAAAAGAAAAGGAGACATTAGACACACCTTCCTGTGATTGTCTCATCTTCCTGATGCTCACGAGGCAAAACCGCTCCCATCTGGAGCTTCAAGCCTGTTTAAACAAAACACTGCCAGGTCTGTGCAGTATGTCCTGCTTGTTTTTGAGTTATAACTGGCTGTAGATTAAGTATTAAAGTGACCTGGTTTGTATTCATATAGCAACATATTAGAGACTGACAGAGAGAAGTGCATAAACACAGTTTATTATTGTGTGTAAGCATTGCATGGAATGCCTTCATGGTAGAGTACACTAGCCACACGGGAATGAATGATATAAACAAATGTTAGACGCCTATACATGTTGGGCTCTTACATCATAAAACCCATAATGTTTACAATATGTTAAAGCCACATTCTTCGGCTGCCCCTGATAACAACTGATAGAATTGTAATATCATGTAATTTGTGTCTGGAAACATGAAGAGGTCATGGGAACAGTGCCGGGTGAGGGGACGGTATTCCTAAACATAACTGACCTCAGACAGAAATGTGTTTCCGCTTTCACATCTCAAACTTAAACAGCGTTAATCACTGATCTGTTTGTTTGTTTCGGTCCGGTCTTTTTCTGGAGAAGTAAATAGACAGAAATAGAGGATTCTGCTTTGAATCCTAGTCCCAATCCCATCATTTCAAGTGATTCTACTCAACATCAGAGGCGATGCCGGTTGTTAGAAATCGAAAGGATCTGGAGGCATTTTACAGCGACTGTTTTCGGTAATAACTGGAGGAGAAGTTCATGAATGTATTTGTAATTCTGGTTTCTCTCCCAGACTGTTTGTATTAGGCAGCCCACTCATTTTAGCAGACTGTCGAGCCTCAGAATTGACCAGACAACTACAGGCCTAATGGTCGGGAGACACATTTTGTTAAGTGGCTTAAAGACGAGGCACGGTCTCCTCTCATCCAGAATGAAACATCGGGATAAATCTATTTGGACTGATTCTGGATTACATTGAAAGTGAATTAAATGAGAATTACCATATAATATTTAGGTTTATGGAAAGTAGGATATATTTGTATGCAGCTTTGTGGGTGCATATGTATGTATGTCTTCATCTATATTTACAAAAGTTAAAGATTAAAATGAACCTCTTTGAAAGCTTTGATGCAAGTTGCCAAACTGGATTTTTAGCCTCAAGGGTTTTACAACGTTAAATGTGTCTTTATTATTATATGTCATGCATGCTTTTTAAAAAAAAATAATGAATTGAGGGGAAATATGCTTCGCAACAATCCAGCCAAGGGAAACTACCTTTTGATGAGATGCAGAAAGCCTGTTTGCGTCCGGCAGTCATTGTTCAGAAGGAAAATATGGCAAGAGTTCCCCGGAGTAGGCACAACGTGGTCTTGGTTAAACCCTCTGTTGTTCGGTTTGGCCTTGTTTGTGGCGATTGGGGATTGTCCGGTGAAACACTGTTATTCTTCACCTACTGGCTTTGCTGGAAGAGCCGGACATATCTGGCATAGCTTCCTGCAAGAGGCTTTGTCAACGAGATTAAAAGAACAGTGGAGAAGATCACAACACGGAGCGTGGAGGTTTTCTGTCACGCTGGAGGGCCGAAGGTCCACATCCTGCCCTCCTGTCAGGGGCCAGTGCAACACGTTGTTGTGTTCCGTACTCTGGAGGTCTGCATGCAGCGGACACAGAAGCTGGTGCATCTGCAGCAGAAGGCCTTCACAAAGTAGTCAGACCACTTCTTCTGTTGACTTAAAGCTGCACACATTTATTTTGCATCAACAGAAGTTCAAACATCTACAAATCCACAGGGAATCTTCACTCTGGAGGTCTCTGAGCTTTGGGTGTGACATCACTTGAGGCACTATATCCTACTTTGCGAAGCTGCCTCTGCAGCCACACAACGTTTTTCTGGAGACATGCAGTTATATGCTCCTCAGGAGTCGGTGGAGACCGAAGCGGAGCTACAATTAGAGCGATGATCGGACTTCATGGCCACAAACACAGCTCCACATTAATGCTGATGTTGCTTCACATCTGCTGGATGTGTAACGAGCCAAATAGTTGTTTGCTAGCAACTTTATTAGGCCATAATATGTCAAAAGTTAAGTTCTGCCCACAAGTGGCCAAAGAGGATCAATTCTGCTTTAAAATATATTAAATGTCCTTCTTCAATCTCTCTTTTAATGTTTGCAGATATATAAAAGTTAAAATAAGGAAAGATTTCATCGCATTTCTGAATTTGGAGCATATATTGTATGAACTGCCATGTTGCTACACGTTTTAGGTCACAGGGTTCACGTGAGGCCGTGGCCCGAGGCTCTGGAATGCTCTGCCTGCAACGCTGCGCCTCGCAGATACTGTGGGTACTTTTAAAAGCCAGCTCAAAACCCACCTGTTTAGACTGGCGTTTGTGTAAAAGTAAACCCATGTCCTAGACCTGCTCTTAAAATATGTTTTACATTTTTATTTTATTTTTTATTATTTTTTATTTTATTTTTTATTTTTTACTTTTCTCTGTGTATATCATTTATTGTCCCTTGGGTCACATTGTGTTTTTTATGCTTTTAAATGTCTGCTCTGTTAAGCACTTTGTGATACTATTGTCTGTGAAAAGCGCTGTATAAATAAAATCCATTCATTCATTCATTCAAGTCCGAACATGAGCTGAGGTTCTCCGGGACACAGAGAGACTCCAGTGGTGTTTTTCTTAGTGTTTTGCATCATTGTGGTGCTGAAATTTGAATCTTCATCACGTGAGCTCTGGTTTCTTTCAGCCTCTCTCTCTCTCACTCTCTTCAAAGCAAAGACCTGAGTGGCGGAGAGCTGCAGAGATCAATGTCCTTCTGGCAGCTTCCAACCTCTGCAGAGGAAGTCTGATGTTGTCACTCCTGCTCAGTACTGTGCTTGGCAGCATTTCAAGCTCCAGAGTCTTCATATTCCTGATGGAGCTCACTGTGCTTTTAATCATTGCCTGAAAACAAATCTATCTCAGAGTGTGTTGAGAGTTGCGTGGATGTCATGAGTTGGCAATAATTGGATCAATTCATTGTTGGTTTTGTCCTGGGGTTTTGTAGACAATGACTTCCAAAATGTGTAATGTTTGAAATAATGGCAAAACCAGGAATAAGAAACAAATTTCAATACCAGTAAGCAGGTCCAACAAGTTTGTTTGGAAGGACATGAAAGCGTCTTTGACTGCAAGGGCCAGCAGAAACTCAACGACCAACAAGGAAAACAGAAGCCTCTGCAGTTGAAAGGCCCGAAAAAAAGCCGGGATCAAGTTCAACATAACAAGAGCCGGAGCACGTCCACCAAGATAAGGAAACATAAACATGCAGTGCACAAATCAGAGGGGAAACTGTTTGACAAGAGAAGCATAAATATACAATATGAGCAGCAGCGTGGGAAAGGTCACCGTGGGAACTGGGCTTCGTGTTTTTGTCAATGAGTTTGAGACTCCAGTACAACAGACTTTTGGGTTCCCACCCAGACCAACAGCCGAGTGAGTGGTGTCGCGTCCATTTCTTCATTGTTCTCCAGTTTCCTCTCTGGTCCGGTCCCTCCGCCCCTTTGCTGCTTGCAGAGTTCGTCATGTTGTTCTCTGGAAGGAGCTTTCTTTCTGGACCTGTCCGAGGCCGCGGTGACACGCCGGGTTCCCACGATCTCCTGCCCTTCCTCCAGAGTGACCGCTGTGAACAGGAAGACGGTGCAACACGGCCACTGAGAGTATGTGCTAATTTAGGCCGTCTTTGATGGGTTTCTATTGTCTTAAATGGGAATTACATGAAAGACCATGTGCCCGTGTCTTCTCTGAAGCTAATGAGTGAATCCGAGTTAAGAGTGTGCATGCTTTAAACTTGTGAGATGTGAATGTTTATAAGAACGGAGAGATAGGTGAGGCTCCTGGGTTGGGAATGTTGATCGTTCACCACTTTGGTCCCGCCGGAAACATCTCAACAGCCAGATCTTCACGAAATGTTCAGATATTCATGGTCCCCAAAGGATGAATCCGATACGACTCATCGCCTGAGCTTTCTTATCGCGCCTCATGACATTTTCGTTTTTTAGTGAAATATCTTGACTAAACTATTGGATGTATATTACCATGAACTTTGGTTGTACTTGTTGGAGAAATGGCTTTTTCCCCATCGTGCCATCATCAGGACACAGATTTAATTTGTCCATTACTTTTGTTTATGACCAAATACACGCAAAACGAATCAGCCCCAGCGATACCGTTAGTGCTAGTTAGCAAATGTTAGCATGCTAACACACTAAACTAAGATGGTGAACATGGTCAACTTTGTACCAGGCGGCAACCTCCGGGTCTGATACGTGTCTTAAACTTGCATTCTTTCTAATGTCCATCAGGGGGCGACTCCTCTGTTTGTCAGAATCAGAATCAGAAACCGTTTATTGCCATTGTATGTTGAACAAACAAGGAATTTGACATGACGGGAGGTGCGCAACATATAACAACAATCAACAACAATCGGCACTTTTACAGAAATTTACAGAAAATATATTTTTTGTACAGAAGTCTGTGAGAAAATGACTCTACTTCTCTCGTGATTTATTACCTCAGTAAAGATTGTAAACATGAGTTTATGCGCTCAATCTCTCGTTTCAAGTCTTCTTCAACACAGCATGATGTTCATTTCGTACATTATGGTCCGTTTAGAGTCACACAGACCATAAAGCAGAGTCTGCTTTAGGGCGGGGTCACCTTGTGATTGACAGGTCGCTAAAACGGCGTTGTCCGGTCTGGGTTTTGTCCGTGTTTTCATCTTACAACTTTAACCCTTCAACGTGTGTTTTCAGTTCATGAAAGTTAATTGTAACCTTTTATGTCACCTAGAAATGTCTTCATCGCATTCAGTTGTACTTCTGGTTGCAAAAAACCAAGATGGCGAAGGACAAATGCCGAACTTGAGGCTTCAAACCCAACTCCAAAAAGCCATGGGTCACTATGACTCCGTCCACTGTCCACAGTCTACGCATTCTACCTGCTAAACCTCAGCATGTTGGCATTCAGCTCAAAGCAGAAAGCTACACGCAGACGTAGAGAGGCATTAGCGCAGCTGTAGACTTCTAGTCTTGTTTTCTGAAATATTGGATAGTTTTAGATCGACAGACAGATAGATAGATATAAACTTTATTCATCCCCAGGGGGAAATTAGTTTGTAGCAGCAGCAATTTACAGAGTAAAATATAACGTATGGAATGCACAATAAATACAGTACAATAAAATAACAGAGCAGATATTGAATTTGACGGAATAGATTACAGATTCATAGATTGCCTGTAGATTTACATCTACAGGCCTCCAAACATCATTCAAATGAAGCCTGAGAAGGGAAGACATTTACTTCATTGTTTGAGTGCATTGACACATACAACTGATGACAAAGGGTCATTAAAAACCATTACTTTACTTTGAATAATCACAAGCCAGAGAGGTCGGAAAACAGAGCTTCATTTTCAACTGTTGTCGTGCTAAAACAATCTTTAGTCATAACAGAATCATTACTTATTTAACATGTGGACTACTTTCATCCTGCAGGCTCTTGAGCATTTCTTTTTTGTTGTTGTGATACACCATAAATTAAGAAAATACTGTTGTTCATAAATAGCTCTTGTGTGTGCTCCAGGGTACTTGGCTAATTGAAGTCACAGCCTGAACGCACATTTTTGGGGACGCGATAAAAGCTGTGGCACGGGGACACTGTTAAGTGCTCCGCTATAGAGACAATAAAAGTGCTGCTGCATTCCTGCTGGTGTCATGTAGCCGGGTAACAGCAGTTGCACTGGGTTACGCTGACTTCACAGGCTTGTGTAAGAGTATGAAATATTCATTCTTGCTGCAGCTCCTCGGGCTTTGGACCCGGTGCCAGATTTTCAAGTCTTGAAATGTGTTGTGGGAGAAATAGAGGTCTGCATGCATGCATGAACGAGTAAATGTAAGTGTTCATTAAATATTCATGGAGTGAACATGTCGTCATGAATGATGCTGTTGTGCAAATTAAACAAATGTAACATATTGTGTAAATTAGTCATTCTCAAAAGGAGATGGACAGATATGAAAGTGGAACCAATCCTCTCACCCAAATAATGACAAGAAAAGGAATACGACTGTTACCCCAAATGTCAAACTGTCCCTCCAAAATGTACTTTATCAGTTTCTGCAGTGGTAAATAATAGTGTTTGAATAATAGTTGAGTGTTCTCTGTATTAAATTCGATCTACATGAGGGCAATAAAAGGTGATGTGAAGACAACTGAAGTTATGAGTCCATCCCAGACTGACTGAAACCAAAAAAACAAAAAGCAGTATATTTTAGCGCCATTTGGGCAACAATTTCATAATAACCTTTTAGCATATTGTAATTCAAGTAGTCTGAGAGAAAGCTCGACTTCTGCAGCTCCTCTTGACTGCTTTCAGGCTTCAGAAAATCCAGCCAGAGCTGTTCCTATTGGCTACAAATGGAGATGCGAGCACACACCGCTTTGGTCAAATCCTGCAATTCCAGCACTGGCATCAACTGCTACGACTGCGAAGCAACTCAAAAAAGTTGCTTATCAAGATGAGAGTCTGGCAAATACTTGAGCCTTCTGCTGAAGCCAAAAGGCTCGCGGCTAATTCAGCGGCATGTAGCTCGCTGGAGCCTCGAATCAAATTCTGGCCTTTTTGTCTTTTCTTTTGCCGTTAAGAGAAAACTGCAGCTTTAACTTCACTGAATCATATTTTCTGTCAATTGTATTTCTCCACACAATGTTCTGAAGTTTAAAAGAATGTTTCACACGACAAGGAATATGATTGGTAAAGAAACTCGACACGTTTTTTTGCAAAACAAAAGAAGTGAGGTGAGCCAATCAGCTCAGGAATGAAAGGCGCTGAGTGTGACTGCAGAGAGAGAACAGTGTGGCACTCAGATGTGAATTCCAGCACGTGTTGAGAGTTTTATCACTGGAGGGCAACTTCCTGAGAAAAACAAGGCTACACGTGCAGAGAGCGACGGAATCGGGCCGATGTTTCCTCCAACACCCTGCAGGCCGCAACACTTTCCCTCTGAACAGACAGCTAAAGTGCAGCTAAACTCATCGCATGCAACCTTTAAAGGCAGATAACATGTATGTTTTTTAATGTCAATTCATGTAATTAACCAAATCTAGTACGACCTGATGTCACATAGAGCTTCACAGTATTTCCACAGTCTGTATGTTGGACTCAAATAGAGGATTGTAAACAGGTTGAGGAGTCATACAATCAGAAACAACAACAAGTATTTAGCAAAGTAAAGAAGTCTTGTAGTCAAGAAAAGAAGTAATCAATCTGAGCGAGTTGGTTATTCCAGCCTGATGGTGCTTTAGATTTCAAACATTTCCTGAACGATTCTACGTAAAATACAAAATAAAAGTAGCAGAATGTGGTCCATCGTGACGATTTCTATTGTAACGTCAGGATGTGGTGTAGCTGGAGTGAAAAGCATCCGTCCACTCTCTCTCGGTCAACAACTCACTGCTCTGTGTAACAGCATCCGCCATGCGACTCACCAAAGCACATAACAACAAATCATCTGAAGAACAAAAAGCGGACGACTTGTCCTTCCTTTGGACGCCCACACGCTTGGCTCCATTGTTGACGAGGACCTCGCCCACAACAATCACTGTCATCATCATCATCATCATCATCGTCATAACTTCCACTGAGGATTTGGCAAAGAGAGAAGGGCTGCTCTGTATCCAAACGTTTTATCTGCACATTACAAGAACACTGTTTTCAGTGAAGACAGCAGTTGTCGATACATTTGGACATGAAGGAATTGTGGACATGAAGTTTATTGTGTCCTTGTGTTTGTTGTGATTATCTGCACAAAAAAATAACCTTTCCCCAAACCGAATATGGGATGCTGCCGGAGAGGAACAATGGGAACTTTAATTAGATCTTGAATCAGAGATTGTCACACACACAATCTAAGTTAAAAGTCAGAGAACAAACCTGTCATGAACATGAACATGAATCATCAGTCTTTTTCGTGGGGAATAAACTTTGTTACTTTGTACTTTTGAGACTGTGTTGAGTTATAACGGTTTATTTGAGCATCAATGTCATTCCAGCCTCATTCATAGGGACTCAAAATAAAACCTAAACAAAAACAAATGACTGCAATCAAGCAAAAAAACCTGCCTTTGGCACGGTGCTCTGCAATGTGGATGTCGTTTTTGTTGAGTGCATTTCTCTGCACTTCATATATTTACTGAAAAAGCATGTGAGACAGACGCTCGTGCAGAAATGTTATTATCTGAATGACGCATCCTCCGATGAGGCCCATTTCTAACATCAACCAACCGGTTTTTCAGTCTGATTCCCCCGCCGAGCTCCTGCTGAATATTTCATCCTCCAAGCCGAGATAGAGTGTCTCCTGCAGTTCACACGATCCGCCTTCTGTCTCCCGTGTGAGGAGAACGAAGATAAAACACCAGGTCAGCGGTGTCTGTCTCAAACAGCAGCGAGGCGACGGGTTGAAACACGAGAGATGTTTCTGCCTTTCAGCCAGCAGCTCATGTGCGGCTCTGCGACGCTGCGCTGGAGGGCAGCGGCGGGAAACGAAGACGCTCAGTTTCCACCTGAGCTCCGGCTCGTGCTCGGATTGCTTTTTGTCTGCTGCTGGATGCTGTAGTCCTACATCTGGGACTGACTTACTTTAACCCACTTTTAGTCTGTGGCACTAAGCTTCCAACGCCGCTCTACGAACCCCTCGATCGTTGGTTTTGCACAGTTTTTCATCCTTTTGTCATTGAAAATGTATGTTTTTGTAACAAATGAGGTTCTAATCTTAATGAATCCTTTAATTCAACAAGAAATAGAAATGCAATTTTATTAGAAAACCTATAAAAACCTTTCTTTCCACGTAACTGTATTCCATCAAAGTTTGAGACAGCAAATGAAGCAGGAAACAACATCTCAGAACATTTACTGCTTGAAATAAAGGCACGAACAAGTTTTTAGGCATCCATTACTCAAGGATACTACACAACAATATATCTGCAAGAAAAATGCATCGTAAATATTTCAACAGCAACATCAAGGAATGTATTCAAGACAAAACATCTGTACATATTAAAGTCAAGTCAACTTTGTTTGACTTTGTATAGCACATTTTGTACAAAATCAAATGCAACACAATGTGCTTTACGTAAAAATAACATAATGATACAAGTGCAAGTGCAGAATAGATGAATGCCAAAATTCACACACACACACACACACACACACACACACACACACACAGGCACACACACACACACACACACACACACCTACACACGCTAAGAAGTGAGCCATACTGTGGACTATATTATCTGTCTTAAAACAACCCGTATGCTGACTAAAAACTTAATTATCTTAAACGTAATTTAAATAGGCTACAGTAGCTTTATCATGCGGTAATGCAATTAAAACTACCATTATGTGTGATACAGTTACAGTACACTTAATAATAATAAAAAAGAATCATCATATTTGTGATTGTTTTTATTATGTGTTTGAATTACAGCAGGGGTCTCAAACTCATTTTGACTCCGGGCCACATCAGCACCATGGTCGCCCACAAAGGGCCGGTTGTAAATGTAACTACTCCTAGCATATTGTTAAATAATTCTCTGCATTTGATTATTGTTTATTCAAGTGTAAAAATATTGTACATGCAGTTATTTAAATGTAAAAATATATTGAAGCATATTTCTGTTATTATAACTTAAATCCTTTTAATTTAGGGTTAAGAAACCCACATTACTCTCTCAAAGATCAAACTATTGAAGAACATAACAAAGACAAATATCAAACAAGTTATTACAATAACTTTGTTCAAAGCTTAAAATCCTTTCAAGGGTGCGTTTGCACAATCCCACATGAAGTATTTCATGTGTTTTAAAGCCACGTTTAAAGTAGTCTTCAATGTACTCACAATACATTTCCATGTCAAATGTACAGTAACCAGCCAAAGAGCTACTT
This sequence comes from Melanostigma gelatinosum, assembly GCF_949748355.1. Classification (NCBI taxonomy): domain Eukaryota; kingdom Metazoa; phylum Chordata; class Actinopteri; order Perciformes; family Zoarcidae; genus Melanostigma; species Melanostigma gelatinosum. The sequence goes on from NC_136634.1 coordinate 4,581,623, forward strand.
CTATGACTGTGTGTTTAAGTATCTCATCATTTTGACTTTCAATCTCATCATTTTGACTTTCAATCTCATCATTTTGACTTTCTATCTCATAATTTCGACTATGGGGATATTTTCATTATCAAGTCTAACTTAAAAAAAAAATTAATATATGTATATATTTTTTTGCTGGCGGATTCGCGGGCCACATAACATGACGTGGCGGGCCGGATTCGGCCCGCAGGCCGGGAGTTTGAGACCCCTGAACTACAGACTGAACAGGATTTAACCGTTGGATGGTTGTTTGTTTACCTTCGCGTGACTTGTAAAACCAGTCCGGATTACCCATGATGCCTTGCTGCGACTATAAAAGCTGTCTTCCTGCTGCTGCGGACCGCGGACTCGCTGCTGCTCGGTGGAGTGTCAAAGAATCGCTTTCCTGCTCTCCCGCAAACGCACCAGATACTTTTACCGCAACAAGGTTTAGTCTTAATTTACGGATGGTGAACTTGTCTGTCGAGTTTTTATCGAATAATAATTGTTTTAGTTGTGAAAAAGGAACTAAAGACCCGTGTTTCCTCGAAGCTATCATGCTGAACACAGAGGAAAGGTAGGAGAATGCTAATGTTCTTCTAGAAGTGTAATGAGTGCAGCCTGGTGGTCTGTTTCCACTGGTAGCAGGTTGTTAAACTGTTGTGGAGTTGAGCTTGATAAATAGCTCGACTTTACTTTTAGCTAACTGGCAAAATAGCAGGAAAACAGTGACCGATAAGCAGCGGTGGAGGAAGTATTCAGGTATTTTACGTTACTTTACTCTTTACAGTAGGAGTCCTCCTGAATTAAACATTTTACTCGGTAGTAAGTAAAAGTACACGTTATGCAGAATGGCCCATTTCTAAATCATATTATTATTGATGTATTCGTGTTGTAGGTGGTAAAGATGGGGCTCATTTTAATTACTCTATACTACTGTTATAGTAATATACTAACGTACTACCTTACTACACTAACACATTTGGAAAGTAACAAAAACTTTAGTGGAATAAAAAGTACAATATCTGCCTCTGAGATGGAGTAAGTAGGATAATTAAAGTACCTTGAGTTTGTATTTAAGTACAATGTGCTTCGTTGTATTCCGTCACTGCAGAGAGTAAACACACACGTTTGATGTTTGCAGACTGACATCTAGATAACTGTTTGTTTTCTTCATCCTGCAGATTATTTAAGGTTAACTATCGAGAGAGCTGCATTAGACGCAATCTGATAATGTTCTTGTCCGAGTGTACAACAAATACAAAGGATCCTAGAATGTATAATATAGGTTAATGCAAAGTTGAGGTGAAATACATTATTTCTCATTTGGTGGATGTGGGGTGCTGCAAGGCCAGAAGGTCTCCAGACCACACCATGCAACCACAGCCAGGATATGTGTTTTAGATTTTAAATCCCTATTCAAACGCATTTATGAAACTTTTAAAGTATTGTTGTTTCTCCTGGGAACCTGTTTCTTGTTTGTACAAAGACTGTAAGGTTGCAACTAATACTTATTTTTACTCTTTATTAATCTGTTGATTGCTGTGATCGAATAGGTGTTTAATCGTTTTAACTGTAAATTGAGAAAGTTGCAGATGCTTCCACTCAAGTAACTGGATTAATGTTGATCAACTTATCGATAAATCAACTACTTGTTTCCACAACAACGAGCTTGATTCAAGGCCTACTGGAGAAACACTCGTAACAAGTCGTGCTGAAATGATGTTGGACCTTCTTTACGTGGTGCATGTGCCGTCATGCTGTAGCATGGTGACCGTATGCTGCAGCATGGTGACCGTATGCTGTAGCATGGTGACCGTATGCTGTAGCATGGTGACCGTATGCTGTAGCATGGTGACCGTATGCTGCAGCATGGTGACCGTATGCTGCAGCATGGTGACCGTATGCTGTAGCATGGTGACCGTATGCTGTAGCATGGTGACCGTATGCTGTAGCATGGTGACCGTATGCTGTAGCATGGTGACCGTATGCTGTAGCATGGTGACCGTATGCTGCAGCATGGTGACCGTATGCTGTAGCATGGTGACCGTATGCTGTAGCATGGTGACCGTATGCTGCAGCATGGTGACCGTATGCTGCAGCATGGTGACCGTATGCTGCAGCATGGTGACCGTATGCTGCAGCATGGTGACCGTATGCTGTTGTGGACTGGATGTTCCTGCTGTTGACGGTCCTAAATAGGGACTTGTTTTTGTCCTCTGTGGGTTTTATCATCTGACGCGCAGAGCAAGAGAGGTCCATTGATGCAGTGAGACAGAGCGGTGACTATATGAGCACTCGGACTGTTACGGCCATGTCAGCTGTTGGCATCAACTGGCCTACATCAGCCTGGTTGCATAACCTCAGTCGCCGTAAACGAAACCAAAACATTGACTGTGCCAACCAGTGTCAGCTGACATCTGGAGACGTCAACCTCGGCTAATATTGTCTGGCGAGGCTGTGATTCAGACTTGAGGCATGCGCCTACAATTGAGTAATGAGTTGCAGACCAGTTTGAAATGAACCTGTTGCACCGGAGGAAAGAAATAATGTCCGCACACAAAACACGCGAGGAGGCTCGCTACATTTAGTTTATCCACACACTTTAGTCGTCATTTGTTTGGAGCAAAAGTTGTCAGATGGTAAAAAGTGAACAGGTTCCCAAAGCCCATGTTGACGTTAAGATGTTTTATTTTGTCCGTCCAGCAATTAGAGCGAAACCGATTCATCTATTGGAAATTAATTTAAAGCAAAACTTTAGAAATGAGAGGATTTAAAAATGACATCGTAACTTAATATTTGGGGTTTTGGATTATTGGTGAGGCAAAACTTTACATTCGAAGACATCACCTTGGACTCATTTTTTTCTATTTCCTGAAGTTTTATTGACCAAATGATTAACCAAGAAAATAACAGCCTGACCAGAGATATCCAGTCATGAGAAGCTGAAACCAGTTGGCCCACATTTTTGGCAATTTTACTCAAAATTTATTAGATAGTCAGAAGTTGGCAAAGTGGGGAAATAGTGAAGTGAAAGTGAAAGCGTCTGTCACACAGGCGTGTCAATAACAAGCTTGTTTATGTTGACAATTTGGGTTTTAAGTTGAGTCTTTTTCCATTACTAAGGTAATTACAGTGCTAGAAGTCGGTTTCAATCTTCTCTGAGAACCTGCCACAGCGCTTCCTGTTTTGATTGAATTCTGTGTTTCTTGGCTTTCGGCTAAACTCAGCGGTTGCCCAACTCGGGCTGTGCATCCCCTCAAACCGTTTATCTGAATCTGTTCTCAAAACAACACCGCTCCGGAAGAGCAAACCAGCGGTGGAAGCATTCACCCTTAAAATAATGTCATAACAGTTCCTCTTGCAGACGCATGCACGACCTCGCCCCTCCTGGCAGGATCGCATGATGACGCACTTTGCATCACTGAGTCTCACTGTAACACACGGATGATTAAACGCTCACAAGCACATTAAAGCAATCCAGGCTTGTGAGTGTGATCGGCCCACACGGAGTCTGTTTCACCCGGCAAGTCAACCCCGACCTTAAAAGACTCTGTAAAGACGTAACATAAATTCTGTGGGGGGGGGGGGGGGGGGGGGTGCTGAGTGTCGCCGGAATGTCAGAAGCCGAAAGTGTTGCCTTTCAAAACAAGCTGGCATTCCCACCAAGGACTGGCTCTACTGTCTGCTTCTGGAAGGGAAGATGGAAACAGAGAAGCAGGCGTCTCTTCCTCCATCTGCATCCTACCTGTTGTCTTCGTCACATGAATGCGTGAATAAAGAGAAACCCTTGGCCGTCTATACTGTGCTAAGAGGAGATTTTTGCTGATAATACTTTTTGTTTTCAAAGCAGGATTTAGACTTGAGTGTCTCTTTTGTTGTCGCGAGGCAGGCCACTTATTTCTGCACTTCATGTGTTGTTATCTATCGTAGATAAGAAGCAAGAGGTGTTGGGACAGGGAACGGGTGCTGTTAGAGCCAAATATGGCGCTGTATTTCC